>NC_091487.1:7820070-8146782 GCF_947461875.1 Haliaeetus albicilla
AATAAAATAAAATTACAGTTAAAAACCATCATTACCCCTTCTCCTTTTTATCAAATATGTTTTTGATCACACTTTTGCCTCCTAGGAAATGTTTCCTAGCTCCCAGAGTAGCTTTTCTGAGGTCCCTAAGCAGCACACACATTACTGAAAACCATTTTTAGGCTTAGGGATCTAATAAAGTGTTTGAGCAATGAAATTCTTGGGTTCTTAAGTCAAACGTCTGTTAGATACTGTGAGGCATGCTAATCAGCAGGGTGTATGTTTGGCTGCCGCTGTGTCCTGGTCTGTACTTGAATGATGCTGGTAATGTTGTGCCAAGGTTTCAAACAAATGCAGGGAAAAGTTTTTTCACTTTGGATGCTTTTGATCCACAGTTTAAAAATGAGGAGGTAGTTGAGCAGGAAATACTGGAACACCAGGTGTTTGGTTTAAGAGGTTAATGATGGGAAGGCAGACCCTTCTATGCATGCAGATCCCTGCCACCATTTGCAAATCATGTCATTGTAAATTTTGCAAATAAAGATGAACTTACTCTGGTAGCTTCCTTGAGACCCTCCTTCATTGTCTAACCTCGGTGTTTCTGATAGAGAAACTGTCTCCCATCGCAGAACAGGGACAGAACAGCCTTTGCATCCCCCCGCGGCTAAGATACCGCTGCTCAGCTGACTGGGGGTGGCTGGCAAGAGTGTGGCTGCCAAATCCATCATTGCACATTTGGCTTAAGAATTGAAAAAAAGCAGTGGAGCAATAAGCCACTTCTAAAAGTGGTGCACTGCAAGCAGAGGGGTAGAGCTGGCCAGTCCATCTGCTTCCCAGCCCGAATCTACAGAGAAAAAAAAGTAGTAACGAAAAAGGTAAAGAGCAGCAATAATTGTGGCATGGATGTAACGGCTTTAGCCCACTTCTTCCTCAGGGCCCATGTCCTTTGGAAACAAAAAGTCAAAGTGACCATTAAGTTAGCAGTTTCAGCAGACATTGCTCTGAAAAAGGCATGGGGACAGGCACACCAGCAGAGCTGAGTCTTCTGAATCAGAGCTGAACTATTTTTGCACAGTGAGTTCTGTGACTGAAGAGTCTCCTGAGCTGTCTGACACTGTGTTCATAATACTAGTGTAATATATAGGTGAGCATTACACTTAAACTGCGTAAAGTCTTTGGAGATGTTTTCCCATCAGTTAGACAATCTCAATGCTAGCTAAAGATTGCATTTCAGTTGCACTAAAATAAATTTTTTGGCCTTGGAATGTAAGGAAGTTTGACGTCCTAATAGGAATCTTGTCTAGATAGCTAGATAGTTATCCTCAATACACGTGTAAGGGGAGGCACGCCTCTGAGGCTCTGGGAGTTTTTAAAACGCGCTATTGCATTTACTTACCTTGGCCTCCAGCTTAACAGGGATCATTGATTTTTGCCAGTAATTGCTGTGGTAGAGGAAATTATTCTTTCTGCTGTATATGATCACTCCTGACCTCAGTAAATGACCCTTCATACGGCCAGGAATTCCTAGGCAAGAAGTGAGTTTTCATTAGGTCCTATAAACCCATATAGCAAAACATTTCCTGTAACAAAAAGATGCTATTTGTTATTGTGTGATAAATAAAACTTCTGCTTGAACCTGAGACTAAAATAGATAGATGGCCAGTTTCCATGTAAAAATCCTAAGTGTTTATGAATTTTATCACCTGTCTGGCTACAGAGCCAGCCAGTGCTCTAGCCAGAATGTAGCCTTATAAAAATCAGTGCCTGTACTCAAAGCAGGACAAATAAAGAGGCTACATTGAATCAATAGCACCACTAGGACTGAGTGAAGGAAAGCAAAGACAGACGGTGGAAAAAAGCACTTCACAGAAAATACTCCTGGCTGCTTGAGTGGGAGAAAGCACTAATGTGACTGGGGACATGCATCTGGTCTCTGAAGAATGTGGTACGAGTCCACAGCTCTCTGAAATGAAGTGCAGACGTGAGTTTGCATTGAATGTTTTCTCTCTGGGAAATTCAGAACCACTCAGAAAGTGTTTGTGCACAGACTTTTGTCCTTGTGAAGGTGGTACCATGTTCCTTTTAAAATTTAAAGTACTCTTTTGCTGTTCTGTCTTTTCAAAGTTTCAAATGATAAGGGATCTTCATCCGTGATGCCAAAAGTAAGTGGTGATGACAGTATGCAATAGCCCTGAAAGGAGAGTGGATTGCGGTATGTCAGCTTTACAGCTGGGGGAATGAAGCCAAAGAAAGAGTGGTTCAAAACACAAGCTTTCAAGGGTGCTACCATTGCAGGCTCTGTCTTAGGCCTGTCAACACTGCTGTTCATCCTCATTTGGTGATTTTAGACACAGTATCTTTGTAAGCCCACAGTGGATCAGTGGTTTGGGTTTTCACCAAGTTCCTTGTCTGGTGGGCAGAGCTTCCTTGTGCTTATCTCCCTAGGGGGCATGAGGAAGGACGTTCAGGAGTACTTGTCATCTGCTCTTGCCACCTAGAAGGTTGCATAAGCTGCATGGGGAAGGATGTATTTGAGAGGAAGAAATGGATTTTGCCATTCAGCGCATTTACAGAACAAATTGTGTGTGTGAGCGTGTGTGTGTGCATGTATTTTCTGATCCACTTTTGCTAAGTGGCATCCTCTTCCCACTCCCCATATGGCAGTTGCGACTCTATCTTCCTCTGGGAAGGTTGTTTAGGACTCAAGAGGCTTCATTTACCAATAAACAGCATCTTGGCAGCATCTGGGAAGTGCTGCCTCTCTCCTAGAAACCCTGCCTCCTCACCTTCCATCTCCTACTACAGGCGAGGCAGGTGTGAATGATCTCATTGTGTTGTGGTGGAGGTTACGTGCAGGCATACTAGCAGCACTCTGCAGAGCTGGAACATAGTATTTCTGTGTGCTGATACAAGGATACAAACAGTAGAACTTTTGTTGTTGTTGTTGCAGTTGTTGCTGGCTTGGCCTGCTTTGTAGAAGGCTACTCATGCAAACCCATGATGGCAAGCAAATGCTTGCAGAAAGGAATGACCATTAGGACTTTTGGAAGCATGGATAATTCATCTCCGTTTCCTCCTAGCCTCTTTGCATTGCTTAACAGCACAAAAACCACTAATGTAAGCTTATATGAGATGGGATCACTCTGCTAAAAGGTGGGCTGGTGTTGGCCCTTACCTCTTGCCGGATAGGGGTATGGATATGAGCTCCTTGTGCCCAGTTCATTTCTGGCTGTTGCAATGACCTGCTGGAGCAGCCATCATTTTGAGTGGCCTCATAGACTCCTGAAACAGTTTTAGTAACCAAGGGGAAAGACTGCAATGGAAGAAAAGAGTGAGATGACAGTCATGGAGGAAAAAAATGTGCTGTTTTATAGACAGTGAATGGGCTTTGTTGGGCTGTGTGGGTCTTCCAGGTAATGAGGAACATATGGTTGGGCTGTACCTCTGCAGGTGCTGTTTGAGTGATTCTTGTTGCAGTTTCCTCAGATTGAGTTAGGGAGGCTTCATCAGTACCTATTTGTAGACCAACATGAATGACTTAGGTTCAATCTTAAACCAGTCCATAGCAAAATCTGTAGAAAATCCCTTCTAATGACCATGAAAATAGCTGATGCTCTCATGGCTTCATCACCCTACCTAAAAGTTCCCTGATGTTCAGACGGGTGCTCCCTTGTCTAGAGAGCTCAGCATCCATGTGAGATGAAGCATCCCTGGAGGGACTCATTGCACTGGGCATGAGTGCTTGCCCATGCAAGCTGGGTACTTGGAGGGATTTCTCTCCTCAGGCTGGGAGAGATTCAAGCCCATACGGTCTAAATGTAGCAGCATAATCTGTGTGGGAGTATTTTCCAGCAAATAGTATAAGAGTGGTAGTGCTGGAGAGAAAGCCCTGAATTTGGATTAATGAGAGCACTGAGGTTTGCTGGAGCTCTGTGTCGCAGGGTCAATTTTAGGGTCTAGGCTTATTGCCGTAAATAATGTAGCTATAAAACCCTTGGGCCTGAGGGTGCAGTTTTACAATTGTCAGTAGCTGATGTAAAACTGCAGCTGAGGTGTATTGTCCATCTCCTATCACACGGTTGTGCTACTTTCCATGTCTGGCCTCACAAGCATGCTACTGTGTGGTGAACCGGACCAGCTTGTTGCTTCAGCTGAGAGTTACCAGCCCCTTCCCTATTACTTTTGAATCAGGTGAGTTGGCTACATGATTACTAAAACTGAAACAAGGGGAAGGGGAAGGGAAAGAGGACAGGATTGTCCCTTTTGGGTGACAGCTTTGGTCCTGAACACATATGAGCCTTGTTGCACCACATCCTCACCCACTGCTGCTGCTGTAGTCTGTGATTTTCTCAGGAGTGCCATGGAAACGGTGGTGTTACAGGGGTGGTAAAGGGGGGCTGTGGTGAATCAACCCTGTGGTAGCAAACAGAAAGTTTCAATTAGCAAAATCAGTGGGAAAATAAATATCTGCCTTCCTGCAATGCAGTTGTTATCCGTAGCAACCCCAAACAAATATCTTCGTGAGGGAGTTGATTTCCACCCTGTTAATCAGCAAACAAAGACTTGTGGGTGTGAAGGTAATGGTTACAGCATTGGGTGCTATGAATGGTATGTAATTGGCATGCGTACGCTGGGTCTTGCAGCTTGTGAGTGTGGCACAGTAAAACCGCTTTAAAGAGGAGCAAGAGTCAGTGTCGTGGGTTTCCTGAGCATTTCCTTGGCCAGTTTGATTTCTGCTAGGTGGAAGGCCATTTTCTGTAGTGGAGAGAGCTTACAAAGTCGCTCCCTTGCGTTAGAAGGAGAAGTGCGTATCCAAGCCAAGGAAACAAGTTGAAGAGGCAATTGATGGGGAGCCTGAAGGAATTGAACCCATTGTGGTACGAGAGCTACCAGGAAAACTTTCATTAAAATAATGCTTATAAAGTGAACGTTATTTTTTGTTGGAAGGGAAGGACAGTGTTTTCTAACTCATCAGCCATTGGGATCCAGCAGTTTGTTTATTTTCCAAGTCCATGAGCATTTACAGCCCCACACCCCAGAGCATATGCAGGTATGCCTGTGCCCTGCAGTGTCCCCAGTGTAGACACAGCATCTGCCAACAGAAGGTGCTTTTCTGCCTCTGCAGCTGCGTGTTTTCTTCAAGCAACTTAACCTGGGCTGGCAAAGGGGTGTAGGCTGACTCACGGATGTAACTGCATCCACACCAGGGGTTTTCCTGGCTTGGCGGTGTTTCCTACAGTGTGTAATCTCTTTTTTCTTCCACTTCTCCACAAATCCTGGGCCTGTGCTAATAAAACCAGTAGCATAAATGAAGCCTGACGCATGCTTACTCCACATGTAAAATGTAAACTAGGTGATTGGGAAAATCAGGGATGATTGTGCTTCTGCTTCTTGGCTGCCATTTCCCTTACCTATGGAAGAACCTTAGGCAGCAAAGTGAGAGTTTGAAGCTGAATCCCATGTTCCTGTTTTTAAAATCCAAATTTGGGAGTAGGAAAAAAGCAAGAGGAAAATATGTTGATTTTCATGCTGTTTTCTGTGGGCAGTTCTCTATTTCTCTGCACAGCAGTGTGCAGAATTGGAGTCTATTACTCTGACTGCTGTATTGTTCGGCTATAGAGGTGCTTGATGGTCAGAGCGAAATAATGTCTTGTTTCTGATTACTCTCTAACCTTTTTTGTTTCCTTTTATTTCTTTTTGTTGGAAATGTCCCCTGGTATGAAAGCTGCCCAGTTGTGATTCTCTCTGCCTGCACGGCATACAACCACCCACATGTGTTCGCCTCGGAGAGCTTCCCAGTTGGTTTGGTCATGGTGTGAGGACAGATGAAGAGGTAGAGACTGAGGCATTGCAAAAGCAGGACACTGTCGTGTGACACTCAGAAAAGAGGGGTGGACCTTACCTTTAACACTGGGCACCAAATGGTTCCCTGGTTGGTATACCGACCAGAAAGGGACAAAACCACATAGGTCAGGGTGCAAGGAGAATGCCCAGCTGAAGGCTGCCTTCTGTTCGTTAGTAAATGACCAGTCAGTGCTAGTCAGTGGTGCATGGTCACTGTGCACAATCTCTTTGTCCGTAATGGCACGTGTAGAAGCATGGGTTTACTGTATCACAGCACATTCTCCGTCAGTTTTAAATACATTTGAGGTCTGGGTGGATGTTTTGGATTTTGTTTCTGTTTTATAAAAAGGAAGTTGTTTGGTGGCAAGATTGTATCTCCAAATAGTTTTGAGCATAAATGAAGCTATGGGGTGCTCTCCTCCTTAGTGAAGCCCGTAAATCAGGTAGTTGTGTTACTTTGTACCTCTGTTTGCACTTCCAGTTCAAATGGTTGACAGCAAGAGCAAGAATAAGACTCCAGGTTGAAGACAGTTCAAACCAGAGCTGGAGTTGCATAGGAATTGGTAGTAGCAACGCCATGTGTATTGTTCCCTTTACAAAATGTTCCTCCTTTTTTCTGAGAAGCTTTACTGCATCCCTTGTTTGCAGCAGACCTTTCCAGTTTTCCAAAAGAAAAGCCCTTTCTTTCTGTGTGCAGTTCTGGGTTTTGCTGAGTTAGGAGCCGTTGCAGATCACTGTTCCTCTATGTCATCCTGATCATGAAAATTTTAAGGCCAGGGCTATGTGACTGCTTCTATAATAGCAAAGAACATGGCACAGAGCGCTCCTGGGATCCTCTGAGTATATGTATTATGCACAGATATACTGATATTGTCTTTGGTTATATGATCAGATACATTTATTTTGTATAGTACTTTTGCTTCCTTCAGGGCTTGGTGATGCTCCCATTGAAACTTCCACTGACTTCCGTAAAGCAGAATCAAAATCTTTAAGAAGAAGGTGGACGTACAAGGGCAGCATTAGGTGTACAAGAAAGCAGAAGTTTGGCATTTGCAAACTTTTCATTGTTCAGCCAAAATGACTGTTGTTTGTTGTTGTTATTTTTTTAACGTGCAGGCAGACAGGAGGCATGCAGTACATCTGTATTTTACACCTACACTATGTATTTTATTTGGTAATTTTTTTTTTCTTGGATAAGGTTTGAGCAAATGGTAAGTTATTCTTTATACTTGGTAATACTGCAGAGAATTCTTGAATTATTTATTTCATGCATTTTAGTTTAGTGTTTTTGGATGCCTGTAAGCTAAGTTTGTAACTGATTGGGTGTTTGAAATTTCTGAATAAATAGTGGTAGTTTGAAATATCTTGCCAGAAAAAGAGGTCACCCTTCTTCCTCCCCCACTGTCTCCTCTGGGGAAAAAAAAAAAAAAAATCCCACATGCCTCCTTATGAGTGGTGGGAAGTTGATTTGTAAAACAGATGCTGCATAGAAGTAATTGACTTGAAGTTGCTAGAAATATGTGTATGCTACACAACATCTGCAGATCTCAAGATGTATTCATTATCTTTCCAGAATTTAGATTGTAATTATGGGTCCTTTATTTAAGTTTCCATGGTGATACAGAAAATGTTTCCCCCTTGTCCTTTCCTAATCAGGACACTTGTATATTTGAATGGCAAACGTTTTTCTCTCCCCTGGGTAGAGTTAGTTTTATTAATACAGAGATATTAAGTTGACATGGAGCTGTCTGCTGCTCAGGCAGAGAGATTCAGCAGCAGTCATATCAAGCATTTGCTACAGATTCCCCAGTGCCACCATTTAATTAGCCTGTATGTTTCCAAATGCTTGTAAGAAATAGCATCCAGTGTCATAACAAGTGATGCAGTCATGCTTTGGGGATTGGTAAAATTGAAGTCAAAGTCAAGCGGCCAATAATATATCAAAGTGGGCCAAACTCCTCCCCTCCATCCCTTCACCCTTCCCCTTTTGTCTTAGAAAAAGGGCTCTGCTCCGTTTTGCAGGGAGTTGAATGCAGGCCACCCAAGGAGTGCCCTTAGAGGAGCGGTCCAGGAGTGCTGCATCCACACGGCCTTTGTGAAATTTCTTGTAATAACCAGAATTGTACGCTATGTTAATGCATATTTATTTAAGTATACAGCCTTGTGCCTATGGGCTCAGGATTTTAATGTTACAGTTGTTTTAGAAGATGGCAAAAGATGTGGCTTAATTACTAAAGGTGATGTTTTATTCAGGATTTTTGGCAGGCTCTTTGAGTGAAAAGTGGACTTTTGTTTAAACTGGAATAATTTTTATTTTTTATCTTAAACAGCCAAAAGATATACACGTATAAATAGAACTTACTAGCATTAGCTGAGCATTTAAATTAATTTTGTAGATGTTGCATGGGTTGCAGATAGTGAATTGCCAACACAGTTGACTGAAAAGGAATGTTTAGTTTTATGTGTTTTGATTATTTGGATAGATCGTAGCACATTTAGGCCATAGGGTTGTTACAGCTTGAAATAATTTTTATTTTAAAAAATTTCAAAGAAACTTATTTTTAACAGCTTACAGAAAAATAATCAATTTTTATGATAGCTGGTCACTAACCATTTACAAACTAATGTCTAAAGCCTTTTTCATTTTTATCAGAGTAGGAACACTTAGCTTTTTCCTCCAATTGAGAGCAATTTTCTAGAAGGAACAGCAGGCTTATTGTCAAACTGTGGCAAATCAGACCAGAGGGTCAATTCTACCAGCGTGGCAGCATGGAAGAAGCCAGCTTCTGCTGGGCTGGTGATGGGAGCAGTTTGCTTTGGTACTGCCGGCTTCCTTGCTCTGTCCTCTCTGCCCAGGGAGTCAAGTGCCATCTTCTGTGCAGCAGCAGGTAAATTTATGGAGCAGAGATAGCAGTTGTCATTAAGTTTATACTGCACATTTTTAATAGACCTAACACAGTGTGTAAAAGCAGGATCTGGTTTCCCCACCTGTAGCCGTGTGGTTGATGCAAGCGAGATTTGAGGTGAAAAAAGGTGCTTTCCCTCCCAAAGCAGGCAGTGGGACAGAAAGCTGCCCTCCACCCGTTTATCTGCAATGCCCTTTTCTTCAGCTGCTTGGCTTTGCCATAGTGATTATCAAAGCGAGTCTCGGCAACCCTATCGTATACTTCATGCCCAATAGCAAGCAGCGGACTGACCGCACTTGACAGCTGGCTTGTTCACACGCGTGTACACAAACGTGCACGTACACAAACGTGCACGTACACACTGACCGCCTGTTGTCCCCACCGCTCCCTTCTCTGTGCACGGTGGTGGGTCAAAACGCCCTGCTGTTGTGTTTCCTCAATGCTGGTGGCAGGGAGATCGGCAAAATTTCTCTGTGTTTTCATCCTGACAAAGCAAGGCCAAGTATATATAGTATGTAGTGAACCCTCCTTCCCCCATCTGGCGGATATTCACGCACTAATGAGGGTGCAGTCATCTCATATTCAAAGCACGTGTTGGTAGCAGGAGGGGAAGGGCACTCACAGGGACGTGCTCAAATGCGTATCTTCACTTTTAAAGGTTACAATTTACATCGGTCTCCCGAGTTCCTCTGCTGCTGGCAGATGGAGTCAGCAGTGCCTGTTAGCCACGTGCCGTATTTATGTGTTCATGATATTACCCAGAGCAGGTTACATCTGAGTTGCTTTTTCTGCACAAAAGAAGTTCCCTCTTCACCTTAGCAGAAGGTGCAGGGGAATAGAAGCATGAATAAGTTTTCAAGTCCTTTGCTTACTACTTTGTCTTTGCCCATGCTGATGATTTTACAAGTGGTTCTCTATGTATGTTTTGTCTTACTTTGTGTTCTGCTCTGTTAAATATCTTCATTTTTTTTAAAAAAGAGAGTAGTGTGCAGAGTTGGGCAAGGTATGATAATATGTAAATGTTGCTGATACCATATGATATCCACAGGCTTTCCAGAATTTTGAAGAAGCACATGATTCTCAAGTTCATTCCCCAGTCCTCCCTAAACCCTTGGTCCCCTTTTTCTCCCCAGAAGGTCCATCTGAGAGCTAGAAGTGTGCCGTGTCATCTGGCTTCTTGGCCCAGGGCAGCAGACAGTCTAAAGCCCAAGTTGTGTTTTTCTCCCAGCAAACAGTTACGGGGAGGATGAAGAACAGACAGCATCTTCAGGCAGCAGTGACGAGGTGATTAAGCAGTTTGAGATCTCTGTGTCACGCTCACAAAGTTTTCGATCAGGAGTATCTGAAAAAGCAACAACAGCAGGCGTGGAGCATAGACCCAAAATCAGCTGTTTGCTCTCCAGCCGTGAGGAGTACAGTACAGAGTTATCTGAAGGCAAAGGTACTGTTTGCGTGAAATAAGATTAAAGAAGTCGAAGTCTAAGATCTGTAGCCTCAACATGGAGAGGTTCTTTTGTTGTGGAGAACAAGTCCTGAATCTTGCTTTCTCTTTTACTAAACCTGGTTACCTGCAGCTCATTTCTAAAATACTTAGAGGGGAGAGTCTGGATCCAAGCCCTGCTGAAGTCCATAAAGATGTTTCCATTAACTGTATACGGCTTTTGAATTCTGGCTCCTAATCTACAGGGATTTTCATGGATTTTATTGCTAATTTTGCCAGAGTAAAGACTGCAGGACTTTGTTCTAATTTTTTTTGATCTGTGCCACTTAAGTCATTTCTTTAGCAAGCCTTTTAGCAGAAGTTGAACGTCTCCTTTTGTAACAGCTTTGCAAACACAAGGTGAACAGTGAATGAATTATGCTGTATGATTTGCCAGTGCATACGCCAAATGTCAGGCAATGACAGAAACTAAAAATTTATGGCACAGAAGGGAAGAATTTTATGATCTTCTATGGACTAATGTAATGACACTTTTATACAAACAGAGATGAAATGCATTTAAAAACGTAGCTACTTAGAAAATTGGCCTGAACACATTCTAAAATCTGGAGAAGTTCATTAGAAGGAAGAGCTGTGAAAGTGCCTTTTGTTTTTAGTTCTGTAGAATGTTTTAATTTTGAAATACAATTGCCTGATTTTAATGCACCCTCTGATTAGAGCGATCATTTCACGATATGGCTCTCCATCGAACTCTTCTTCTGGCACAACATGGTGCAGAGTTGCTCTTGCTTTTCTTTTCAGAGGTAATATTGATATTGTTTAAATAGCTGTTCAGAAACTAGATGAAACCAGATGTTAAAGCCTGCTTTCACTATGACATTCGTTTCTCTACCCCATTCCTCACTAAGCTCAAGATCTGACCCTTCATTACGAACAAATGCCTATAAACTAATCCTTGGGTATGTCAGGTCTCCTTCAAACCCAAAGAGGCTTCTGAGGCATGTAAAACTGCTGTTACTGGGTGTACAGCAATAGTTGCACACACCCACGGCTCCCCATATAAGATGTTTATTTGGGAGGAAAACTGAGTGGTTGGGGTAAATCCTAGATAATCCCACACCCTGCTACCCCCCAGTTGCTGGTCCAAGAATTCCATGTGTGTGTGAGAGTCCATTTTGGCTCCTAGCTGGTGCCGTGATCACAAAACACAGAAAGGCTTGTGGGTGTAAAGCCATTATTGTGCCCTGGGGGTGTATCAAACACTGTTTCAGCTGAGCAGATCCTCTGGATCTTTCCGGGTGGGAGGGATGAAGGATCTTTCAAAACTGCTGAGTCCAGATTGGGGTCATGGCACTTTCAGACCTTCTTTAGACTCTGCCCAAGATTTCTCTTCTCCTTGTGTTCTCTTAACAGACCTTTTGCTCATATAGCTCGTGGTTTTCTGTTCCTACAGAATCAGAAATCTATAACAAACTTAGGCATACAGCAAAGTTGAGCATCTCGGAGAGCCCTGAATAGCTTCTCTCCCACTCAGCCTTGACATATGGCAAAGTCTTCTCATACCATGTTCTTACATGAGATTTTCCTTGACCCTCTGTTTTTGTTATCAATGTCATGACAGTCTGCACTTTGGACTCATTTAGCTTTAACTTTTCACCTGTTAAAAATCTTTGTAGTAACCTGAATAGAGCTTGGAAAGAGGAGTGCACACCACAGGAAGGAAGTGTTTGGAGGATGCTCTGGGGAGCTGAATGGCTTGAATGCCAGCTTTGCCCACAGCCTCTCTGCAAATCACCCTGTTAATAAAGAGCCTATTTTAGTTCTGGAAACATGGAGTCTTCTCAGGCTATTAGCCAGCATGTGGTAAATTAAACAATCTTGGCCTGATTGCATAATGTCACTTAAAATTTAAGATCCTTTTTCTCTTTAACCCCTAAAATTTACAAGCCATTTTTGTTTAGATTTATTGTAATTAGATAATGATTCTGCTCCTTTGAGGCTCTTCTAGGGAGTTTTTTAGCACTTTTTGATGGCACATCTCAAAATAACCAAGGTCAGGAGCACGGCTCGGTCTCCCTGCATCTGGTTTGGTTCAGTGCGAGGGAGCACATGGTGCTGGGGTACTGCAGAGTGATTTGGAACTGGGGCTGTAGCAAGGGCCGGGCAAGAGGATTTACTGCTGTACGAGGACAAATATGCCTCAGTCCCACTAACTCGTATCTCAGCTGCTGTTACTGTCTTTCAGGAAGAGGAGTTTGAAAATCACTGCTAGTAGCTAGGAGGATTTCAAGTCCAGAAGTATCTAGGTACATACTGAAATCCTTTCCTCCTCTGGACCATATTTAAACAGGTTCTTAACTTTCAGCATGTGTTTAAATAGAGACTAGAAGAAGGGATCAAACTTCTTTCATTTTGGAAAATCACAAAGAAAAGACATGCTTTTTCTTGTAAAAGCACAGTGACTCACTGCAGTCCACAGAGCAAACATCGCCTCTGTCAGCACAGGTAACATGCACACATTAAACTCTTCATGTCAGTGCTTCTTGCTGGTCAATGAACTATGTGGTGTTAATTTAGCAAGATCTACTAGGCTCCATCTTTTAACTCGGGAATTGTGTTTTAGGAAGTGATGAGGCCTCTCAGGACATTTCTTTAGCATATTGTAATGCTTCATAGAACTGAGAGATTGTGTATGATTGAAAAAGAAGACACTGTAGGTTAACCAGGCCATTTACCTGCCAATGTAAGGGCGGACTTCATAGTATTTTCCAGCCTGATTTTCAGTGTTTGATCTGCTGAGCTTTCCCTGGATCTTTGGAGAGATGCTTCCATATCCCAGTACCTGTTAGAATTCTATTTGGAGGTGATGCTTATCCTTTCATCTGACAAAAGTCACGGTTTCTTCACAGCCAGTGCTCCAACCTTGATTGCAGACTTTCCTGATTTATTGGTGATTTCTGCTCCCCAGTATTCCCTTTACCTCCTTCCTGGCTTGTGAACACATGTGACACAACAAGGAAAGGTTGGGGGGCAGGACTGAAAAAAAAAAAATCACAGTCTTTTGCTGTACAGTACTCTCTGCCCTTAATTTTAGAATTGGCTGCTATTGCTCTGCAGGGACTCTTGGCTAATTAAAGTTCAGATAGTTAGATAATGCTGTCTCAACGTATATCCCTGATGCTGTGCTGTTTATTCATGTCAGGTATTCCTAAGACAGTTGACATTTTCTTCCTTAAAGATCTCTCAGGTAAATTACAGGCATTTTACTGCTCTGACCTTTTCCTTTTCATGAAGAACTTCTGTTTTCACCTTTTTTTGTGAATATAATGTTAGAACGGATGTAATTGGAGAGGTGTAGTTGTTCTAGTCTGTATAGTTAGGCTATTACCTGTAATGATCCTCTAATACTGGTATCGATAAGTGGTTCTCTCTTACCAAACTACTTTAAATTTCAAGAAAAAGCCAGACTGTTTCACTGAATGTTTTTGGTGAATCACCTTTTCCCTTCCTTTCCCTGAATACTACCTTTGCTTTCCTAACACATTCATTTTGTGCCTGAGTCTTAGGGAGATGCCTTGCTCTATTAATGTATTTCTGGAGTTCTCCTGTTATGAATAGCCTTTTATGGCTTTAATGTAGTTTTTGAAAATTCCTCTATTATTGATCTAGATATTATCCCAGCAGGAGTCAAAACCACAAGACAATTGTGTGAGGATAATTTCTTACTACAGTAGCATTTTATTCTGAAAGCCTGCTGTGTGGTGTGTGCTTTGATGGATGACCCACTGTTTAAAAAGTGTATTAGGCATTGGCTTGCTAATTAAATGCCTTAAGGAGTGCCTGTACCCATTCAGTCTCAGTAAATTTGTGGAATTTCTGTTATTTTATTTCTTGCTTCCATTCTTATGTTTACTTATTTCTGTTTTCTGACTTTGTAGAGAAGAATGGGAGTAATGGCAAAAAAATCTAATTATTTTCTCCCTTACTCAAGAGCTTCAGCTCAAGGCAGAGGCGAGACAAAATGATGGCTCTCGGTTTCAGGACCGGGTCTGCCAGATGGGAGGATGAGGAGGGGAAGAGGTGGGTTTTGCCTTTCAGAAGGGAGTGAGAAGAGCACTCACCTGGAATTTGAGAGATTGGAATTTGGATCCCTCTTTCCTCCTGAAAGTTATTTTCCTAATCTCTGAGCTGTTAAATTGAAAGAGTAGCCAAGGAGAGGGGCAGGGACTTCTGCACAGCTCCAGAAAATGTTTCCTGAGTGTAATCCCCATTCCACTTGTTGGATTTTTTTTTTTTTTTTTTTTTTTTTTTTTTTGTGAAGCAGGTATGAGTTGGAAACAGCGTATTTGCTCCTAAGGCCAAACATAGAATTTCTTCTACTCAGAAATATTTGGGCTTTTTGTTGTAGACAGAGGGCTGTGTAGAGAATCCTAGAATGGCTTGGGCTGGAAGGGACCTTTAAAGGTCATCTAGTCCAACCCCGCTACCATGATCAGGTTGCTCAAAGCCCTGTCCAACCTGACTTTGAACATTTCCAATGATGGGACATCCACAACTTCTATGGGCACCCTGTTCCAGAGTCTCACCACCTCATAGTAAAGAATTTCTTCCTTATATCCAATCTAAATCTTCCCTCTTTCAGTTTAAAACCATTACCCCTTGTCCTATTACTATAGGCCCTGGTAAAAAAATCTGTCCCCATCTTTCTTATAAGCCTCCTTTAACTATTGAAAAGCAGCAGTAAGGTCTTCTCCAGGCTGAACAACCCCAATTCTCTCAGCCTGTCTTCACAGAAAAGGTGTTCCATCCCTCTGACCATTTTTGTGGCCCTCCTTTGAACCTGCTCCAACAGGTCCATGTCTTTCCTGAGCTGAGGACTCCAGAGCTGGACACAGTACTGCAGGTGGGGTCTCATGAGAGCGGAGTAGAGGGGCAGAATCACCTCCCTCGACCTTCTGTGGAAGGAGTGGAAGCTCCTTTCCTCACCAGCACCATCCCCTTGAGGTCAATGCTAACTCCCGTCCTTTTCTCCTCCTTCTCCTCCTGCATAGAAGGAAATTGCTGATACCTGTTCATCAGGCGTATGCTGTGCTTTTCTGTAATTTGTCTGACCTGTGTTTTCATGGAAGCGATTGTTTTGGGGCCACAAAGTAGCCCCAAGGCACTCGAATATCCCAGACATTCCATTGATAATTGCATCTGGTGGTTAACTTCTTCATGGAAAGGCAACTGGTTTCTCAGTTCAGGACGGTGTGAGAAACAGCCACATCCACTCCATCAAATGCCGATTTATACAGGTTTTGTTATTTTGTAAGTTCGGTGCTGCAGTACTGAGAAGTAGAAAATGTCTCTTGAATACACTGGAGATAAGGGGGAAAAAAAAAAGAAAAGAAAGGAGAGAAAGGCACATTTTGGGAGGTAGAGGGGGAGGATTTTATTCTAATCCCTCTGAAATTATTTTCTTACTGAAAATTTTTAGATCTGGATGGACTAAGCCAACTGAGTTACCAAGACAACCTATCCTGTCGTGAAGATGACCATGTATCTGTTGATTCAACAACAACAACTGAGAGTAGGGGCACTGGGCAGCGTAAAGGGCCTAGGATGGAGTCTGTCGTTGCCGATGGCATTAGCCAGCAAGCCGCAGAAGGATGTTCGGAAATGGAGACAGCATTTACCAACCAGGGACTTGAAGTAAATGATGCTACTGACAGCTCATCGGCTTGGAGCCCTGAGGTATGGTGAATTGTCATTTATTACACACGGTGTAAGCTTTTGAAGGATATTGGGGGCCAAAAAATGTTAGAGGAGAAGTGAAGTGAAAAATTGATCAGCACAGCACAAGATAATGGTACTCCTCTGTGTGTGTGTGCATGAACATACACCCCTCTCTATGTGTTTCCTCTTTTTCTGGTATTTTACCTCTTGCTACTAACACTCATTCAGAGAAGCTGTTTTATTGCTTGATTTCTGACTGCAATCTCTGAACTGAAATTGGAGCCATTAGCTGCCTGACAGCATTTACTACCATTTAGCAAAGAGCACTCTGTGGTGGCCCTGGGCTTTGTTACTGGCTGTATGTGCAGGGTGTGTGTCTAAGGACCGGGTGTGTGGTCACTGGGTCTTAGACCTGTGCCTCTTTTTCCAGGTGGTTTCTATGGTTTAGAGAATGGGAAGCATCTGGAAAGCTGGAGGCAGCTGGTGGGGGTGGCCTCTGACTTGGCCAAGTGACCATCACTCTGGTCCCCATTGATACCAGGCATCCTTCCAGGGAAGAAGAGAGCCTGAGGTTGGAGCTCCTCTGCTTTCCCTTAGTTCTGCACCTTTATTTTGAAGCCTCAAGAAAACATTACAGATTTTAAGGCATTGTAAACACCTGATGACTTAGCATCCCCCTTTTCTTTCATAATCTTTCTCCGTGATGTGTTGGTTTTCATTATTATTTTACCACAAGATTAAATTTCTGAAAAAATACCAGCCTGCATCAGACATATTAAAAGAACAGCACAAAGGTCACATCTTCTGCCTGAGTTAAAGGAGGCTGTTCTTCAGCTGTGGAAATTAATAACTCCGCCACACACTGAGCAACAAGGCTTTGAGGAAAAGGTTCCTTTCCTCAGACCATGCTGCCTGCAGCCAGTTAAAGAGATGGAAAGCAGCTCCTCGGTGCATATGCTGCAGCCCTAAAGGGGTGTTTTGAACAGTATTTTGGTTTGCTGCACAATCCAGTCCCACAAAATACTACGCAACACATGGGAACTTCACACGGCAGCAGCCCTGCCCTCTCTTTGCTGTGTGCCTCTGACACATACTGTTTGTCTGCCCATCTGAGGCTCATTTCTCCTTTTCCCCATTTGATGTACATTGTCATGGTTCACATGTGCCACAATGTCTCCAGCGTCCTCTTGCATTTCTTTGGAATGCATCACTCGTTTTGCTCCTGGTATCTACATTTTAAAAATGCAAAGAATGGTTATAGCATCAGGGGGCAGATATGCCCAAGTCCCAGTTTATCTACTACAAGCAGCTTCTCATCCAAAGGTATTGTGTGGATTAATGAAAGGCTTTTTATTGCAGGAACTAAATGTTCTGACATGCCAGAAATGTCTGAGTGCTATTATACTCCACTCAGAGGACCTCTCTTTAGAGACAAAAATGATAATTTTATGCCCCTGCAGTGGAACCACAAGTACCGTTTCAAGCCTTGTCCATAATTAGCTGCTCCTTCAGGTTTCTCTGGCAGAAATGGACTTATTTTACCTAGTGAAGTGGGTATTGGCTGTTCTGAATGACCAGGTTAGACATACAGTATCAATCAGTATACTTGGCCTGACCTCTAAACAACTGTGCTGGGAAGAGGGAAAGAAAGAAATTCAGATGAAGTATTTAAAACCCACACTTCCCTTGGGTTCCAGTTTAAGTGTCTGTATAACCAATACATTCAGAGAGGACTCATAGTCCTAGCTGAGCTCTGAAAGCCAAGGGGAATTCTGTCAATGACTTCCACAGAAAGAAGATTGAGCGTCCTTAAGCTTTGTCTGCTGAAAACCTGTGCAGGGGTGAGTCCCAAATAGCACAGTGCTTTCTGAAAGGGCCAGCCCATAAGGTCTCTAAAGCCTAGTTGCCCACAGAAATGTCACTGCCACAGAGTTTGGCATTTTTCTCTCCCTCTCTGCCTACACTTCCTGCAGTGGTTGTGGCCACAGCTATAGTAGCGCAGTTTGAGATATCCTGAAATCCAGATCCTTTCTAGCTGTTCTGTCAAAAAACAGGTAGCTGACCTTCAGTCTGCCCCACACGCTGCCAGAAGATGAGATACTCAGCCCTGTTGGGGCAGGAAAGTACCTCCTGGATCTTCGTACCTGCGGGTTTATGATGGTGCACGGGAGTTCACATTCTCCAGCTCAGACATGTAGATGAAAGCAAAGTTATGCCGCAAGCACAGTTGTCTCCACACTTTAGCAGCAGTTCTCAAATGCGCCTTGATTCCATCTCCTCAACAGCAAATGCACAGATGAAAGTGAGGAGGGATGAACATGTGGAGGGAAACATGAATCAAGCACAACCCCATTACGTTTCCTTCTTAAATATTATTTCATCAACCAGACTGAAATAAGTTGACAGCTACACAGCAGTACTTAACATTTGCATAACATCACGTTCTCTCCAGGCAACCTGGCCTGCCTTGCATTTTTGTCTTTGCAGCCTGCTGTCGTACAGAAAGGCATTTTTACGGGCAACCAAGTCATTTTGTGTGCTGTCCAAGTGGTGATTTTTCTCTCTTTGACATGACTTCTGCAAGACATAGGATAGCAGGTCTCCACCACTCATGTGCACACACGGACTTTTGTATTCACGTGCAGGAATCTTAAAACGCCTATGAAAATCTGAAAAGCTGGAGTTTTGCACATCATGGCAGATGAATCTGAGCAACTTGAAAAGTAGATTGGCAGGAAGTAGACATAAATTTTGAGGTTTGTCTGAGCTCTTGTTTGAGACATACCACTCTAGACACTTCTGAAGAGAATTACATCAGAAGTCCTATGGCCCATCATCTGTACTCTAAACAATGAGATTCCTATGTTGACAAGAAGTGTAACTTGAAATGCGAAAGAAGATAAATGTTTGAGGAGGAGGGTGACTCAGACTGCTAGTGACAGGCCTTAATTCACCTTCTGGCTATTAACTGAAAATCTTTCCCTAGTACAGTGTATACTCATGTTTAAATACAAATTGATCACTATAGCAACCCCTTTATCACATGAAGCACATTCTAGCTCTAAGATAAAAAAGCACTTTTGAACAGAAACGCCCACGCCCACTCATCAAAAGGTAAGGTGAGCATCCATGTTTTTTATCTTGTTTTATCAAGGTGATTTTTGTTTTAAAAGTAGGTAAAAGATTGTGTGTGAATTGATCTGCCCATGTTTTGATTATTTATTTTGAATTTTTATTCTGAATGTATTAGTATCCAAACTGAACAGAAGGAACAGATGCTTCTCTTGGGAGATTTGAAAAGGGAATAAAAAATCAATATGTATTTAATCAGACTGTTTTTCTTGATTATCATTGCTTTAGCTGTAGGAAAAGTATTGAATTATAAGGTAGCTTCTAGAAATGGAATTTCCATTTGGCAAGAAATTCTGACATGGTGATTTCCCCTCCCTCAAATTAAACACAGTGCTTAATTTTTTTAATTTCCAGCAGAACAAAATATCCAAAAAGTTAGCAGGTTTGACCGAATTGTTTGATTTCGTGTGCTGGTTTTGGCTGGGATAGAGTTAATATACTTCATAATAGCCAGTATGAGGCTACGTTTTGGATTTGTGCTGAAAACAGTCTTGATAATACAGGGATGTTTTCCTTACTGCTGAGCAGTGCTTACACAGAGTCAAGGCTTTTTCTGCTTCTCACCCCACCAGCAAGTAGGCTGGGGGTGCAGAAGAAGTTGGGAGGGGACACAGCTGGGACAGCTGACCCCAGCTGACCACAGGGATATTCCAGACCATACGATGTCATGCTCTGCATATAAAGCTTTGGGAAGAAGAAGGAAGGGGGAGATGTTCGGAGTGATGGTGTTTGTCTTCCCAAGTAACCGTTAGGTGTGATGGAGCCCTGCTTTCCTGGAGATGGCTGAACACCTGCCTGCCCATGGGAAGTAGTGAATGAATTCCTTGTTTTGCTTTGCTTGCACGCACAGCTTTTGCTTTGCCTATTAAACTGTCTTTGTCTCAACCCACGAGTTTTCTCACTTTTACTCTTCCAATTCTCTCCCCCATCCCACCGGGGGGGAGTTGAGTGAGCAGCTGTGTGATGCTTAGCTGATGGCTGGGGTTAAACCATGACATTTTGGTAATGTAAAAAAATCCATTTTGAAAAAATTCCAGTGTATGTTCAAAGTAATAGGTTAAGTCGATTTTTTTAACCAAATGACACCAAAAAGTTTTGTTAATGCCTCAAATTTGACGTGAATGAAATTTAAAAAACCCCTTTGTTTAGTTTTTCCCTGTGTAGATTTTTTGCAAAATTAATAGTCTCCTGAGAAACATTTAAATATTGGTGAAACTTTTTGTTGGAAATGTTTCAACAAGTGCTGTTGCTTACTTGATTGTATGGGGAATATTACATAAAATCAGGCAATTGACTGTCACTGGCCTTTCAAGAAACAGTGGGATCCTTATTTTTCAGAGCAACTGCCTACACTTTTCAGCACAAGTGAGGAGAACAATTTCTTTTAAATAGAGTTGGGATCACAGAGGCAGTTGAACTCCAATGGAGGTTTTACTTCTTCCTTCTCTTTGCAGGAACATAATGAAGTGAACAGTGTACCAGCTCATCATGGTGCTCATGAGCCTATCTGTAAATGTGGTGATCTAGAGGTCATCTTCAACTATAAAGCCTCAAGTCAAAAGCTAGTAGTTACTGTCTTGGAGGCCAGGGATATCCCAGATAAAGACCGTAGTGGTGTGAACACCTGGCAAGTGCACACAGTCCTGATGCCTAGCAAGAAACAGAGGGGTAAGACAAGTGTTCAGAGAGGACCCATCCCCATGTTCGAGGATAAAATTACCTTCAGTAAGCTGGAGCCAGAGGAGTTAAGCAGCCACGCCATTCGTTTCCGCCTCTATGCGGTGCACAAGATGGTTGGAGAGAAGATGATGGGAGAGCAGTTGTTCTACCTGAGCAACATCAGCCAGGAAGGGGAAGCGAAGGTGACATTGGTCTTGGAGCCAAGGAGTAACCTGAGTGTAAGTTTGATGAAAGAAATATGGAGTCTGTAAAATTTTTCATCTGGTGAATGGGGACCAGCTGTACCTGATATCTTTCATTCAGGGCTGTTAGGATGCAACTGGTGGATCTGTCCTACTGTCACTTAAAAAATTATCAGTAAGGGGAAGCACAGGGCTTGTCTTCCCTACACAAAGATGTGCCTTTATTGACAATGGCTCAGCTAGCAAGCTTACACAAAATCACGTAGACATACTACATCTACGCAAGTCATCAAATGCTGTGCCATGCAGAAATAGTGGGTTGGTCCCAGAACCACTAAGGCTAATTACGTCTTAATTTCAACAAGTACAGTAGTTCTTGTGCACTGTTATGTTGGTGGACCTGTACTACTGCCAGTGCAAGAGCTACCTTATTTGGCACTAGCTACTGGCTTGTGGATCTCTGCGTTGTCCAGTTTCCATGTTACCAGAAATGCTTAGTAATGTTCCTTTTCATGACAGATGGAAATGGAGAGGTGGGTAATGTGAGGAGGAACTGGCTGTGCTGCTTCATAGTCTTCCATGCACATCACAGTTGTATCCAGCTCTGGCTATGCCAATCAATTTGTGTAGATGAGCTCTATCATGATTCACTGGCTACAAAAAACTCAGTGAGAGGTTGTGCACATGAGATGAATAAAACATCATACTCCAGGTGAAGAGGGGGTAGAGAGAGCATCATGGTAGCAAGGAAAGTAAGAAAGAAAATACACGGTACATGACCAAAAAACCCCAAACTGCAAAATTTATTCCATCCAAAAGCCATTGTCAAGGAGATTTACTGTGCATTTGATGTAGTAGGATGTATGCTTATCTCAGAGGCTTTGATTTACACTAGTGATAACACATTACACAGAGTTCCTCATCTTTAAAGAGAAAGTTGAGAGATGTGTTTTTGTAAAAGTGATGCTTTGATTCTTCTGGTGACCCATCATAATTCATTCTTAGTCATTGTCATTTCTTAAGAGAGATCTTACTAAACAAGGCTACAAGATATAAATTAAGGGAGGGTGGTGGTGAATGTCCTGATGAGACTTTCAGTGCTCTTTCCCTGCAGAGTGCAGACTCTCAGCTTAGTCTGTCAGCAATCTCTCACAGTGATAGCGCTTCTTCAACACAGTCCCTGTCGCATGGAGGGGTGCCAGAGCTGCTCGTGGGATTGTCGTACAATGCCACTACGGGGCGGCTGTCAGTGGAGATGATCAAAGGCAGTCATTTCCGAAACCTCGCAATTAATAGGCCACCTGGTAAGTACTTTCACTGCTATTAAATAACACCATTGACTCAAAATTTGCTTTTTATTTTCTTCTTCAAGATTTTCAATTATGTCATTTCTGAGCTGGGTTTCCTTGCAGAGTATCTGATTGAAAATTAAAAGCATTATTTCAAATACGTGTGCTGGTAAATTTTGCAGTGTAATTGGAGGCAATCATATGAAGACACAGCTGACGGGACAGTAATACCTGAATGTCTCTTTTACTGCTTATACCTATACAACATCTGATTATGGCGAGAGTGCTATTATACCCAAAGCGCAGAGTAATTCTCAGCAAATCCATAAAAAGAAGGAAGTGCTTTTCAAGTTATTATATGTTACCATGTGACCAACAGAGGCCCTGCCTAGTGCCATTAAGTGTTTCCCAGGGCTATACTTTGTTTGGTCCCCATGCTGTGCTGCTGAGTGCTAGGTGACCTGGTGCTTTTGGCCCTTTGGAAATCCTGCTGCTGTGAATTCTCTGCTACCGCACAAAAAATTTTTCTGCAGAAAAAAGATTTGAAAGTTGTTCTTCTGGGTGACAACAGTTGACTTCCCTTCTGCCGATACCTAAAGTCAAAAATGGAAATTGCTTTACAGCAGGTTTAGTTAGTCCCTGAGCTGTAGTTAGTTCTTGAGATGGATAGTGGATGGACGGTGCTAATGGCCACAATATAGATGGGGTCATGCAGCCATAGTGCATGGTGTTATCTGCTTTGCTGGTGGTCTGCCTCATTCAGCGGTTGAATGGCAGGGCTGTATTCATCTCGTATTGTCCTTTTGCCTCCTGTCTGAAACCAGCAGCTAATGGCAATGTGAAATAACTTTTTTTTGTTTGTTGGTGTGTTTGCTTTTTCTGATGCGGTTGCCTGCCTGTCAAAGGTAATAAACTTTGACAGTTCCTTGCATTCACTGGATTTGACATAGTTATGTCCAGCTTGCAGAATGCTAAGATTGCTTTTGCAAGTTGCTGTGCTCTTTGGCCCAGAGCTAGCAAAGTATTTATTTAATATTTCTGTATATGGATGTAAAAACTTAAGTTTCCACTAAACTATACTTCAGTATATTACAGAAATAATCTGTGTTGTCAGTCAGTCCCTCAAAAATTAAGGGCAAGTCTATGCAACAGTAAAACACGACCCCAGTCTGTGTAGCCCCAGCTAGTCTTATAGTAGCTGTGGCAACATAGGTCTCCATGTGAGTTACTTAAAGACATGTTCTTGTTTCCATGTAGATGTTTTATTAAAAGGTTTCAAGTTGGGACCTTTTTACTAATTTAAAGCAAAGGCAGACTAAGACAAGAGTCTACCCACATGTCTAGCAAGCGAGCTCGCTTGTGTTTATATATGCTGCAGTCTAGATACATCCTAAAGTTTTATTCTTAGAAATGAAATTAAAGTAGTCCCAATATAGGTCCGAGTTAATTTGCTGCAATTTTTTCTGGCATGTTTTCATGTATCTACCTGTGGTATTGGAGTTTTGTCTCTTAGCTGCCTGAAGATGAGGATTATGCTGCAGTTCTGTTCTTAAATCAGGCCCTGCACAAGTTGTCTTGTATCTGGCTGGGTGAGGCATCTGTAATGCCCCACTCTTTTCCCATAAATGAAACGTCTTCACTGCAGAGAACTCAAATAATTGCCTTCCAGCTTACTACCTGCAATATCATGACCAAATTAGCGACATTTTTTTGGTATTCTTCTAACAAATGTCTTTTTGGGTGCATGTTGTATAGCTCTGCGTGTTGCAGTAAGGTGAGCAACCCTGTAACTCATTGTCTGTGAGTTGCTGGGGAGTGGTGTCTGTCCTGGGCCTCTGGTGGGATGAGGTTTGGCAGATTAGCTGTGTGTGCACAGGTTAGCTTTCAGCATGGGAAAGTTTAGCTGCCTTGATTAGACATCCCATACACCTTTTTAGCTGGTAGGCACACAGGAGTGCAGTAGCTTGGTTGGCAGCATCTTTAAACCTGAGAAGCATTTTGTGTTTGTTGGTGAGATGAGAACAGAGCAGGATATGAGAAAAAAAGGCATTCCTTTAGGGAGCTTTCATTTTAAATTCTGCCTGAATTTTCCATTTCAGTGCTTTTAGGACTTCAGATAAACTTAGTTAAATGGGTTTGATAAGCTAGCCAAAGTCTTCTACCACCTAAACCTAATAGTCCTGACATTGTTTCATAACAGTTCTTCCATCTTTGCTGTTAAGGCTATCTTGAGTTGTTTCTTCGCATCCTTTCTGTATCCAGTTCAACGTTAGCATTGTCAGACCAGTGTCTCTCGGTGTTAGATCAGTTATTAGGTGAAACATGGAAATACATAAATGATTACAGGCAAATTCCAAACCTATCACAATCTGCTGCTTTTATTCCAAGTCACATTGTTTCTTCTGCATTCTGCATTGTTCTTCTGCGCCTATAAAGTTCCTAGTAGTGTGGTGAGAAAAGGAAAACCCAGTGAAGCAGAAATTGAAAGAAGTTAAAAGGAAGGAAGAAAACAAGAGCTTGTCTTAGATGCTGGAGTAGGATTTCACTGATAACTCCTGCAGGCACTGCAGAGGAGTGCTGTGAGGTCCGATCGTTACTGTCTGAAACGTGCTGGTGGCTGAATGAGATGCTCAATAAGTCCTTTGCTAGGTGAAAACTAAAACTGCTATCTCCCTTTCTGGAGGGGGAGCAAATAGGCCTTGTGTTTTCTCAAATACGCCCTATCTGCGGTTCTGTGTTTGAGGCTCAGAGGGAGTGATTTATTTCCTTAAAGTATCATGGGGATTTCAGACATAATAGTGCTTCAGGACACTTAAATACCAAGCCCAAACTGCTATTCAGGGCAGCCATTTATGGTAAGACTGAGAGAAGTCAATGAGCAGAATCCATCTCCATTCCCAGCCCTCCATGCACAGAGCCTGTACAGTATCCATATGTGGTCCTGTCGCAGCCCAGTGGTTTTAGTATTGGCTGATGATGATAGCTGCAGCTATGGGGAATGACAGGAGTCCTGCATGACAGCAAATTCTCCAGCTGTGCTTTTTGCCCACCTTGACCCTCTCTTTTCTCTGCCACCTGGGGTCCTGCCCAGGTGAGCTCAGCATCTCCTGCAGCGTGCGTGCTCCCTCCTTGGCATCCTTGCATGAGGATTCCTCTGTGTGCAGAATAAGGAACTAGACTGGGGCATTGGTGATTTTAGGTGTTAAAGACTGCAAACAGATGGTTTTCTGGAGAAGGAAAGGAAGATTGTGCATGTCTCAGTTTTTCCTGGGCACGTCTTCTCCTTCACTTAAACCTTTAAATGGGATGCAGAGAGTTAAACTGAGTCAGGTAAATATCAAAGTCATGGGTGCTTACATGGGTAATAACTGGGTTAGAAAAGAGCTGGGCAGCTTACAGAGACTTACATTTTGCAGGCAGTGTCTTTTCTTCAGCTCACATGCGTGGGGTTTAAGGATAGTTTGGTTGAGGATTAGTGCCCAGGTATTGTTCTGGGGAACATGCTGAGTTATAGGCCTGAGTCTACAATCCCTGATCACGCAAATAGATCCATTATCACTCAAAACACTTAAGAGCACTCAGGAGTATGGCTGCAGCATTGGACTGTAAATTATCAGTGCGTGCCAAAAAGCCTCATGCAGAAAAACATCTACGGTTTTGTCAGACGTGGACACCCTAGGTATTTTAGTGCTAATGGTTTGTGTGCTGTGCACCTTATTCCCTTTGGTTCTTGTAAAAATCATTAGCCTATGCTAGCGTTTTGTATGGGTTCATATTTTGGCCTGTGGTATCTTCTTAGAACAAAACCTAGTGTGTTTGTTTAAAGAATGTTTACTAAAAAAAGCCTAGAGAAGCCTACAGCACTGACAGACGTGTCTTTAAAAATTTATAACCAGTTACATACTATGTCCATGGTAGTAGTACCTTGGGATTGTAGTGATGCACCAGGAATCATTTGTGCTAGTCAGTGTATAAACATGCAACAGAGAGATGGTCTCTGCCCACATGATATTTAACCTTCATCAGCTGCTCTGCTGGGTGCAGTTCTCCTCTAATCCAGCCTTCGTTCTTTCCCCTTTTGCATTTCTTTTGGGGTTTATGTCTGTGTGTAATGCAATTTGAGAAGGACTATTGTAAAGAAATTCCCTCAGCTAAGAAAAGTCCTCCAAGCTTTTCAGCAGCTGTGGAATTAATCACACATAATAATTACATCCATACATGATCATTATTATACCAGCAGCATATTAACTCCATTGAACAAATACAATAGCATTAACGCTAGAAAAGACAGGAGGGAGAGAACAAGCTATCAGGATTTCTATTTGGAACAGGAGAAATTCTTGAAGTAAAGACTTATCTGAAAACAAACATCTACCTGAGCCACAGATAACAATGCCAAGAATTACGGAAGGTACTCCCATAGAAAAATTAGGATCCTTACATGGTATTTGTTGCTCTGGTATCAGAGTGCTTGAAAGCCATCAGTGGATTTTATTTTATCAACTTGTTTGTGAGGGAAGGAAAGTTATTATCCCTGTTTCATTCCTGGAGAACTAAGGCACAGGTTAATTTCTTTAATTGCTCCCAATCAGACCAGGAAGCTGAATAAAAAAAATAACTTTTAACCTGCATATCTTGCTCTGAACAGGGAGCTTGCATGAGCTCCTAAAGTTTTGTAATTCATGCTTCCATCTCATCAGTAATAGAAGGGGGATCTGTACCAGGGCAAGCTGGGGTGGATTCAGTCCTCCAGAGACGTTGGTTAACAGAGCAGAAGAGGTGCTGGGCAGCTACTTGCTGCTGCGTACTAGCCAGCTGGTCACAGTAAGCTTGTACAAGACCACGTCTCCTGCATCTTTTTGTTGCCCATCCTTGAATATAGCTTGAATAAACTTACTATTGTAAGTTTGTTTGTCTTATAAGATCAGCTGAGAAAGTTTTGGTCAAAGGGGTAAAGATGAGGCCAGCTGCGAGGAGCCCCAGAAGGATGTCTAGTAATGAGCAGCTGGGCAGTGAGGTGGAGGATGAAGTGTGGATGAATGTAAGGTATCGCATGGTGGCAGGGGTGGAATTCAGACTTAATCTGGATGGACTCAGAGCCACTTGGGAGTGAAATACTAGGGTTATAGTAAATAGCTCCAGGAAAATGTCCACTCAGGGATCAGCAGCAGTAGTGAAAAAAACAAATGTTAGAAATATACAGAGGGAAAAAAGAAAAATTGATATATGACTGTGAATATACAGTTACCAGTGTAATGAATACCGTGTAGAGTTTTGGCTCCCTCCATTCAAATAGAATATGGCAGAACTGGAAAGATGTGGTGAGGAGTGTCGGAGACAATGGGGGGGTATGGGAACAGCTTCCAGTGAGCTGCAGCTGAATACACTGCACCTCCTACGATGCTGCAACGAAGGGAGATGGGGGAAGATTTCACGGAGGTTTATGAAATCATAAGTGTTGTTGAGAAAGTGAGTTGGCAACAGTTATTCATTGTCTGTCCTGATACAAAACCAAAGGATCATAAAATGAAGCGACGAGATAGCGGGTCCTGAAGAGGAGACAGCTCTTCACTTACACTATTGAGTTCCTCACTGCAGAATGTTGTGGATGCTAGAAGTCTACTCGAGTGTGGTACAACACAGGACAAATTCACAAAGAAAGCTCCGCTGAGCACCATTAAGTACAAAGACACTGCCTCTGACTGAGGAAACTCTTGAGTCACAAATCACCAGAGACTGAGAGAGTATTTGGGAGAGAAACAGCATATGCCATATTTGCCATATTTTTATAGACTTACTAAAGCATGTGGTATTGCGTACTGTTGGGTGGATGGACTGGCTTGGTACAGCTCTTCCCACCACATGTGAAGCCTGGGACTGATTAGGCTCAGAAAAGTGAGTCACAGAATAATGGACTTTTAAGGAGTGATTGTGAGATTTTTGTGGGGGAAGTTCAATGCTAATTAGACATCTAGTGATAGCGTGCAGTTATCCAGTAATGGTTTCAATAGTTTTATATTTCTAAAATGCCCATGGAAAATATAATCCATGTTACACTTTCTGCGTATAAAAATGAAGATATTTCTGAGTCAAAGGAGTACATCTGAAGTGGAATGTATGGTGATGCCTTTCCCACTCCCATAGCTGTGAACGAGAAAATAAAAATTATTTTCTTCTCCCCTCCCAAAACAAGTAGAAGACAAAGCCATTGCTTCCAGGGTAGAACTCTCCTAATTCCGAATTTCAGTTGGAGCTGAAGGTTTAGTACAAATCTGCAGTGACTCTACAGAGCAGTGTTTGCAGGAGATCTGATGACAGGCTGTATAATAAAGTCATGCCTGTGGGCACCACCGCTGGAGGTGAGAAAAGCCAGGCTGGAGCATCCTTACATCATGCTGCTACCATTGCTGTTGCGGAGAAGGCGTGCATTCATGCTTTCTGATAACACTCTTGGTTGAAGTTGCCACCCCTTCTCTGAGGCAGCAGCAATGCATAAAGCCCAATGTACTTTGTGGAAAGTGTTGAAATGCCCTTATTACAGGAGAGTCACCGTGTGCATCTGGCGAGGTGTCTGTGCTATGCTGCAGCTGTGTCAGACTGGACTAAGGCTGGACCTACTCAGGGCTGGAGAGTACAGGGAGGTGGTAAGCTGGCTCCGCAGCCCGACACGTGTCCCAGGTGAGGGCTGGCACTGTAAAATGGAGCGGGCATGGGGTGTTGTGGCAGCAGAAGGGGATCGCCAAGGAACTGGGCTCGGAGGCTCTCTGGAAGCAGCTTTCCTTCCCAAGAGACCTGGGCATTGCTTCCAGGCAGCCCTCACCTCCTGCCCCTCTGCAGCCCGTCTCCTTGCATGAAACAAGTCACTGATGCTGGCAATTCCCTCCCATCAGGCCAAACAGTGCTTCCAGGCAGCAATGCACTCTTTTCTGCTGCATTTTAAATTAAAGGCACTGCTGGTCAGTTCTCTAATGACTCGTGTGTCGTGAAGGTTGCCAGATCCCAGCCTCTCCCTTGCATGAGAGCTGCCAGCTGCGGGAGAGGGGACCTGCGCAGCAGAGGCTTGGTGGAACAGGGGAAGAAAAGTTGGCTTCTCGGTAACATAGCAGGCAGCCCTCAGCTCTTGTATGATTTACAGAGTAGGCCACAAGCTGCCTCTGGCCTAACTAGACTTTCATGATGTGGGGTTGGGAACAAAAGCTTGGGTCTAATTCTCCTCCCTGCTTTTTTCCCAGCTGCGGTGAGCCAGGTTCAGAGTTTTTCTGCCCCACTGGTGGTTTAATGGGGAGATAAAGCCATGACTAATGGAGCAGTAGTCTTGCGAGGTCTCCATTTGAGGCCCAGGTTGAGCTGCACGGTACAGAGTAGCACAGAGTCGAGCTCTGGGGCTGCTTTGCCACACAATGCTGCCATTTATTATGTAGGCTAGGAGCGTGGGCCTGCCAGCTGGGTGAAATTAAGCTCTAGGCCCAAGGCTTTATTTTACTGCGGCTGTTATTAGTCTGGATTGCAGCATGCTGACGTGGTTATAATGCTTTTGGAAATGAGCTAGCTTGCCTGGAGCACAGGTGGGAAAGTCCGTACGGCACTGTGTTGTACGCTGCAGTCCACGGACCCAAGGGGTCAGGAGTCTTTGGTTGTTTATTTCCTTTCTAAATATAAATTCAAGCAGGGGGTTAGACGCTTTTGTATTTGCAGTGTTTTTGTTCACGGGTCAGCTTTATTAGTAATGGTGGAGCTTAGGGTAAATGAAAGCAGAATGCACACTATGGTCCCTGCTCCAAAAACAGGAACGTATAAATTATAGTTGATTATTCCCCTGAGCTGTTGTTATCGGTTAGTTCCCTTAGAAGGATGATGACAGAAATGGGTCATTAGAAGAATCGCGGATAAACTGATTGCCTTTGCAGATGAGCTCTCAAGAGATGTTTTATGGTTGGGGCAGCGTTGATGGAGACGGAGCAGTTTGCACGAGGAGAGGTTTGGCCAAACCTCTGGAGTAAGATTATGCAGCGCTAGCCCGAAATGTGTCTGGCTTCTTGCAGCATTCCTTGATTTAGTGCTTTTCACTCTGGTATTAGATGCAGAGGTGTTGATATTTTATGCATACGTGAACATTGTTCAATCCACTCATAGCAGACACGAAAGATGAGTTTAGAGTAAAAATTATCTGTAGCAAGAACTTCTGTTCCAAAGCCTATATGGAAAGGAGAGCCTGGTGGATGCGGTGCTAAAATTGGTCTCGGCAAAATTAGACTTTGTTCTTGCTTCTTCACAGACTTCTGTGTAACCGTGGGCAAGCTGCAGTCTCAGACACTCCAAGATATTAAAAGGTCACGCTTTTCTTCATGACAGTGAGATAGGTGCCAAAATAGAAGGTGAGCACTTAGGCATTTTAAAGAATGTAAGCCTTAATCTCTCTTCTCCTTTTGTGCTTGACAGAGGTGGCATGAAAGTAAATACACTGAAGAGCGTAGAGTGCTGAGATACCACAGTAATGAGGCCATTACTGAATCTGAGCATGTAATTAGATGGAAAATGTTTGCTTTCATAATGAATAGATGCTCTCACACATACATTCCTCAGCAAATTTTCAAGTTCATCCTTGCTGTAGTTCCACTAATTTCACTGGGTATCTGGGGATGGATTTTCTTTGGCAAAGCCAACCAGAGGGGAGAGCTTTCCATCTCAGAGGTCTAGACTGGACCACAAGGACAACTAGGAAGTGTTTCCTGATAAGACAACTAAAAAGATGCTGCAAGGAACACAATGCAGTAAGGGCAAACCACAATCTTAAAATGTAGTTAGTGAAGCAGAATAACAGCGCATATACGTACCGGTTCTGCAAAGCAAATTTCAGATGCTAAATATATTATCCACACCTACTCTTTTATTTCTGTTCAGGCAAGATTGATTCTTTTGGCTGGTAAAATACACCCAGTGGAATAAATTTGAGAAGAATTAGCAGTCTGATTTAGTTGTCACTTGCACTGATTTTGTGCCTGTGTTTACATGGGGATGAATAGGGCTCCTGGTATTAGCTCTGCCCTGAGCGTAGTCTCCTTCCAGTCTGCACGTTCTCACCTGATCCAGATGATACGTGCAGAATCCCTACTGACCTTAGTACTGTATAGACAGGGCATTGGTGCAGAATTATGTAGCAGATCTGATGTGTATTGAAGGAAAAGCCTAATTTTCTGACTTTGATCCCTGTTAGTTTAAGTCATTGGTCGTGCAATGCTCATTTTTCTTTAAAGCCAGCTATATTACTCCTCGCTTGCAGAAGTCGCGGCCTCAGTCAGGGGTGTGATATCCTAGAGTTTATGACGGCAAGAAACTCATCTATTCATTGCCTGGAAAATTAACTGGAACATCCTGAAAAAGCATCCTATGAGGTGTTTTAGCCATGGCGCTTGCTTTAGTGTTAAAACCTAAATCATTTGTAATGGTAGCATTGTCTACTAGATTGCCGCTGAATTATGCCATATGCTTCTTTGGTCGTGTTGATTATAAATTGGTTGACTCCTTTGGGGACTGCTAAAATGAATGTGCCTGCAGTTAGGTGTGATGAATCCCACCTGAGCTGCCAATACTGGTGGCAGTAAGAAGGAAGGATGATAGCAAGGTTTGCCGAGAGGAAAATCTAGACCTCAGTCCTGTCCCCGTCTTCTCAGAAAAAGAGATACGGGCATGTGTGGGTGACCTTTCCCTCAAGTAGCATGGGAAGATAAGCTAAAAAAGTACTTCATCTGCTGTTAGTTACGTCACACATTGCCATGCTCAGGTGGGATAGCAATGAGGGTGTTTGTAGCAGTCCTTGGCTGCATGCTGCTTCTCCGCTCTGCCCATCCCCTGCCCCAGTATAGCCGGCAAAACCCTCCCAGCACCTACCAAGGGGTCCAGGGCAGGACCTTTCCACTGCTGCTCCGTGCCCCAGGTCTGCCCTTGCTGACCGTTCCCAGCCCCTACTGTGATCCCAATCAAAAGCCCTCACCCTCAGCAAAGCAGTTCTCAGATGGTAGTGGGGAAAGCGATATGACACTAAGGACATACCTAGAGAAAAATGGAGGTATTGGGCCAGGAGCAAATAGAGAGGGTCTCCTCTCCATGAATTCCTAGGTCTTAGCACTCACCTCTCTTGTGTGTCAGCAGAAACGAGCCCCTTCGGCTTTCTGCCTGTAAATGGGATTGGTTTGGAAAATGCACTGAAATTATGTAGAAAATGTAAGCTTTCAATTTGAAAGAAAGAAAAATTTTAAAATTCGAACAGGGAATTGTACTCATTAGCTGCTTGTTTGTATTTAAAAATCAGCCTGCTGGAGATTTTTCACTGTTTTGAAATCCCCTCCTAACAAAAAAAAGGGTGAATACATCAAAAAAATCTGTAAAACTCCTACTCCCCACTTACCTTTATTTCCAGGGAGTTCCCTGCAGCCTCAGACCAGCAGCCAGGACTTTCACATGAGGAATGCTTCAGTGCATGTTGTGGTTTGTCAGTGCAAAGCAAAGTGACATCTCTATGAGTACTGCAAGAGATTGTGTCTGGTAGTTATCTTGCGTGGTTTCACGCTGAGTCAAGCTAGAAGAGAGAGTCCTCTCTTGGGCATTGTGTTTCTGATGGGTCTGAAGTTGTTACAGATTTCAGTCCCTCAGCACCACCAACATTGAATACTATTGTGGGAATTAGTCAACCTCTTGATGAAGAAGTTCCTTCCTTCCTAGATAAAATCAGGAAACTATTTCATGTCAGAGCTCTGCTTTTCTAACGAGTAGGTCTTTGTTGACAAGATCTTCTTCATCTCCGGTGTTACACTGGGAGCCAAGCTGGCACCCCCAACTAATGATTGGACTGAACTTTCCCCGCAGTAACTTGATAGCTGTACAGCTGTGCAGGCTCACAATTTGCTCCTCGATTGTCAGTCTCCTGACAGCTTTTTCAGTGGAACAGTTTGAGAAGAGCGGAAAGCCTTGCTTTGGAGACACAGAAGTGTTTTCACACCTGAAGTGTAATTTCACACCTTGTGTTGCTCAGTAGATAAGTGCGTAAAATAGCACATCAAACGGGAACAGAAGAGGATAGACATGCTGTAGACAAGAGACGGAGGCTTGTTATTTATTTCCTATCTTCAGCACACTCTGAAATAATACTCACTTGCAGAAACCCAGGCACAGATTACGAAGGGATTAGGAGGGGACTTTTCTAGCCAAGTGATCTGTTATTGTCACGTGCAGAGTGAGGTGAAAACTTACACTGAGCTGGGTCTGTGGAGCACTGGGACCACAGAGCTCCACCTGAGACCACAGTATTAGTGACCACATAACAGAGGTGAACTAATTAATACAGGAGGCAGCAAGAGTTTTAGGGGTGGATTTACAGGAACAGTGACTTGGATCATCCCTTCCCTGTATCTACTAAGCATTTTTCCTCCTTGTATTGACTTAAACAGTGAATAAAATTGACCTCGAGTCCACCAAAAAAGTAAGATGAGAATTTGGAAAAAGCCTTGAAACTATCATGCGAGATCAAGTCATTTCACTGTGTATGCAGGTTTCCTTTTCCTCTTTTTCAGGACCCATTGTGTTTTCTATCTATCTCAAATAATAGGCCATAGAGGCATTCTTCCAAAGGAGAGTGGTGGAGAGGCAAGTGCAGCCAAGGGAAGCCCTGGTAAGACAGCCCGAATGAAGCTTGATTGTGAGGGAGAAGAAGGGAAGGTGAAGACACACCATTTGATGTGGAGAATCCACAGAGATGCTCATAGTTTCAATTAGTCTTAGGTTTGCTAGGCTTGGGCACCAGATTTCCTGCTCTTTCCAAGAGAGCATGGCTGAAACATTCATCAGTTTCCTTCCTTTTTCTCCCCAGCTGAATATGAGGAAATCCAACAGTGCTTGCCCCTGCTGCTTCTCACCCCATGGATTTTACTAAAGAGAGCAGTTCAGCCCTCATCTGTTATTCACTGCAGACAAAGCTGGTCTACTTGGAGGTTTTTTTGGTGTTTTTTTTGACCGCTTGGGGCTTTCATTTAGTCTGTCACCTGTGCCAAATGTATTATTTCCTCTTTTTTGTCCTAGACACCTATGGAAAGCTCTGCCTGCGCAACTCTGTGGGTCAGGAGATGTCTCGCTGCAAGACCTCCATCCGTCGAGGACAGCCCAACCCTGTCTACAAGGAAACTTTCATCTTCCAGGTTGCCCTCTTCCAACTCTCTGATGTCACACTAATGATCTCCATATACAACAGACGCAGCATGAAGCGCAAAGAGATGATCGGCTGGATTTCCATGGGTCAGAACAGCAGTGGAGAAGAAGAGCAAAGTCATTGGCAGGAAATGAAGGAATCGAAAGGGACGCAGGTCTGCAGGTGGCACACACTACTGGAGTCCTAGTGGTTACCAGGGCAGCCTGAGGGTCCTGGGACTATGGGCTGTCTTCCCTTGTTCTCAGTCAGCAGAAAACAGCTATCCCATGGCAAGCACCGTGCTCTGACAGGTCACGTATGCTTTAACCTGACTTCGGTGTCAGCAGTCATGGGTATTAAAGGTGGAAAGGCCTCGGAAGCAAGTTTAGTTCCCATCTTTCCAGGTTGTCCTGCATTTTCTACATTCAGATAATTAACCCTAGGGAGAAGGAATGGGAATACCTACAAAATCCTTTCCTTGGTTAGTGTCTTGCTCATTTTGTCATAGGCTTAATCATCACAGACTGATTTTGATGCTGCTTTCTTCTGGGGTAAACTCTCTCCTCCCTCCCTCCTCTTATTTATATTAATGAAGTTTGCAAATATTCTTGACACGCAGATAGCTCCCAGAAAGGCTAACCTGCATGCAGATCACATTCTTTCCCTTTTATTATTGTGTTTCTAAGTCCTAGAAATAAGCATTTGATACCACTGTAGACTGGATGATATATTTTTCAGGCAGCATGGGAAAGCACTCTTGAATTCTCTGTCAACTTTTAAGTGCCTAGACATTACTACTGTTCTCCTGTACTAACAATTGATATTAGGACTAAACACTACCAATATTTTTAATTAGGCATCCTGTGCACTTGTTAGCCTGCGTTGCCGTAGGTTTGCACGAGAAATAACTAGCATCAGTTTTATATTACAATTATACAGTGCATGTTTAGATGCTTAATTGAAGTTCATGGCTTCTGTCATCATGAATACCAAAAAAGACCAGAACAAGCTGCACATCCACCTTTGTGCCTGAATCACTCTTTTCTGCATCATTGTTTTGCCCATGTGTTACTTTGTTTTTTGAAAGTGAGGTTCATTCAGAAAAGCATTTCTGTGAGCATTACACAGGAAAGCTTTAGATCTGTGATTTCTCTGCAATTCAGTTAAGCACAACTCAGTTTGCTGAGGGCTCTTCTTCAAATGTGCTATCCTGTAGTATCTTCTTGGGCTCTGAAAGGGGACCGCTTTTGGCACAGTGAGCAGTAGAGGATGCCAGACCATGTCACCTCATCTTCGGGGCGAGCTCTCCTGCAGGCAAGGAGTAGGATCTGGGGGACCCCCCTAGAGGAGCTGCTGGCTCTGCTGAACTAACATCAGAGAAAAATATTACGCTTCCTGCCTCTAACGAAAAACAATGCAAGGAGCAGGCTTGCTGGATGAGGTGATGACACTTTTATGTAGTTACTTTTCAGAGTATATTGTCATTTCCCATTTTAATCTTTTTTCCTGTCTCTGCGAGTTGGATAGGGGACACGTCTTTGTCTGCTACTTGACTACTGAAAGTTTAGCAGTTGTTAGCTGTTGCGATGCTGTATGTGACACAGCGGAGGATGTTAATTGTCTAGTCTAGTGATGGTACGTAGGCAGTAGTGTGCTGAGATCTTCCAATACTATCAGCTGCCCAGTCTCCTGTTCCCCACGCTCTCTAAGAGAGGACTGGCATTTCCCCATTCCTGCAAGACACGGGAAATATTTTCCTGAAAAGGTTTGTCTGTACTGAATCACTTCATGTTTTGTTTTTGTCATTTACTGAGACCTGGCACCAAATTCTGCCTCCTGTTGCACCACAGCTGTCTCCTTCCCTTCAACGGTGCTCTGCAAAACTAACTAGCGCATATTTCGGCACTGGCTGTTTGACCAAAATTGAACCTCAGTGCTGGTTTGCATCACATCCAGGCTAGCCAGACCCTGCGGGGCAGTGGTGTGATACACACAGGTTATCACTTGGTGTCACACACACAGGCTTTGTCTGTCCTCATGAGGCAGACGGAATAATCTGCATGTAGAAGGACTTCTGGTATAGGTGATACAAATTATTCTACAGGCCATGGTTTTATATATTCTTATCACTTACCTGTCTGAGCATCATTTTTCCGGTGAGACTGATGGGTATCCTATGCAGGAGGGATGTCCTCCACTGCCTAGATAAGCTGGAATAATATCTGCTTTGCACTACTGGGGCTTTGTATCACAAAGCAGGATCTAACCCAAATGCAGCTCAGCAAACAAATACAGTTTTGACTGCACTGTTAATGCTGCTGTATTACCAATGCAAGAGAAAATGAGTATTTGAGTGGTAACCAGCAGAATAGAAATGTTTTTTTATTATGTACTTTTCTTCTGGAAAAGAAGTAAAGGAAACGGCCCAATTCAAAACGTGCATTTGCTGATTTCATTTGTTTTCAATTCTCTGCATCTTTTTTCCTGAACTGCATAAAATGTATATACAAGTGTTTCTAAGTAATTTTATTATCTGGGATGTCTATGTATAATAAGCTCACTGAGATTCTCTTCATAATTTCTTGAACCTGCAAAGTGTTGCTTATGCTTACTGATTAGCTAAGGGAAAAGTGTAAGTTGATAATATGTTTCAGCAGTGAGCTGAAGATAACCTAGCTTTGTAATAGTGTGATAAAAAAAAATCCTTGAAAAAGATAGTTTTAAAAAGCAATGAAGTAAACTGGTTTTGGACTTCCATGCTGTTCTCACATCAAGATCTTTTCTGAACATACAGCATTAAGGGAATTGAATTTTAATATATAATTTCAGTGTAGCGTATTGAGAGTCAGAGGAAAGCAAGTGAAAATAGCTTACTTGGAGTAAGTTAATATCTGAGCACATGTTAAAACTTTGCACTCTGATGGAAGCAGGTTGTTGCATCCTTGCCACAACATTTTGGCTTGATGTTTTACCAGAAGAATTTGGAGGGAAGGGAAAAGGGATGAAGCAAGGGGAGCACTGGGGTTTTGGAGCTGCTGCTAAACCTGTTGGCACATCCGTGCCTTGAGCAGTGCATTTGTGGCGTTCATTAAGTTCCTACTGAAGCAATGGAGGAATTCAGGAATCTTGGGATGAACACAGTGCTGGGGGTGCTCATGCTTGCTACCTGTATTTTGGGATTTTTTTTTTTTGCTTTTGTGCTTTATTTTTCTTTTCAGTATTGACTGTCTGTTCAATGAAGGCTTTGCAGCAGCTCTCCCATATTCCAGAGCTCCTGTAATTCTTCCCATTGACAGATTGAATTAGTCATTGCTAATATTGATACAAGCTGGGCTTGTGCTCATGGTCTTTCTTATGTAAATACCACTGGCCTTTCAGTCACTGCTTTAACCCCTTGTTTCCTTGGGAAGTGGCTGACAAGACTGAATTTCCAGAAAGGTTTCCATTCCTTGGGAATCTTGCAGTTGGCTCTCAGTTGGCAGTGATCAGTAGACTTGGGGCCCTGTGCTCCACTGGCCTCCATCCACGTGGATGCTGATGCTGATGCCTGATCTCTGCTCCACATGGATGCCAATGCTGATGCCTGATCTCAGCTTCTGTGGGGCTCCAAATGGGGAGAAGAGCTGTGGGAAGGCCATGGCGAGTTCAGCAAACAGGAAAGGAACAGCTGACCTGGTTCTGAGAATGCTCGGGCACTTGCAAGTCCAGATTATGGAGGTTTGCTAATGCACTCATGTTTTCTAAGATAATTCATCCCTTTTTGACACCACTGTCTGGGATCCCCTTATAGCTTACTTGAATTTTCTTCTCTTAAAAAAAAAAAAAAAAGCAAGCCTGAAAACCCACAAAACCGTTGTGTGGGAAGGAATTAACTACACTGGCGTAAGCCCAGAATATTGTGGGCAACTGGATACATCTCTATCTTGAACAGTGACGTTCAGCTAGTTGCAGTCTGTTCCTTCCTTGGTCTCTCTCCAGCCAGCACACCCCTGTCCTGCTAGGCTCTCTGCTGTTATTTTATTTTTTTTTTTTTAATGTGTATCGACAACAGAACAGAATGATCTCACCACGTTTATATTCCCTGTAATAATGCTGACTTTCAACTGGTGCCCACAGAAATGAGTACCTCTTTTAGCCCACTGAGCTACAGCTATAGCTTACTGAAGTGCCCATTTGTAGAGGCTTTATCTGGATGGTCTGCTACATCGTTTGATTTGTTTAGGTTTCCTTTTTACCAGTGTCTTTAATTACCTGGACCCTGCTGTTGCCTGCTTGCTCCTGTCCCTCTGGCTTGTCTGCGTTTCCCTTGCAGGGTAATGTGGGTTGTGCAGCTGCTGGGACACACGGACAATACTTGGATATATTTTTAGCGGCTGCAGATCCCAAGAAGTTATTTGGTGCTTTACATAGTCGACTGATCTTCAGTCATGAGTGTCTTTAGATGTTCTTGGATGCACAGAACCAAAGGCAGCCAGCTGCTATTGATCATTTATCTAGCATAAAGCCTAAGGTGGCAGCTTGGCAGAAGAGCAGGCATTTCCTCTGGTGGCAGTTCATTTTTTCCTTCAGTTGAAGCTGGCGATGACCTTGGAGCTAGTGTGCCTGCAGAGCTTTCTTTCCACTCCCATATTTATCATCATCTTTAATCTGTATGATCACTGCACTTCATCTCTCTGCCTCTCAGCTGCCTTCTGCCCTTCAGCACGAAAGGTGGTGGACAGAAAGGCTGAGCAAAGAATATGGTCTTCCCTATTGCATGATCCCTGGGCTCAAGGGGAGCTGACTCCTGGAGGGGTCATCTTAAAGTTATGATGCTCATGGTCAAGACCTTGCCTCCCTGCTCGCTAGTGCACTTGTGGAGTTTGAAGCTTGTTGGTTGGGCTGTGATACTTTAATAATTACAAAGTAGTGACACCCGTTCACCTCAGTGTGGACCGAGTTAATGACAGAGGAAACAACCTGTTCTGTACTTGCTTGCTTCTTTTTTTTTGTAGGCATCCTGTTCTGTAAAAGGACAACAGAGCCTGAAGGAATTAGTATGCAGGAGCATCCGCTTTCCATTTAAAATGCACTAAGTGTGATGTTTGCAACTATGGTTTGAGGGGAAAAAAAAGCAGCCAGGGCTTGTAGAAGAGCTCACACTTTGAATGAGGCAGGTTTTCCCTTCAGCGTGCACTACCCCAGCAAATACATTCGCATACCCCAGGCACTGATGCTGGCTCCCAGCTGATCTGCTTCTGTGATAAAAGCAGCCAGAAGCTGACAGATCCTAAAGCTTGGAAAGACATATAGGATAATCCAACATAGCTGGTTTATGTGTTTATTTGGAATCTGGTGCAGATTTAACAAGCTGTCATGCAAGAAATGAAAACTCCAAGCAGTGGCCGGGAAGGTGGTGGGGAGAGAAGGCTCTCGGTGTGCTTGTGCTGCCGTAGACCTGGGACTTTGCTCGCTCTGTACTCCAGAAAGCAGCACAGCCGGGCTGCAGTGGCATCAAGCTTTAGCTGAAACCCAGTTTCTCTGCATGATTCCTTAGCTCCAGATCTGCTGAAGGCATACAAGTTGGGTTTTCTTCTTTTTTTTCGGTGCAGAGTGAGCTCGTGTCTTCCTGCAGCCTACGCTGTAGGCCTGAAGAAATGAATGTGTAAATATTTTGTCTCTCACAGCAGCCCAAGGTCATCTTTCTGGAACAGCAAACAGGCACAGAATCCAAAGAAGATCAGTCTGTCATGTGAGTAAGGTTAGCATCTGCACTTACAAATGACAAAGGCTATTAATCCTTATGCTGTAATCCCCAAGCTGTTTGCCAGCTGGCAGCAGGAAGATGTTCCTGCTCAACCCACACAGCTATCCATGTTTTTTCACCTTTATGAAGCAGATATAGGTCAATACTGACTGCAGCCTGGATAAAGAACTTGGTAGATACCATTCATCTCTTCTAGCGTTACAATCCCTCTCTTCTCCACCCAAGCCATCTGTACAAATGAGGCTGTAAGAGGAGAGCTGTGCGCTGGGCTCTCCCTGTGCTGCTCCCTCAAAATAGAAGGCTGAAGGGGAGATTTTTTTTTCCCCTTCTGCTCCTGACTTTGTCATGGGAGGATGAATTTTGAGATCTTGCTGCAGAGCTGAACAGCCTGAGCAAAGCTCTGTCACTAGAGGTCTTTACACACAGAGCAGGGAAAACTCAGTGCTTGTAGAAGGCAGATAAAAGTCCAGTGTTGAGACTTTTTTGATCCTAATTTGGGAACTTGCATGGGATTTCGGTATTGCCCATCACAGGGACATAAAAACCTGAATCCTACGAGTTGAAACCCCTGTTGAAGCAGGAGGAAGTCTGCCGCTTGGCAGCGATGCAGGTAGGCTGTGGTAGTCTGTATGATCTTGCATAACAACAAACTGTATGGTCACCATGTTGCATCCAGTGAGCGTTAGGCAGCTAAGGTTGGAAAAAGTTGAAGAAGAGACCCAAAAGCCACATGTGAGCTATGAAGCTCCGTTCAGACCTGTTAGTTGCTCATCTCTTTAGAAAATAGGAAAGCACATCATTGGGTTTTACTTAACAAAAGTGGTTTAACAGAAGTCACAGCTCCTTGGGCAGCTGCAGGTGCAAGGAAGTGAGGACATCACCTCCTGGCTATTGAGTTTCCTCCTGGCTGGAATAGGTGACCATCAAATAGATACCAAATACTCTGGAAGTGTCTATCCCCTGTAACATCATATCCAGCGTGGGATGGTCTCATTGAGTAACAAGAGATGAAAAGCTGATCTTGGCCATGGGCGAAGAACGAGAAGGATTCAAGATTCAGACAAAAGCTAAATTCTTTCCTGAGTCCCACAACCATTAATTAGCCTTGACCTCCAGGGAGGGCATTTTATTGTGCCAAATACTTCCCTCTCCCTTCATTTCTCAGACTTAGGAGAACATTGCAAATTTCTCTCTTCATTAGCAGCTGGGAAAAGTCATATAATTTTGCCAGCTTTCCTCATCCCTGTTGTGTCTTGTTAACACTTTCCAGGTGCTTTTCCTTCACACCATCTCCACCATCGCACCTCCCATCCTGTCATTAATTTCTATAGAAGTCTGCTCCAAGTCAGGTCCACGCCTGGTAGCAATATTTTATGTTCATGGTGCTCAGGATAAAACCTGTCCTCCAATCTCTTGCTGTCACTACGTGGCACCTCAAGCACAAGTTTTCCAATTAAACAGGTACCGCATCTCTCCCATAGTCCTCTGCTGGCACTGCTGTGGTTTTTGTCTTGCTGGGCTTGTATTCTCAGCTGTAACTTCATTGACTTTTTCCCAGCAGAGGGTTTTGTTTGTCAAGAAGAGTAAATGAAGTAATCATTTGGTAGACTTAGCATTTAAATACTGCGTGGCATTTATATGTGTATATATAAAAATGTTTTTTTTGTGGTAGAGTGCCCCCAGGCATTTGCATGAAGCACATCTCAGTGTATATTTGGCTGTTGATTTAAATATACTGTATGTAATAAGTCATTTTTAGTGTGTATTGGCTTCTTTCTATATTGGAACGATATACCATTTCTGGCAGGTACAGGTTTTGTCATCTCACTGCTGCACTCACAGCTGGACAGTGCCCGAGGTGGGTGTGCAGCTCCACTTTCCTCCACACGCCCTATGACATGGTAGTCCTTCCCTCCACCAGCTTTGTGGGTGGACATCCGTCGCTGCTGGGGTACGTTGCCGCAGGACAACGTTGTAAGCCTACTTACTGCATCTCCCTCCTGGTAGAGGTTTAGTAAAATAATCTGCCTTTAAGGTTTTTTTTTTTCCTTTCGTTGCTGTCATATCCTCAGCACAGACCATGGGTAGGGAGCAAGCTGGTTGGTATTCTGCGTAATTCAGCCCTGTGGCTGAGGGTGCATCAGAAGTAATAAAGATCTCAGCTCTCCTCTCCCAGCCTGAGATGCACAAGCACGAAATTTATCTATAAATCGATCACTCTAAATAATAACAATACAGACAAATTAATAAAAATACTAGGTCCCTAACTTCTGTCGGTGCAAAAGCAAGTCTTCTAGAGCTCGAATTTATTGCTGAATTATTTTTATGATAAATACATCTATAAAAGGAGAATTGTTTATATTGTGAAGCTTATAAGAAACAAATTCCTGTACCCTTTTCACTTCTGTAAAGTTCAAAGATTTGCACTGAAAATTGTACCTTCGTTCTAGTTAATAAATGGCTGATACTGACTGGTGAGGCCACCAGAATGGTATGAGCATCATTTCGCTTGCTGTGTGTGTGATTGAAAGAGATATCTGAAGTGCAAAACCATGATAAAAAAGATGAAAAATACGATGAAAAGATGTTTGGATATTCAACAGGAAGAGTGGTACGGGTTTATTCTTAGCTTTTCATGTACTTGACAATGAAACATTTTTATTCTACTTAAGTGCTAACGTGCATGATCATACAATATATTGCCTCTCGCTAATTATATGCTGCGTTAGGAATACTAATGTCTAGATGATATCTGACTGGGAAAAAAAGCATTAAACCCAGCTTCTGCAGAATTCTGGGCTGAAATTATCCACACACACATACAACCATCCACACCTTAGAAACAGTCTTATTTTGTTATGGTGAACGCTGTTGTTACAGGTTTTTATCAATAAAATAGAAGCAGATGGCTCATGTACACATGCAAAACCGGCGTATCTTCCTTTTTGTTCGTGATGTGGCAGAACCGAGTGAATATGCATCTAGGAGAGGTGGACGTGTTTTGCTCAGAACAAAGATGCAGGTGTCCAGTGCATAATGCATAACTGGGAGGAATGGGAAATATCCCCCCTCCTTGGTCCCCCTGTCTGTCCGCACGGACAGAGGGGCCCTGCAGCAGCAGGCGGAGGCTGCTGGGGGGCTTGGGGGGACTGAAGAGGTTCCCACGCCCCACTGTGTCTGCCTCCACCTGTATACTGCCTTTCAGCCACCTCTACGTGGGGAAGGAAAAGTGCTGGCTATGCGTTCGGTGTCTGCTGCTCCCCAGTCTCTCACCCAGCCCCCGGCAGGAGTTGGGGGAGCAGCCCCTCGCACCCAACTCTGCGGTGGTCCCCCAGCCATCGTTTCTCCTGTACACCCGTGGATGTGTTGGTACCTGCACCAGGGCACGTGTGGGTCGGTGTCACCAATGTCTCCTGTGTGTAGATACCAGCTTTGTTGGCATCTCGGCGGTATGTATGGGACGCTGAGGGATGCCCCCGTAGCAGTTGGGGTGGCCATGGGGTGGATGCGTCTCGCTTTGGCATCAGAGGTAAGAGCTCAAGCGTTGGGCTGGAGACCTGAAACTGGGCTGATGGGAGGCCAGGCACATCGCTGCAGCAGTGAGGGGTATGGCTTTATCTGGTGGCCACTTACGCTTGCGTGTACCTTTGATCATGACGTATTTGTGTGTGTGGTATACTTCTGCCGGGTCGCAGTTGTAATCTATGCCTATGTTAAGACAGAGAAAGACAGAAGCTAAAAAAATTTCCCAAACGGTGATTTTGAACTGGGGGTAGTTTGTTCCTCTCAGAATAGCAGTGCCGTCTTTGAGGGAGACATGAGAAACCACGATTTCTGAATCCCTGCTGGCATCCGCAGGGCTGGCTTTCCAGGACCAGCCCAGAAATAGAGTTTCTTTTTCTGGTGACGGTTGGTAGCTTCAGTCCCTGGAAGTCTCAGCAACAGTGGCTGATATAAGCCGCCTCTGGGTACACGGGAAACCCAGCGGAGCCCTTCATCGGAAACACGGTGGGGAACTGGGGCACGCTGGGAGGCTCAGAGAGACACGAGGGAGTTCAGAAAATCTCACCCTCCTTGGTGCAAACTGGTGATGGAATATGTGTTTTGCTAAGGACTAACGTTGGTGGGGCAACCAGGCTTAGCTGAGAGGGGTGGAGGTGGGAAAGTGCTGGGGAAGTTTTACATTTTTGGAGACCTCGGCAGCAGGGCTGGCTCCAGAGGGGGGGGCTGGGGGTTTGCTCTGGGCTGCGCTCAGCCCCCCGGCAGCTCTTCTGGGCTCAGAGGGGGATCTGCAGAACCAGACGCTGTCTGTGAGCCGCTCTGGGCTTTGGGAGCTCGGGTGGGTGCTGCTGCCGAGGCGGTGGCATGGCCCGAGTCTGTACCATGGCCCAAGTTGGTACCAGGGCAGCGCTTTCCTGGCCTGATTATTCATGACATTGGTTTCACCCCATGCGTTTTTCTGAAAACCACTTAAAAATTCACCCTGCCCATCAACCAGCCTCAGTTCCCCTGCCAGCTCCACGCTATTTCTCCCATGTAAACCCAGCACCGAGGGGTACCGGCAATTACTCCAAAGGACATGGGCATCGCTGGGGACACCGCACTGGCTTCACGATGTCCTTGTGGGGATATCCTCGGCCAATGTGTGGTGACAAAGGAGCCGGCGGTATTTTCACAGTGGGTGGGTTTTCTCAGACTGATCACCAGCGCAGGGCTAACCAGAGTGGTTTTTGTTTTATTCCTCTGGGCAGACTTGCCTGCGTCCCCATGCAAGCTTGGCACACGCTATGGTGAAGTTGCTGGCACTGAACTCGGGGAGAGCGGGGAACAGGCCACATGTCTTGGTGCCAAGATTTGGGCAGCGCAGCTCATAAAATTGGTGGTAAAATACTCAGGCTTTCTACATGCTTGGTGTACAACACCACCGTGCAAATACGACGGTGGGCTTAGCAATCCACTTGTTGCTGCTCTTGCTGGGACGCCTGCTGTTCAGCATGAGCACGTGTGGGTCTCGCCAGGCTCCCGGCTCTGTTTTATTTTACTGTTTTGATTATCCTATTCTTCCTCCAGCTGCATTTTAATTCCTTACTCAGAGCAGCTTCATTCCTTGGCGAAGCACCAAGTATTGTTTTGCCAAGACATCCCTGATGTCATCCTAATTTTGACCAGTTGGAAAAGTCACATTTTTAATGTCGGGAAACTAAGTTTTGAATTTCAACAAAAGAGTGATATCATTTTTCATGAGAGTGAAAGCATTCCCACTTCTCAATCAGCTCAGTTGAGGCTAAAGAAGCTGAGCTGTCTGCCATCTGTCTCCTCACCAGTCTGTCCCCCACCATCATCGTTTTTGAACAGGTTGGCCAATTTCAATCACATTTGAAAGAGGGTAACTGTCTCAAAGGCAATTAGGCTTCTACAAATGTTGTCACCCAGCAGAGGATCATTTACAGAGAAGCAGAAAGATGTAGGTTTGATGGCCAAGGGTCGGTCAGCTGGACTATCACGATGGCATGCAGCTCCGGAGCGGTGACAGCGTGTGCTGCCTCTTGTGCTGTCTCTGGTTGAGTTGGACGTGTCCCAGGGGATGTGGTGGAATTTGGTTGTTGGTGGTGGGGAGGGTGGAGGGGATAAAGAGCACAAATTTGTAGGAAAACGGGCTTCATTAGTTCTGCTCTTCCTCAGCTTGTTTCTGAAGCTTCTTTAAAAGTAAAAATGTCAAAAAAAATTAACAAATTTTAAAATACTGATAAATTTTCTTGTACAGTGAATTGGAAGATAGAGCAGAAAAATAGAGTTCTAGTACAGGGAAAAACAGAAAGAGAAAGAACCGGTGTTTTAGGATGAAATGCAAAGGCTGCATTTTAGGCGCAGGCAGGATTAGCCTCCCAAGTCATCCAGTGCCTCCAAGGTTGGCCACCCCTTGGGAGACATGAACAGGGTCCAGAAACTGGAGCTGCTTGTCTCCGTTTGCTGTGAGAAGCCCATGGCTGGGAAAGCCTTTGAGGGACTTTGTCTGTTGGAGGCAGCTGAGCAGGCCAGACCGGGGATAAAAATTGGTTCAGGATGTAACTCCTCACATCTGAAACTGCTCAGTATTTCAAGTACAAATGCTAAACATTTCAGGTATGTTTTATCTTTTGAAAATACCTTCTGCATACTATGTTTAGAAATACAGCATGTGTGTAGGTATATGCTGCCTGGAGGACTGGTGCTTTTATACACACATCTTCTGAATGTTTGGTGCTTAAATTCAAAAGGGCACATTAATTTAATTCATTTTTCTTTAACAGTTGGCTTGAGGAGATGTAACTGCTTTGAAATGAAGGAACTGATTTTTTTCTAATTCTGTGAGGCAGTTAAAGTAAAGTAAATGCTAATGTTCTGGGTTTTTATATTCCCAATTGCTCTAAACCATTTAAAAACATATATTTATTACAGCACTGACTATGCTAGGCAATCTTGCTTTCAAAAGACTGAAAAAAAAAAAAAAAAAAGAAGAAAAGCTACTCTTCTATTGTCTGCCTGTCCAGGTTTTATCTTGTGCAGTACACATTTAAAGTCTTATCTTTTCAAATAATATCACTGTCAATAGAGACTTTGGTCCCAGTTCACGGTTCTGTTTAATTTCCATGGCATTAAAACATCGTGTGCTCCAGCCGGGCAGTGATTCCCAACCAGCATCCCTGGCAGAGGGGAAAGCTCCTCTTTGGATGAGGGGGGGATGTGATCTCTCGTGCTCCCATGGCAAGAGGAAGGGGATGAGTTGGGATGGGGTAGGGTGGGATGGAGCATCTGCTGTTCATCTTGATGAAGGTCCCTTTCAGCCAGCAGAGCAATGCTGGTTTATACTGGCAAGGGATCCCTTTCCCTGTGTTCTCTGCCCCCCTCAGAAAGGGGACAAAGAAAAGGAGCGAGACTTGGATTGCAGAAGAATTTGCTCTGGGCTGATCAAGGGATGGAAATGCTTCTTGGAGCCAACTGGGGAAAGATTAGCTGACCTTTTGGCTGTAAATTATTGCCAGCTAGTAAGTCCTACTTGTGGGCTGACAGGAGAGGGGTGTCTTTGCAGCAGGAATAGTGTTGAAAGTTAGAAAAAAATACCATCAGTTTCAGGAAGACCGGAGTAAATAAGCCTCTTGTTCATTCAGCTCTTTTAGACTCAGAGTAGGTGCTTCTGTGTCTTCCTTTTCTCTCTCTGCTTACAGAAGTGATATTACTGAATTAATTATGACATCTTTGTGAAGAGCTGAAGAATCGCTCAAGTCCTCTATTCAGCAGCAGAGAAATGTCAGATTCATCTCACAGTAAATTTAAAATTACACCAACCTGAACTATCGCTACTGGCAGCATAATAATAAGGCAGGTAATCAAAATCAATTAAATTCCAGTGCCTTCCTATTGTCCTAGAAAATTCAAATTTGAAATTAGTTTGAGTTCATTTGGCTTCTCAATAAAAGAAGCAGAGCTTCAGAGATAATTTGAAATAAGTATATGGCTGTGACTGATCTTTTCTCAAACTCCAAAGACTAAGAGGAGCTGTGTGCGTGCACGTGCGTGCCAGTGCATACTGAGTACCAAATACAACCAGCTACTGAAAGTCAATGGAGTGACTGGTTTGAGGCTGCTGTGTTGATGTATGTTAGCTGGGACTCAGGCCTGCCAAGACTCAGTTTGTTAAAATCTGGAGGAGATATTGATCGTGTGAATGCCAAATGAAGTGTGCCTTCATTCCCACTGTGTAAGAGAGAGGAGGACTAAGCCTGGTGCATGCTGCTTTGCAGAACCTTCACAGAGACCCTGGAGCAACCAGAGGGAGGAGAGCTCTGTGTGTCCTACCAGCAAGGACATGCCCAGATACGATGTGTGTGAGGCACCCATCTTCCAAATCACAAGAGAACAGGGGATTGCCCAGGAGCTTCAGATGCTGCCAAAAGGAATGTGTTCCCATAGCATCTTGCCTTGGTTTTGGCACTGGCTGACCGTTTGAGTCACCTTCAGTAGTAGGAGAGGAGAGGAGAGGATAGGATAGCCCCTTTTCCAAGTCTAGAAGTGGCACACTTCTTCCAGAGAAGACCCCTACGCATAGTTGGCTGGAGAAACTGGTTTAAAAAAAACCCACTTTGTTGTTGTTGTAATCTCATATCTGCCAGTGTCTACCTACAGAGATAAGATCTTTGGGAAAGGGGTTTCCCTTCTTTGTGCACACTGCCTTATGCAGGTAAGATTTTACTTACTCCTTTTAAGTTTTTCTGAGCCTTGCTGGCTGGACCATTGGTTGTGAGGGTAGGCTGAGTCTGATATCCCACCTATTTATTGCCATAAGGAGGGTGCTCAGCAGTAAAATCCCCCTGTCTGGCTGAGATGCTGGAGCTGCCCCACTCCACGGTGACCTGCTGTTTTGTTTGGGAGGAGGTTTGGGTTGTTTCGCTGTGCAGCTTCTATTCCTGCAGCAATCCCAATTTCTGCCCATGGGGTTTCAGAGTGCTGTGGTGCCTCTTTGGGGTCACGGGTGTATGTCCCAGGGTACGACCCAGGGCACCGTGCCGGGGCATCCCAAAGGCTCAGGGGAAAAACGGTATGGCAAGATGTGGTGGTGGGCGTGGGGGAAGGAGGGAGCAACCTAAGTCGTGAGGGAAAAGAAGTGTGACCCAGAGAGAGGGCAGAGGAGCTCAGCTCTCAGCTCTTACTGCCAGGGGACTCACGGCTCCCTCCAGCCTTTCCAGGCACCGGGTTATGTTTCTCCCAGCCTTGCCCTGAAGCAGGCAGAGCTCTCGCCCTCTCCCCGCGCTGCGGTGGGCACCCAGCACCCCTGCGGCTGCCGCTGCGCTCCATACCTCCTTCAGCCTGCCCTGATGGGAAGTTTTATGCCCCCCCCAGCCAACCCCGAGGCTTGGAGCAGGGCTGACACCCCCCCCCCCCGCAAGCTGTGGCGTTTCACATCCCCATCCCCTGCCGTGACGCCCCAGGCGGCTCCTCACCGCCGTTCCAGCTCAGAGCCACGGCATCAGCTCCATCCTCCGGCTCACCGGGCAGCCTGGCATCCTGCCCGCCCCCATCCCATCCCACCGTGGAACATCCCAGTGGCGGGACCTCCATCCTTCCCTCCCTCCTTCCTTCCCTCCACCCTTCCCTCCATCCCTCCCTCCATCCTTCCATTCCTCCATCCTTCCCTCCCTCCCTCCATCGCTCCATCCCTCCCTCCATCCTTCCCTCCATCCCTCCATCCCTCCATCCTTCCCTCTATCCTTCCATCCCTCCCTCCTTCCCTCCATCCCTCCATCCCTCCCTCCATCCTTCCCTCCATACCTCCCTCTATCCCTCCATCCCTCCCTCAATCCTTCCATCCCTCCATCCCTCCCTCCATCCTTCCATCCTTCCCTCCATCCCTCCCTCCTTCCATCCCTCCCTCCATCCTTCCATCCCTCCCTCCATCCCTCCCTCCTTCCCCGCGGCCTCGAGTCGCGCCAGTGCTGGAGAGAGCGTCACCGTCTCCTAGCAACGCCCCTAGCAACGCTCCTAGCAACCGGCCAACATCTGCTCCCGCTGGACCAATCCGCGCCGGGAACATCTGGGCACCCACCTCCGCGGGCTGCGGCCGGGAGGTGATGCGCTCCTCAGTGCCTGCAGGGACCCGCAGGAGCTGCCACCTCCACCGCCACCTCCTCCTCCTCCTCCTCCTCCTCTTCCTCCTCCTCCTCCTCCTCCAGGAGCGGCGGGCAGCGAGGGAAGGACGGGGAGCAGCCCTCCCTCCGGAGCTGGGGCTCGCTGGGTGAGTGCCGTTGAGCTGGTGGCCGTTGGCCGGGGACAGCGAGCCGAGCCGTGGGGTTGTCCGGGACAGCGAGCCGCCGTGGGGCTCTGGTCGGTGGGATCTGCCCAAACGGCTTTAGCCGGTGGGTGTTGGCGCGGAGTAAGTTTGGTGTTTGTTTGTGAGCTTTGCTGCATGGTGGAAGAGGGCAAAGGGCTGGGAGGGCGGCTCGCCGCTCGTCCTGCGGGGCTGGGGGCAGAGGTGCCTGCAGCTCTGCCGGACTCTAGCATGCTCTCCGAAAGGGCATTTTAATCGGTCGTCTTTTTACGGTCAAAGCTGAACTCTGAAAAGTAACCACAGCTACTCTTTCGTTGCCTGTTAATGAAGTATCATCCTCTGGGATGAGACAACTATCTAAATATAGTTGCCTTATAGCTACGAGACGTGAATACGCACGCACACATGCTCTCTTTTTCTTTCTCTCTTGCAGGATTTAGACCTGTTTGTTTTCATTCATGCACATAAAAAGTGCGAGTGTCTCTGCACACACATGTAAGAGCGCAGAGTTTGGGTATGCGCATGCATACCTGTGATTGTTTTTCCCCCGGGGTGGGAAATATTCTTACTACAGCGTGCCAGATACTCCCCCCAGAAGGCAAGGCATCAGCCGGATGCTGCTGCAGCTACTTGCAGCCTAGAAACTATACTGTATTTAAGGCAAACACTGAAACATGCACGCTGCAATAATTCTGTTAAATAAAAACGGTAATCTGACTTTTCCCAGATCTGTATTACTCTGCAGGCAGCGTGGGTGTGTATGTGCGTGTGTGATCGGAAATTAATGCTACTACTCAAAATAATGGCGTGGTTCTAATAGTACCCCTTCGGCTTTCCTCTGAGGCTGACAAGAATTAATGGAGAAAATAATGTGCCGTTTTGAGAGGTGGTGTTCAGGGCAGTAATCATGTTCTAGCTCAGGAAACTTCCGGATATTTGGAAAAGCAAGCTGTATTTTTGCAGCATTTGCTCTGAGAGGGTTACAGCTATGCCACTGAGACACTGAAATGATTTTTCTTAATGTTTTATTTTACTTTCCCGGCATTTGAAAGAGAGTCCAGGAAGCAAGGTCAAAGTTAGAGAATTGGATGTGACATCAGAACTCTTATTTTTCTTGTTACTAAGCCTTGTGGGGCTACGGAAAGAGCACTTTCCTCTCTTGCGGTCCAGCTCCTTTCCGTGTAGGTCCTACTTTGCCACCTGAACCCTGTGTGTTTCTCCTTGATCCACCACGGCAGGTAACCCTTCAGCAGTGCTGTGCTGCCAGAAATGCTCGCTGAGCCCGTGCGAGGAGGAAATCTTACCAGAACTGCTGAGATTATCCCAGAAAGACCCTTTGCAGATTGACTCCGCATCCTCAGGTAACTAAAAAGTTTGCAGACTTCAGCTGGTCGGGCTTGCCTTCAGAGTGAGGGAAATTACTTGGATTAGCGTTGAAAGGGGGTTAAGCTGGAAATATGATTTTATTCTATCGATAAAAGCAGTGGCACTACAAGGAGCGAGGCAGGAATAGTCACTCTGTCATTAAGTCTCGTGCCTTCGTGCGCTCATGAGAGCTATTCAGATGCTTGTGCCTTGCACACACATGTGCCCAGGGAGAACCTGCAATTAGGGAGAGCAAAGCAATTAGCAAACTAAAAGAAAGGCAGCTTTAAAGTGCAAAGCCAGCAGCTCCAGCAAGCAGACAACAGCACGGCTGTGGGTCGCTACCTTTCCGCGGGTCAATTAAAAGGGGCTCTCTCTGCCTGAGCGAGGAATAAGACTCGATACTCTGGAAGGACTGCAATCGATTGGCAGTCCGTGTGAAATCCTGGGGCTCGCATGTGTTTTTGATCCACATGTTCATCTGCCTGTGGTCTGGTAGCTTTGCATTATCAATTGGGAATCCCACAGCGGGACCAGCTGCTTTTTCTGCCTCCGAAGAGGGGAAATGCAGCAGCGTAGCATGTGAACTCAGAGGAAGGTTTCAGCTGAGCACTCCCTAATTGCAAGTGCTGCTAAGGTTAGAGACGGGGGAATTTATCACTGCAGTTTGACAGCAGTCGCAAGGACATGATGATATTTCCTGCCATGTCAAAGTCATGTCTCCTGCTGATAATAAATGCCAGTTTCTGTGCGCTCAGAAGCCTCAGGTTTTCTATTTGTGCATGCAAGCGATCCTCAGAAATGGTTTCCGTCTCAGCCAGCTTTAGCTTGCATATTGATTATCCTCCCTTACACCGCGAGAGGAAACCCTGCAGGGCACTGGCACATTTGACTCACCACCTTCGGCGCGCAGCGTCGGCAGGTCTGGCTTGGCCAGCGACCGCTCTGCTTACCTCCTGCGGACGTCTGCATCGACAAGCCAATAGTACCTGCTCGTACAACCCCTTTCACTGCAGCACCGGGCAGGCAGGGATGAATTTTCTTCCCGAGGAAAGGTGGGAGAGGTGGAGGCACAGGCAGGTGTGGGAACGCTCCCAAGGTCTCACGTACGAGCTCTGGGGCAGAGCTGCTGCGGAGACCTGGGGCTTGCAGATCCCTCTCTGTTGCCTGAGATGGAAAAGCACAAGCTTTGGTTTTTTTTTTTCCTGGCTGTTCAACCGTTTGTTAAATCCCGTCTTGTCTCCTGTCTGGGCTAGCTTGCAGCCCTGTGGAAATCACCCGGCACTAATTCGTGCCAAATAGGGGCTCCTGTCGCTGGGGTGAGGCGGGAGCGCAGGGGCCAGATGAAGAGAATTTCTTGCAATTTGCAGTTCAACTGTGAAGTTGCCGTGCTATAAATCTATTTCCAATCCAATTTAGATAAGATAACCTTCTGTCCAAACATGCCTAATAACTGTGCAGGTACCATGCCATAGAGCACTGTCATTATTCCCGGAGAAATAAATAGGAACAGGCACATTTTGCTCTTTTGAAAGTACAATTAAAGCCCTCGCGAAGCTGTGTTTGAGAGATCCAGGCTTGAGACAGAGGCGTCTATTCCCTCACTGCCGCGTGCGGGATTTATGTTTCAAACTTCCATTAGCATTAATGGCAGCTATAGCTGCCGTGCTCCGATGTGCCGTGCATTCAGAGCAGGCACGCACCGGCAGGGTGTAAACACTAGCCAGCATGAGCAGGCAGCGCCTGCCCTGGGGCTCCCGAGCCCTGGCAGCACTTGCCCGCTATTGCAAATTTTTACTGAGTCCTTGGTGACTAGCAGAGGGCTTGCAGCTGAACGCTGGTGGGATGTTGAATGCGCTTTTCCGGGGTTCATCCAGGCTGGAAGGACAAACCTCACACTCAGGACTCAGCGCTACGCTAGTTAGTCCCTGGGGGGAAATTTGGCCCTGTGCCTTGACTTGTGGTGTAGCGCTGAAAAAAAAATGTAATGTGATTAAGATGTATCTGTCTCTGAGCTTGACTGAGGCAGAGGCAGTGACTCATACCACCTTGCTGTAACTGTCAAAACACTTGGCTCGCGAGAATAGCCTTCTACACAAAAAGCACTGATTCAATATGTTTATATTTAAACAAAACACTAAGGGTCTGATTCACTGCGGCATTACTACAGCCTTGTGTGCCTGTAACCCCAGCCAAGCAGCTCTTAGGCACGCACAGAGCCAGTCCGCTCTGACTTTCAGGGTAAGTGTTAGAGAAAGGCTTGGTCCTTGCAAGCCCCCTGCAGGGAGAGGTGCCCCTCGTAGGCTTCAGCATCGGTGCTGGTGTTGAGGGCACAGTGCAAGGGCACAATTCATGCTCTTTGTTCCCCTGCACCTGCAGACAAGATGTGTGGATGTCACCAGCAGCCACGGAAGATGACGGTGACAATGACACGGGTGGTGGTGGGATGGCAGCTGTGCTGCGCACACGAGCAGACCTTGAGCTTCTGTGGAGCAGCCCTGTGATGGGACTCGCTTGCCTTCGGTTCACTTTCTCATCCTGTTGCTGCAGGTGGAGGTAGAAGTTGAGCCTTCTACCTCTGGAGAACAGAGGCTGAAGTTGAGCCACGTGTGACAACCTGTAGGAGCTGCTGGGCTGGGGAAATGGGTGCCCTAAGCCCTGCAGATTTGGAATTGTTGGAATTTGCTAACGGCTAGCGTGGTGTCAAGCAGCTTGCGGCTACTTTGCGCTTAGAGTATAGCCTTTCACAAGCGGGAACATGCTTAAAACCAACCTTACAGCCCAGAGGTGCTCTTGGTATTCATTTGCTGGTTGTTTCCCTTCCTTGCTACTAAACCAAGTTATGGTGGTTTGTTGTAGCTTTGCCACTTTGTCTGATGTAAGGTCTTTAGGAATTTAAATACAGCTAACGTCTTTGCACCCAAGGGGTATGTTCCAGGCTGGTGCTGAATGTAACCCCAGAAAGGGGGGAGGTGCCACTTAGATGCTCGATGAACCCACTGCCAGGATGGTCATATGCATCCCTCTGCAAAATACAATTCTTTCTGTCTGCTTCTGCCAGCCAGCCCCAGCCCCTGGCATGCACTAAACCACAGCCCTCCCTCCGCTCCAGCGGCTCCTTGCCTTGTCCCGGTTCCCTGCTGTTGCCGGTGTCTCCAGGACCACCCGTAGTCAGGGGACACTGAAAATCCCACTGTCACCCTCCATCTCTAGGGCAGGGAGAGGAATTCCTGTGGCCGGGAGCAACAAAGGGGAGGTTTGCATGGAGCTGGTGGAGCTGAAGGCCCGAGCTGTGATGCTCTGCACGCCGTGGTTGTCTGTCTTGCCCCTGCGCTCGGCCTGATTTTCTGCTTGCACTGCACACAGGCAGTGCTAGGTCTGTGCTTCCAGCCTTTTCACTGAAAACCACTAGAGAGCAAATTTTAGCATTTAGAAGCTTGGTTTGAAGGGGAAGGATGGGCTCATGGTTGGCTCATCAACCTGTACGCTGGGTTTGGCTCCTTTCCCAGCCCTGACAACCTGGGTGACCCCAGGAATGCCACTTCATCTTTCTGTACCTTTCTCTTCCTGAGAGTAGCGTGAGGAAAACTAACTTTCTCCCATCCCATGGCGCTGGGAGGATAAATGTGTGTTTGTGATTGCGCTCAGATAACACAGCAGTGGGGTTTTCACTTAGGAGAACCTAATATCAGAGTAATTAAATTTCCAGGATGTCCGGGCTCTGGTGTAATCCAAATACTAGAATAAAACCTGCAAGCAGTGAAGGTTGCTGCATATGAATTTAAACCAGTGTTTGCAGCTACTCAGTGCTAACAGAGCAGTGCAGACCGCAGATGTACCCTTGCCCCTGAGAGCTGAGGTTGGTGCAGGGAATGTCTCTGGTGTGTGCAGTGGTCCGGGTTGACTAAAGGTAGCGTTGTCCCACTGTAAGAGCAATGGTTCCTCTCCCGGGGAAGTGCTGCTGTTCCGTGCAGTCCGTGTCAGGCCGGGTCCCAGAGTAGGGCTGTAGGTCTTGGCTCCAAATGAGGTGTTAATGCACCAGTCAGGAGTTTTCTGCCCAGATTTGTAACATCCTTTATGGGAAGCCTCCATCCTCACAGACTTGAAATTCAGGGATACAACACAAGAAGGTTCTCTTACGAGGGGATTTCTTCTTTAGCTCCTTGTCGGGTTTTGATGTAGAGGAAGGAAGGGAGAACACATTACTCCTTCCTGCCAGTGAAGGAGGGATGCCACCAGTCCCTGAAATAGTTGTATGGGTATCTTTTCACGCCCACCTGCAGCTAAGGCTCAAGGACCACCCCATGGCAGGATCCTTCCAGTGACATAAGGTCTGTGTTTTGGCTGTGCAATACCTTTTGGCTTTTCTATTGTGACAGAGAAGCAGTCCAGAACCAAGTCCTTTATTTCCTCAGAAAAACCTAGTTTTAAATGGCTCCATAAGGAGGTCTCAATTTGGGGAAGAAAACATATCCCACAGGACCTGACTGAGTTATTCTATCTAAAAAGTGGCTCTGGATACTTTCTTTCCCTGGACTGCCTTTAAATGTCAGCATAGTAAGTTTTTTAAAAATAGTGCATTTAGAGGCAAACAACAGAAATTTCTTACAAAAGAGAGGGTTTGAGAGGTGATGATGCCACCTGCAAATGCACACGCCTCCTCGTACTATCTAGTGAATAGAGAAGCAAAACCCAGTCCTGGATCTCACAGGGACCCAGTGTTCACCAGACTGAATACCACTGAAGTTACAGATCCCATTAAGGTGCTGAATTAGCACCATGTCACCTTTCCGTAGAGGTCAGAGCAGGCGGGCAGGCCCAGCTGTGGGTGTGCAGAGAGCACTGGTTCCTCTGCAGGGCTCTGCTCTGGGGGAGCAGACCTCCGCTGGGCTCTCGTCATAGCACAAAAGCCCAACAGTCCCTTCTCTTAGCCCAAGGGCTGAGCCTCCCTCCTCCGTGCCCCGAAAAACTGAAGCAACCCAGGGACCAAACCAGCTCTATCACCCTCCCACTGAGCTGGAGCTCTCCTGCTTCTCTGGGATGATACTACCATCTAGTGAATATGCTCTGTATTGGTTTTCCAAGGAAGCCGCAGGACTCCGGGTGTGGTGTGCGAAAATTAAACCCCATCCCTTGTCCCTCACAGACCCCAGCGTGGTGCAGGGACCCCTGTTCTGCAGATGGGTGGCCCCATCCCAGTCCCTCCAGCAATGCATGGAGACCTTCCCAGCTTGGGCATCTCCCTTGCCCCGCTCTGCGATGCCTTGGCTGGCCAGGGGTACCCGCTCAGCTGTAGGACCTGGAGACCCTCCCCGGCGGTGGCAGCGTGTGTCCAGTGCTGCGGTTGTCACTCCGGAGCAGGGCTTGCTGTACTGGCGAGCCTCAGGGTAGTGGCTCAGAAATGCCTCCTTCACATTTGCCGGCCTCTCAATTATTTTTCCAGTGGGTCGAGGGCTGCAGGTCGAGGCTGAGCGTCATCTGGGCTGCATCCCACCTCTGGACCCCTCCTTCCCCTGCACACCTCGGACTGTGACGTTACAGCCACCGTGGCCGTAAGCCTTACCGAGCCTCTTTTTCTTCTTCTTTTGCACAGAGCTGATCTGATCGGGGCCTACCAAAGACATTAACGACGTCGAAAGTAGCCTACTTTAAGAGAAAATATGCAGAAGAAGAACATTTACATCAAGATTACCATGAGTATTGTCCAAAAGTGAGTAGCTCTCTCGTTCCAGACCCCATCCTCCCCCGGTTTCATTCCTCGATGCTAAAGACCCATTTACTTGCTCTTTACTCCCCAGCACCTGATACTACCCGAGGACCGGACTTGTATTCTAAAACTTTCTCTCCAGAAACTCCGATTCCTGGACGACCCTGAAGCCTATCTCCGTAGGTCTGTATTAATTAACAATCTGTTGAGGAAGATTCACCTAGAGACAGAGAGGGAGAGCTATGAATACTTTAAGGAGGCTCCGTGTTATAGGACTGCTTACTCTGACGCACGAAAACGGCTGAAGTTTATGGTACAGGAGTGCTGTTCCCAGTCGCTCTATTATGAAGAGCTGCATTCGTATCGCATCGTGCCTTACTCTGCAGAGAACGCCGTTTACGGAATGGGCTACACGAGCAGCCACTTGGAGCAAAATTCTCAATTGCTTATTTATAAAATGAATTAAAGTAGCTGTTAGACCCACTGATGTTTGTTTCTGAATGCTTGAACTGCTTATTGAGATGGTAAGATGAGGCACTAATTGCAGATATACTTGTGATCAAAGGCGGATATGTTCAGAGCTGAGTGGGAGGTACTTTGAATAATGCTCTGCAGTTCCCGCTGTTAACCCCCTGGTTATGAAGTACCTTGACATACACACAGAGCTGGTGCAATACGGAGGTCCTTATCCGCGGAGACTGCGTGCAATGTGTTTTGTAGAAGCAAAGCTGCATTTAAGTTACCTGTGTGTAGATACAGACGTTCAAAATCACTTTGCAGTTAAATTATGCCATCCCCGGTGAAAGGGGAGCCCCCAAAGCAGTGGAGTAGTCTAACAGTGAGGAGTAAAATGCAAGTTATTTTCTGTAAAGGTAGAGAGAGAAAGTTTCTTTGAGAAATGCTTTGACCGTGAAGGAGTCAGTGCCAAAGGAAACAGCCTTTTTGCTTAGGATTTTCAGAGACTTAACTCGCTTGCTACTTACAAGACACTCTATACTGAGATTTGCAAGGGTTTGGTTTTTTAAAAAAATAATTGCATTCACCTTTTACTTATATTATCTCTTAGCTGGTATCTGCTTTGCTATTTTAATGCAAACCAGTATGACTCACAGGAAAGATTGTTTCTTCAGCCCATCATCCGTGTTTCCTTAACTTCATTTGATTCTTTCCCTAGCTGTTCCCCTGATACTTCTTTGCATGCTAATTTGCTGTTTGGCCAGAGGTTCGCATTGGTGCTAGGGAATAGACAGTAATTTCTTTTTAAGTGGAATATAAAAGGCAGAAAAACAATGATAACTCTCAGAGAATGAATGTATCTGACAGATGCTAGTAAAACCTCAGAGGTTCTCCTGATGAAACTGCTCAGCATTAGTAATAGTGTTTCAGGTTAAGTGAAATGTCTAATTTTGATCTGGGAATTAACCTTAGAATATGTAAATATATATTTCACAAGCTATGACATGAGAGATGTTCAGCAAATCGATGACTACAAGTGGAAAGTTTTATAGCTGCCGAAGCTATGTCATGAAAATACCAAAGAGTAATATAAGGGAAAAGATGATGCTCCAGCAATGGGGTCAAAAGCAAAGATTGCACTATAACCTGGGGAAATGTGATTAATGAGCCTGTAAACGATACACTTGCAGTTCACCTGCGGGTGACTTGCATCCCAGAATTGCTGAACAAATATACGAGATGATCCAAAGCCTGTCAGAGTCCTACAGGTCTGTTGGCTTACAGTGAAGAAACCGGCTTTGCCTCGCTGGCTGTCACCACTTTAAAGCTTTAAAGCAAAGTAAATAGTAGCGCACACTCAGCTGGAGGCAGATATATATCTAAGAACCTAATTTTTTATTTTGAAAGGCTTTGCTCATGCAGATGTGGCTGATGCTATTTCCGAAGCGTTCTACAGTACGAACAAATACCATTGCTTGCCAGGGACGTGCTTCATGTAGGATTCCTCCTGTAACCCCGCTTCGAGCATCCTAGTCGTGTGTGTTGCACATATCATCGCAGCTCTCAGGCACGTGTTAGTGCAGGAGAAAAGACAGAAAGGCAAAAGCGGGAGGTGTGAAGAGCAAAGTTAACTCTGATATCAGTAGTTAGAAGCCAATACAGGTTTAGGAGACAGAAGGAAACAGTGAAATCCAGATTTTTTTTTAAAGGAAAAAAAAAAAGGCAACAGTCTAATTCAAAACAAGGATAACCTGCAAACTGGAGAACATAAACAGCACAGATATTGTGGGAAGGCTGGAAAAACAGGGCAGTGCTGTTTGGGAGGTGCTGTTAGTCATGATGAATATTCAGGTTTTTGTTTTTATTTTGAGACAAGGCATAGTTACTTGTCTTTTACAAAAGGGTGTCTTTAAACCCTCGGTCAGTGTAATTTGGTGTCAGAGCTGCTTGGCTATGAGGTTATATTCCTGCTGCGCCTGGGCTTGCACCAGCCCAAAATCTTGTGAACGATTAAGCTTGCGTTTGGCATAGTTTGAGAAATCTCCAGCTAAAAGTGGCCATGCCCATTTCGACAGGGGCCGGCTGAGAAAAGCCAGGCTAATTACCAGGTGTGCGGAGCAGCCCTAATACCGCCGGTAAAAGCTGGCAGCGAAACCCATCTGCTGCGTGGGATGTGGGCTGATGATGTGATGGCTGTTGTGAGAGGTGCCGTTATCCCCCAAAGAGCTCTCTGGCCTCTGCTGGCACCTTGCACGCCTCATGCGGATTTAGGGGCTGGGGTAGGGACATCAGAAGACTGCTAGGTGGTAAAGGAAAATTACTTCTGTCTCCTGATTTTTCAAAGTATGTAATTTTCTGCTCTGAAGCGATCTGATTTATGCATATATTTTTCTTCGTGTCCATTTTTGCCTGAATTCATAATGATCTAGCAGCTACATGATATGCTAAAATGCTTTTTTTCCACTCACTGACCTACTTTATTATATTCATAGGATGGTTCTGGCCTGAATAAACAAAACTTTTTAAGTAAAATTAATAATGTTTCAATGGAATGAAAACCTCAGTAGGATTAAAGCCTTTAACCTCACCTGAAAAAACCCATTGCCCGTCAGCTTCATCTTGAAGAGTAACTTCTTTGCCTGCTGGAAGAGGCAGATACCTTCTTGCCTATTGAAAGCTTCTTTGATAAGGTTTTAGGATAACTGAATACATAGCAGATGAAAATCTGGATCAGATAATGAAACTCATTGGGCTCCCTGTGAAAGAAGATGATATTTTACCATGTTTTTCTCTTGTGCTGTTTTTTTGAACAAAAAACCAGTCTTTTTTTTATTTCTACTTGCTCTAGGAGCTGGTAAAATGGATTATTTCTTTCTAGAAAACAAATTGGTTTTTTATGGTTGACTTCTTGATATGAAATTGAATCAAAAGTCCACAATTTTAAATATTTTGTCTGCTCAAGATTTTACTGCCTTCTGCTTTGCACAGTGATTTGTGCTATTGAAAAGTGGCTCTGAAATATTCTACCTTAGTGCTTAAAAAACGTAGTTTATGGGGTGATAAAGAAGTACAAAGGTGCAATAACATTGCAAGTTACTCCCCACATATTTAATTTGACACTTTTTGAATTATATACTGATTTTAACATTTAGTTACCAAGTTACTGGGTACCAGCATTTTAATAGAGCTACATACAGTGATTTTTCTTTTTCGGGTTTGTAGCTACAATTCAGCTCTTCTGGCTTCTGATGTGTGAATCTGTCTGTAGGTGGTCAACTTTCAGTGATAGATATAGATATATATATATATTCTATTATGACTGCATTAGGAACTCCCACATATGGGCTATGTTTGCACTGGATGTAAAGAAAGTCCTTCCTTCCCTTTGACTCAGTTGCCTTGGAGATAGTATGTTCATCAGAGCGAATATAGACGAGCTGGGTGACAAGGACAGACTTGGTAATGATAGCTGATCATTTTGAAAACGACTGGCTTAGGACAATTCCTTTTCGTCTCGGAACAGCAGCGCGCTTGACTGTAATTAGTGTTGCGATGAGTTGAGTTTTCTTCGTGCCGCTTTTCCCTGACTGGCTGTAAATGCCGGGCCTGATTCTGGATGCAGAAGGGGCGGTGGTGGCTCGGTGGGAGGCACGGCGTGGGCGCCTGGGGTCACTTTCTGGAGCTGCAGGAGCTGTGGCTGTGCACAGCCTGGTGCAGACACCCCGACGTCTATTGGGGCCCTGATCCTGTAAACGCTTCAGTTATCACCTAAGTTTCTGTGCACAGATCCTCTCGCCGAAGCCGGAGAGGCTCCTCGTGTACTTGACGCTCAGCACGTGTATGAGCGTGTGTGCGGGGCCGGGGCTGCTGTGCACCGCAGAAGTACTCCTCAATTGCCTAATTATCGGTGAAAGTGATTATGGAGCTGCCGCTTGAGTTCTTGAATACATTTATATTGCACTGTAAATTGAACTTTTGTTTTCAATGAATGTGTTGAGTATATGGACTATTGTGCCTTAAAGTCCCATCCTCATATGAGCCTTTGTATATGTTCTGTAAATCTGCAAACCGTCTATAGCTGGTAACTCTGTGCACAATATACAGATCCGGTTCGGTACTTGGCAGGGCCTTGGGAAACACGACCCTGACTTCAGTTTGCCATGAACACAGGGGGGATATGGCAATTCCCTCTGCTCTTGTTTTTTAGATTGCTTTCCTCTTCGCTGTTCATGAAATCCTGTTTTTCTGGGTTCTGTCGTAGCTGGCTTCTGGGTTACCTACAATGCCAGGTGCCCCTCGCGGGAACTCAGAAAGTTGTAAAAAAGTTGTCTCCAGCTTTTAAACGCCATCTGTACAGCGCGCTCTCAGCAGGGAATCACAATTGCATATAACTGTGGCAGGTGTTGTCAAGTATATCATCATATATTTGACATGATTAACAAAGCAGAAAAGGGAACACCTATTTCTATTGAAATGCATGAGCCTGCATTATGTTAAACACATGGTGATTATACACCACTTAATTGGAATAATACCTACTGGTTCTGTAGTAAAAAATGGCTTTTTAATGTTTAAAATTACTTGGGACCTGATTAAAGGTTTTTATGAAATTGTTTTCTAAAGTGAATAGTAGAAAAATGTATATGTATTTTAAATATACATATGATGTGCATGTTATTAATAAAGATCTATTTCTATTGAACCAGATGGACTCTCATTGAATATATGCTGTTTGGCTTACAAGTTAACATGTAATGTTACTAAAGAAAGGTTTCCTGAAAAATTTATAACCCACAGATTCTTTGAGGGACCTGGATCCTGGGGGTGAACCTGGACCCATCTGACATATCTGATGTGCAGACCCGGGGCAACTCCTCTGGACGCCGTGCAAACCCTGGCATCCACTTGTCCTGCCCTGATCCCATCGTTTGCACCCCATCTTGCCTATGGGCTTGCAAGGCCCTTCTCCTTTCCTTTTTTGTTTACTTTATTTAAAAATCTGCAAGGAACCATTTTTCTAATGATGTTCTGCAGGGCACCTTCCAGATGCTGCAGAAGGGTCAAAGATAAAATAGGTAGCTATTGGAGCAGTTCAGGAAAATGGGAATTTTTACTAAAAATCCTGATTATAATGGAAAGATCACCCTCTCCCTCATTCTCAGCACTGTTCTTTAGGACTCTCTTCCCTAAAGAAACTGAAATGAAACCCTGAAAATGTTTAAGGGATATTGAAAAGGAGAAATATTTGCAAAAGGATAAACTTTCCCCCACGGGCAGGACCCTCCTGAAGTAGCCACAGGGAAACATTTTCCAGGACTGGGTACTTCAGTGCCCACCTCAGGCCAGGGCTTGGGTACCATCTGGGGACTGCAGACCCAGTTTTTTTAAAGACTGAGCATTGCAACCAGCTGCCGTAGGTACAGCGGTAAATCAGTCACCTCCTCTAATGGTGTTGCATTAGGAGAGAAGAGCAGCATGTTGTCAACCTAAGGACAGCTCTGAAACCACTGATCGGGAGTCCCCTACACACCTTGTTTGAATGTGTTATTACCAGGATTAAGCAGTCGCCACCCAAATCCTGAGATGTTCTTTGTCAGACACAGCCTTTCTTTGCCCGTTTCTGAAACACTCCTCTTTTTAACCAAAAAGCAATACCTAGACCTTAGCATGGGTACGCGCATGACTTAGAGGAATGGGCTGCTTAAAAGAGGGAGGCTGCATGTCTGCAGGTTTGGCCTCTTTGCTCCCCATGTTACGTGTGAACGACCAAAGGCCTCTGGAGTGGCATATCCCTGGCAGAGAGAGATGTATTCAGATGCTCAAAATTCCTCCTAGATCCTGGGTGGGAGCTGCTACCTCTGAGGATACACCACACTGGTAGGAGATGCCGAGCCTTGGGCTTGGTCCAGTTGTGGAGACAACTGCTTTAGTGTGGAAATAAAAGGCACTGTAGCAGCTTCCCACCTCCCAGTACAGTGACACTAGGTTGTCCAACCCATGCAAATACTTTCCCACCACGGATATTTTCAAAGCTGTGGGAATCATCCTGCCACAAGGCAAATTCTGCTGCAGACTGAAGGCAGGGTCTCCTATGCCAATTACTCTGCTGCTAAAGGCGGTGGTGAAAGCATCGTGGCCAGACCACCAGGGGCTTGCTTTGCTCTCAGCTGTATTTTCTTTTTTGCTCTTTATGGCCATTTGCAGCCCGTTTGAATTGAAGCAGCTGCTGGGCTGCCCTGCCTCGGCGCTGCCAGCCCAGACTCATGAAGCAGCTGGTGCAGGACCCAGGGAATCCAGCTGAAAGCTGTAATTCACCATTACATCCCACACTCCATGCATTTCAGGGTTTAATTAATTCAGGCCTTAAGATGAGCAGCACTGTTCGCCAAACTAGGCGATGCTTTGAGCTCCCGTCTGAAGTGCGCTGCAGAGCATTGCAACCTCCTGGCTTTTCTAGCACAGCAGGACAGTCTACACCGCGTTGCTGCCCGCAGGCTGATGTGCCACGGATGGTAAATTATCCCCAGCTGGGCTGAATGATGCCAAATTATATGTCTTACCGGTGGAAGGCAGTTTTTCCCGAAACAAACTGCTTAGTGGAAATTGTTGTCATTTTGCAGCAAGAAGGGTTGGGTGTAACATCTGCTGTCAGGGGAGAGGAAGGATGACCGGGAAGGTAAAGGTCTTTCTCCTTGTAAGGTGCCAGAATCTCCTGTTCACAGTGGGAAGCTGATATTGCTCTCCCACGTTATCCTTTGCAGCTCAGGACCATGCAGACATTTCAGCTGTGCTGAGACCATCCCATTACACCATCCCCTATGGTGCCCTCCAGCGCAAATGGCCAGTGCTTGTAGCAGGGTCTGGGCATCCAGCGAGCCCGTGACCCTCACTGGGGTGCTGGGGGGGAGCCACGGGAGTTTTGCTGCATGTCCCCGTATGCAGCCGGGATTATTGTCCCATATCCGAAGAGCATTCCCAGAGGCTGGTTGCACCCTGCCCCAGGCAGACAGGGTCTCTCCCAAAACTCTGCAGTGCAGGCAGGGTTTGCAGCTCGAGGTAGTGTCATCCAGGGAAACCTCGGGATTTGGTAGGCGCATGGAGCCGCAGGGTGGGACTGTGCGAATGTGCCCACCGTGACAGTACCAGAAGACTTAAAAACCCTGCATTGCGGTAGCACGTATTAATCCAAATCCTGCATGGCCAGGTCTAGAGGGTGATGCCCCCCCCCCATCTGCAGCCATCATCATTACCGATGATCCCAATGAGATGGGCCCCCTGCTTACAGCATTAGTGTAAATAGCTATTTTTTCTGCAAAATGTTGCATCTAAGGCCGATGGGCATCTCGGTACCCTTTGGGGGCACAGGTCCATATGTAGATAGCTGAGGTGAAGACATGTGTGCCCTGGAGGAGAGCCAGAGCCTGTTGCTGCTCAGACACGTGGGCTGCAGAATGGGAAGGCTTTTGTAGGAGTACCTGAATTAAGACAAAAATCTGGGGTGGAAGGTCTCAGCTCACAGGAGCCTTGCACTTGCTACCAAGTAGTTACTCTTCACGTGTGATTGTTTTACCTGGTAATTTGTGTCTTGGGACATGGGTCTGAGTGAAGTAGTGACCAGGGGCTGATGGACTGGCTCGGTGGTGTCTGCTCGGGTTCCGCTTCAGAGAAAAAGTCAATGCTGTGAGCGTTGGGAGGGAGACTTGTCACAAGGTTGGAAAAAACCTCACCTGGATCTGACATTTGCAGTTCTCAAGGCTGGGGATCACCTAGAAAGTGAGGGCAAGCTGCAGCTAACACGAGGAAATAGTAAGTTAAATGCTGATACCTCTGGGGACTGGGGTCTGCCCTGCAGCACGCCTTGTCCTGGCTGCCTGGCAGGTCCCTACCCCCAGCAGAGGCGTGCAGGGCAGGCTTTTTGCCTGAAGATGGCACTGCTATATTGAAGGCTTGCTGGAAAATTGCTGTAACAGAGCTGTGGGTAAAAGTAGGCCGGGAGAGCTGTTGCCGTGAGCTCAGGTGAGGGTGCAGTGATGGGTGCTGGCTGGGTGGGGGCTTGAAGGACCCCATTTCCCACGGACAGGCAGCCCCAAACCAAGGGGCTCCCTCTGTACCTGTTTTGCAACATCATTTTGAGATTTTTCCCTTAACGTTTGGACCCAGACAGTGTCCAAATCTTGCTGGTTTGATGTAAACTCTTTCTCCTTTGCTCTCTTAAGAATCAGTACGGTGTGTGCTGGTTGCTGAGCTCTGCAGAATTCTGACGTGAGCATAACAAAATGCAAGGAACTGCTCCGACTTACAAGAGACCCCCTTCTTGTCCTAGTGGCAAGAGGGTGGATGGGATGGTGACCCAGGCTCTGCCCAGGTGCTCACATCAAGTAAAACAGTGGTGGCCAGAGCCACAAGGTGTGAATGAAATCTTTCCTGGGCTCATGTCCTGCCCACCCCCCTGCCTTTCTCTTCTTGAAGGACCTGAAGCAGCTGCAAATAATCCCTATGCCGTGTAGATAAGAATTAGTCCATACAGTGGGAGAAATGCCCTGGATGACCAAGATCTCCCAGGTCTGTTGTCTGAGCAGCAATATTGGCTCTGTTTCAATGCAGAGGTGATGGGAGACTGACTGCAATTACGGTGAAATGGCGCCGATGTCTTCTAGGGATCAGGACTGAGCACGGAGTAGCCCAAAGGCAGCGTCCAACCTAAGCTTGGTGGTTTGGGCATTACCTGTATGCCAAGGGACTGAACAGGCAGCACTGAGCCTGAATTAGGATGGGAGAGTGCCCTGATTGCCAGGGCATGGCACACCCTGCACCTGGTTCGAAGGGCTGCTTGGCAGAAGGACACCGTGCCAGGTCAGACGTGGCTGCAAACGGAGAAGACTTGTTCCTCTGAAAGCTTCGTGTGACTCAGCTTCATGTTTACTGCTCTCTGTCCTCAGCCCCCGAGCCGTGGTCCTCATGGGATGGAGCCCGTGTGCCCACTTGGAGCCGGGGCTGGATTTAATGTCTTCTTTGCATCGGCACCCCCAAACGCTATCAAGAGAGAGAAGCAGCTGCAATCGTTGGCCATTACGATAATTCTGTCTCCTATGCACACACAGAAAAAATGCATAGCTGCCTGTCTTTATTTTCACCACTGGAGGGCTACATCTACCTGCAGACTTTATTTAGGTTACATTAAACCCAGAGCACCTGTCACCTTGAGAAATGTGTTGTACCAAGGTAACTGGGGAAGGCTGAAAGCAGAAACTGTTTTCTTTGGGAAAAACCTAGCTGTAAACTTCATCGGTTTGCAGCGAAAGTGCTTTTTTCCCTGTTGGAAGCTTTGTGGTTAGTTTTAATAAAGACGGTGGGTTGGGAAGGAAGGGGGGAAGTTGCTTCAGGATAATGGGGCTGTGAAAATAGGAGCTTTAGTTTGTTTTGAGCTGTGTTCTCTCTTCCATAAATTAAGTACTGGTGCCATGTGCCATCAGAGGCTTAGAGGTCCTTGATGTCCTGAACATACTACCAGCCATTTATTTATGTGTCATGCCTATGCCAGCCAGTGGGACCCTGCGGCTCAGCCCTTCTCCCTCTGGTCTCCAAACTCCAGCCTTCCTCAGCCCCCGTGGGCTCGGCAGGGGTCCGCAGAGCCTGGCCGATGGGCCAAGCTCCCTTTTTCTGGTTAACTCACTGGAGAGAAAAGCGGCAGGCGAGCAGCTCCAGCCTGACGAAGGACGTCTTATCTGCAGATGCATTAAAGTATGCTAAAGAGCTGTGCCTCTCCGGGGGTCTCTGCTCAGGCTGTTGTGGTTTTTTTTCAGCTTCACGAAGACTTTGCAGGTTTCTATTCCAACTTTGAATTCCTATAGCTTACAGACCCAGCAGAACTGCTAGAATCATGAGCAGCAAGTCAGGTATTGCCCCAAGCCATGTGTGTCCCCTTCTTAACTGCAGGATGGTTCCTGTGAAGTGTTATGATTGACTCTCAGGGAGTACTTCCTTGGAGATGGGAAACCCTTGGGATGACTCCCCCAGTGACAACACACACTGGGCAGGGTGACTTTGTTGCTTGCCCAGTTGGACCCGTCATCCCTGCCTTTTTCTCATGCCGTCTTGGGCCCACACTTCTAAGGGTCGGTGGAGGGATTCAGTTAAAGTACTGTTCCTGTGATGGGCTGAATAAAGCTCTGCTTGGACTACAGAGGGCAGCAAATTGTTCCAAATACAGCAGACTTTATCCCATGCTAATTTTAGCAGCTGCAGCTATATTGGAGAAGTTCACTGCAGCTGAGAAGAGGAATGGGGCTCCAATGCAAGGACCAAGCGCCAGCCAGCGTGGGCCGAGCAGGCAGGTCCGCCCTGCTCGCTGCTGGTGGCTGGCGTAGCATGTCGACCTTCTCCACAAACCTCTGTGGAAATGCGTTTGCCAGCTCAGGTACCAGTTAGAAACTACCTGGGATGGAAAATTGTGCTTTGTCTTTTCCAGGCTACAGCATGATATTTAAAGTATTTTTTTCCCCTGCATAGGTATGTGTTCTCTCCTGAGATGACAGAGGAGCAAGCAAGGAAGGGCTGCCCCGTTAAAACCACAGGCAAGTGCTCCGTGGATAAAGTCTTCTGCATCGCTCGCAGGGGGTTGCATGTGCATACAAACCCCTCTGCACCTGCGCATTTGGTGCTCCTTGCTAGGTGTATGGTGGGGATGTGTGCAACTGTTTCAATAAAAGCTTTGGGGGGAATTCTTAAAGAAATCTTTCACAGAACTTCAAATTTTTGAAAAGGCCATTCTAGATGAGAGCTTTTTATGCTGCACCTCTCTGTGTCTCTCTCCCTCCCCTCCCAGATGACCATGTTTCCTTTAAACGCCTTTGAAAATATCAGCTTTGATAAATAAATCAAACAGCATTGTGCTTCAGAACCACTAATGGGATCTGATGCTGGCCAGTGAGCAAACTGTTTCCTTTGAAACCCTTGCAGAAAGGGAACCAGTTGTATTACATATCTTGTGTTCTCCTGGCATTTGTAATTTCAGATTGAGACACTTCATTTTTCTGGGAACTCACGGTATTATTTTCTTTTTGGTATGCAGAAGCTGGGTACGAATGTGCCAGAAGAAACAGCAGTGCAGCTCTGTTGGCTCCCGTTGAACCACTTCTGGATCATCTAGAGCTTTTATAGACCTGTAACTGGTGGTAGCATCTCTCTATATACTGAGTCATGATGGATGCTTGTATGGGGAAGGCCAGCAGTGCTTGCTATTTAATGCAGTGGGAACGAATGTGCATAAATGGAGTGAAATATAGGTCTGACTGTTGTGCATGCTTCTAGTCAACCCACTTTTGCTTTTCCTGCCTATGGGATGGTGGGTACAGGAGAGTATTATGGAAGGCTGTACTATAAATTTCTGGAAATGTATTGCTTTTCTACGCAAGGCAGCTTCTGTTCCAGTTCAAATGTACACATAAAAGGATGACAGCAGACAAGACCCAGCTGGGATAAGGTATTAACACCGTGGAAACAGGCATTGGACTGGCTGTTTTGGGTGGTCTCTTCATTTCAAGCATGGCTTTGTTAGGATGGTTCAAGGGACAAGCTCTGCTGAAGCCCAGGTAGATGTGGACCAAAATAGTACTGCACTGTCATTGCTAGGAAGGGATATTTCATCTTTTTTATGGAACTATTCTAGGGTCTTAGCTAAGCTCAGAAGGAGCTGGTAGGTGAGATTTTGGTAAATTCCAGCTGGATTTCCCTTTCAGGCTTCATAAGGGGTGACTGCAGGACACCTCCCAGAAAGCATCCAGTCTTGGTGTGGAGACTGCGTGCTTTCCAAGTAGACTGTCCCAGTGGTCACAACCACTTATAGAGGTGGCTTTTTAAAAAAATTCCTTTATTTAAGTGTCTCGTTTCTAACTGGAACTGGTCTGAACTCAGCTTCTAGCCCTGAGCGTTTTGTTAAGCCTCCCTCCTAGATTAAGAATCCCTTTTAAGTGCCTGTTATCTTCCCCATGTGAAGACGGTGTAATCAAGTTGCCTCCCACTCTCTCCCTTTTGAGACTAAACAGATTGATCTCCCTGTCTGTGGCTAAAAGGCCTTTTCTAGACCTTCCATCAGAGCTTCACTTGGGTAACTGGGGCTCAAATGGGACTGTAATCACTAAGTGAGTCTTAGGCTAAAGTGATTTTCTAAAGCATGACTTGAAGCATTAAGGATTTCTTGGCCAATGCAGAGCGAAGTCTTTTTTATCCAGTTTATTGACTCTTGCCTTTTTATGTTTATTTCAGTGTTTTGTGCACCAAGATGCAAAATTGATTCTGGATATATCACCCTACAAAGTCAGGAGACAGGTGTGTTGGCTGGGGTTGCAGATCCCTTCGTCAAGACCAGAATATTAACTGTTCTCATTAATTTCAGGTCACACTGGAGAAAGAAGATGAAGAGAGACACGCCTGCGGCAGGGGCCGCGGGGATGGCGAGTTCAGCTTTGAACTCAGGAAAGCCTAATGCTCAGACTGTCTTTTGCAAGTGCCAGTGTGACAGACATAGGGCAGAAGGTATTAGACAAGGGTTATGTTGGTTCCCTAGGGGGGAAAGTAACGGTTTCTCATTGCCTTACCTGGGCTAGGAAAACAGTATCTTGAACTCTGACGTGAAATTCTCCATAGGTAAGATATCTGGTTTTCCCCCTACCCCAAGGGTATAAAAAAATACTGCATATTAAGAAGAAAAGGGAAAAGAAAGAAAAAAAAGGTGGACAACTTGGGAAAGAAAACAGGCAGGAGAAATAGCCCGCATTGTCCCCTTGAGTGTTGCTCAAGCTGGTGTCTGTAATCCACCCCGTGTCCTGAGAGTGCTGGAGATCAGTGGATCGTGCAAGTCCCAAATGCTTCAGTTCTCGCAGCCAGCGCAGGGCTCTCCGAGACAGCCGAGGTGTTAAGGATCAGTGTTAATCAGGAAATCCCAAGCTTGGGAAATCCTACTCTGTCCCTGTAATATGAACTTCAGGAACTCTGAGTGCTTCTGTCGTCAATGCTAGAAGCTGCTGCTGCAGAGCAAGGACAGGAGAAATGGCTGTTAAATCAACATTAGATGAATATTTATAGTGCTATGACTGATGAGGAGGCAATCTGCCTTCACACTGATACTTAAAGTCTATCCTGATCTCCATTGCAGGAGCTGGATCAGCTGCCCCTGGAATGCCCTGCGTGACACTAATGCTGTCCAGAACATACCCGCATTAGAAAATCCCCACGTTGAAAACCTCCTGTGTGTAAAACTCAGATGAGTTCAAGAGGCCATTGAGGCATGTTGGCTCCTTTTTTTGAAGCAAACTTCCACTGATGCAGTGCAGACTTAAAGTGTGTGTGGTAGGATGGGGATTGGGACTGGTGTTGGGGAATGCAAGAGCAAGTGAAGACCAGAAACCAGTTTAATGGTGACTTGTCACCTGGGTGAGTTTGTGCAGGCAGCTTTGCTACTGGCTGATTCATTCCTGGAGATGAAGGAGAAATGCAGGGTGGAAGCAAAACCAAAATGTTGCCCTGTGCAGTAAGAATTATTGGGGTACATAACATACATACACATATGGTGTATGTCTAGTTATGCACTTGACAGTATCTAAGAACGCAAGGAAGCATATCACGTACCCTCTTATTACCAGTAGTTTCTTCTTCATCCCAGTTAGTTACTGCTTTATATTTCTGTTTATCTTTTATCAAACGTAGTAAGAATAAAGGTCCAAGATTTTTAATATCTATAGCAAGAACATAACAGGCAAACCCTCTTTTTTCCTAGTGGCTCCGCTGCCTTCCACTGAAAAAAAGATAAACTCTCAAACTTTCCCTGTGTGGGAGAGAAAAGCCATCAAACAATCTGTGGCTGCCAACTTATTTTTCAAGGTTGAAATTAAGGAGAGGTCAAGGACTGAATAACAAAACCCAGAAATATGAAGACTATAAATGAAGCCAAGGGTTGAGCTGTGGGTCTGGCCACTGTGATTGCTTTTTGAGGGGAAAGGAAGTGTGTACGGTTGCAGATTTATTAGTAGGAAGTCAGGCATGCTTCACCTCTCTGAAAGGATCAATAAAATAGAGAGTTTTCTTTCTGGAGACCACAGAAATAATACAAACTATGAGATGAAAGAGCACTTCAGAAATAAATATGTAAATATCACTGTACACTACTAACTCATCATCTGTTTTGGTGAGTTATATTAATTAGCAAGCTTTGATTTCCTAGCGACAGTCCTGCTAATGAGAGTACTTTGCATCTTCCTGGTGAGCAACTGAAGTCAAACATTCATAGCAAGCAAATGTGTTGGCTGTGACATGTCACGGTTAGCATGTGGCCATGAATGTTTTGCAAAGCAGAATGTCCCTTAACAACTCATTAAGTATTTTTTTTTCCTGTCTCATACATGCTCATTAATTTGTCAGCTCAAGTTTTTTTTTTTTTCTTTTGATTTTGTATTCTTGCTCTGAGAATCTTTTAACTACCTGTCCAATCTCAGCCTCTAGAAAAAAAAACTTTGGCAGAAAGTTGTGCTGTGAAATCTTCCTGCAAAAGCGAAAGGATGACCGGATGACCTGGTTGCTCATATCCCAGCTGAAATCATCACTAGAGGTAAATTTCCAGGTGTGAACGTTTGTTTTCTCCTGAATGATGCCAAATGCTCCTGGTACTTTCTGCTCTGATCTCACACAGACATGACTGTGGCAGTGCTGTGGAGCTACTGTCCAGGAGCCAACAATATCCAGGACACAAAGTAAAAACTACTCATCTGAAAAGTGAAACCTTCATCGTCTTTGGAGCAGACAGAAGAAAACATAGATGGACTGTACTTGAGAAAGACTGGCTCCTGTCATTCATGGGAGTAAATTCTTCTCCAAGGTGACTGGTATGTGACAGTGAACAGGGCAACCTTCATCTTAATATGCAATATTACAAGTTTGATTTTCCTTTTTTTAATTGATTTAATACTTACCTATTTTTTAAGCACTTTATGGCTCTAGACTTCTGTTTCTCAGTGCTGCCGTCAGACTCAGGGAACCACTGTGGTAATAAATTCCACAGATAACTTTGGCTTGGGGCCAAGTGAACTTTTTGGGAAAAAATGAAACAAAACAGAGAATCAAGTGGTAGAAACCTACAGGGTCTGTTTATTATATTTTTGGCGAAGGAATTAAGTGCATAAAAGTGCTCCTTGCTTTGGGATGTGTGTCTAGTGCTTTGTTATACACAGGAGCCCTAGGACTGCAATTTGTCATTTGCTCATAGTTTGTGCATGGTCCAGTTTTAATCCTCCTTGTCCTGCAGCCTGTAATGAATTCCACTTGGGTCCAGTTCCATATATGAACAACCCTATGGTCTCCCAGTAAGCTGGTTGCGCAAATAAACTAGATGCATTTGGGTAGGAGAAGTCACCTCTGTGGGCTAAATTGAGGGTTACCGATAGGGTTTGATTGTGGAATAAAGAGATTATATAGCCGCCTTTGTGCTTAAATGAGAGCGTCAGGAGCAAAATTCGTTACTTCTCCTCTTTATTCCTCCTTTTGTTCCCCTCTCTCTCCCCAGGCAGCACCGCGCAGGTTGGTTTGTCTCTTCAAGCCGTGCTCCGGTTCGCGTGGTCTGGGTTCAGGGTGCTGTGCTGTCCCGCATCCCCGCACCAGCCCGGCTCAGTCCCGTCCCTCTGATGGGCTCTTGGCTCTTCTGCGCGATGAGGACCGAGGTGTCCCCTGCCCGGTGGCAGGGTGCGGATGGTGGAAGGGACGTCTCTATGAGTTTGCAGCGGTATGAGCCATTGTACCCATAGATGTGCATGCAAAATGCGATGCTCTCTGCCACGGGAGAGAAACGATTTCCACAAAATGGCTGTGGAACAGCATTAAACTTGAGTAAAGAGCTGAATTAATCACAGGCTCCATCAGTGTGCTGGGGAGGGTGGCACAGATGAAGGAAAATGAACCACTGCTGAGAGCTGAGCCAGCACCCAGCAGATCAGGTGCTCTCCTCTCTTTCAAGAGACTTGCTAAAGGATTTTTCTCCCCCTTGGAAGTAAGGTGGCTTTTCAGATGCGGGAGGAAGATGACAGTAAACATATGTTCTGCTTCCCGTTAGCTGCTGTCTGAGATTTTGCTCCTCCTGCGTATGACTGATTCTTGATTTGTTTCCACACTTCTCTTGCTGTGCCCAAAAGCAGGAACAAAAGGGCAGAGGAACAGCAGAAATGTCAAGACCAAGCACAGCGTTCACCACCCACAGGCCTTACTTTTGTTTTTTTGGTACTATTTTTATGCCGGGCAGGGCTGCATGTGATGAGAGGATTTATTGATCTAATTCCTTGTTCCTACTTAGTCACAATATCCTTTGGTCTCCTGCTTCTCCAAATCATGTCTCACAAGCTTATTTCAGCCGTCAGCTGCAACTTTTCAGTTTCTGTATCTGAAATATTTCTGCCCATGCTCCCTGATAATTCCCACATCCCTAACAACATTTATTCATAAAATGAGATATTGCTGGACCAGACACCACGTTGCTTTCAGAGCTTTGGTGCAACACAGCTTCCCGGACTCTTTCCTTCCTCTGGGTACCACTGACCCACAAAGGACGTAGGTAGTGGTTTAGCTAATTCCTGTGCAGTCAGAGAGGTGTTTAAACCCTCCTGCAATACACCCTAATGAAGAATTGCCTCCTGAATGGCAAACAAGGTGCAGCGTAGTCCACAGATGGGCTGATGCACTATTGGTCTACTATAAAATGGTACCAACTACAATGAAGTCTGAGGTTTGCAAAGCCTTGGGAGTCACGGATTCTTCATGGCCAGACCTGGACTTAGGGCTCTGGTTTTAAATAGTGCCTCTGGGAGGTACAAGGGAAGAGAAAGCAGAGACCTTGTTTTATAATCCTCTCTTTACAGGTGTTAGTCACAGTTGTCTTGAGGCTTTAGTACAACTCAGAGACAGGAGCAGTCCCAATGGGATGTGAAAGCACTTATGCAGGATAGCAGACACTGCTGAAATGTGGCTCTGGGCTGTTGTGAAATATGGTTCTTGAAAGGGCTGTATGGAACTCTACATATCTAATTTAATCCCTTATCTTGGGTTTGACACTATTTGACTCCTTGCTTATGGTGTTCTGCAGAAAATGGAGGCTCCACCGCCTTCTCCAGGAGGTGTATTCTAGTGTTTCATTCTACCTAGCATTTGAAAGCTGTTCCTAAGGGAGACCTGAATTAGACTGTACTGCATTTTAAGGCTACTGTTCCATCCCCAGTAGACAGAAGAGTTTTACAACCTTTATTTGTGTATTATCTTTTACATGTTGGCAGCCTCTTCCCTCCCCATCTCTTCTTATCCTCTCTAGACTGCAGAAACTGCAGCTATAAAAGCCTGTTTCTCAGCAGGCTGGCCACAGCTCTTGGAAGGCGTCCTTTGCTCTCTCTGGCTCATACAGAGCCCTGGCTCTGGGGAAAATGCAGGCTAACTGGCATTTACCTACTTTTAATTGGATTGAATTACCACTCGCACTGGAGAAGCTCCAGCACTACTTTTTGGCATCTCGACAGGGTGCTAAAGCTCTAGCCCTCTGCTCTGGTGGCACTGCCACTTGCAGGGACACTGGCAGAGGCATACGGGTGCCTGGACAGATCAGATTGGGCACGTTGCCCACGTCTCTAGAGGCCAGTGTTTTACCTCCTGGGTCTCTGACACCTGGAGAGGCTGATCCACCCTGGAGCAGTCCCTTGTCGTCTACAGGTAGAGATCCAATTCCTTAAGATTTCTCCCTGCAGATCCCGTTGTGAGTTCCCACGGCTCCCTGAGGAGTCACAGTGGGGCCGTCCTGCAAGAAACGGTCAGAACACATTTTGATTTGTCTTTCTCTCTCCTCTGTGTTAACAAACCATAAAGAAAACAAAAAGTCCTGGAACGCTGGGACACCTGAAGTCTTCACCGTGCTACAACCCAGGCTGTGATACCAGCCTTGAAGGTCCCTCTCCTCAAAGGGAAAGGGGAAGCGGCCTCAGGTGGTATTTGCTCACAATCTGCCAGCTCCTCCATCATGTGCATAGGCCAGAATATTTTCCTTGGTGGATACCAGAGCTGTGCCTACCCCAATGAGCACCCATGTTACATGTTACATAGCTGCTGTCTTCAGTTTTGTCCTGGCCTAGGCAGTGCTGGATCAATGCTGATGTTGCTTCACGTGTCTCTCGGGCGTCTCTGTCCTGCAGACCCCTCCTGTAGCTTCTCCTTTTGGAGTCAAACAGTGTCACTGTGTGTTACTTCTGCGAGCAGCTGCAGAACCCAAGTCCTCTTTGGCAGAGATGTCACCTACTTTCTCTCAGCTTATTCTTGCAAAACCATCCAGTTTGCCTCCTTGTCTAATGCTTTAACTTTTTTGGACTGCTTCTTCAACTCATCATGTGCTCCTCTGCGGTGTCTGTGTACCAGAGCTCCAGGGCTGCCATATATAGAAATATTGGTGTGCTGGAGCAAGGCTAAACATGAGAGCAGTCAGATTTATTTATTTTTTCTGACTGTAACATTTGCCTTCTGGGCAAGCACTGGGGACCTGCCGTGTAAGCAGTTACCAGTTGAGCTCAAAAGCCAAAGTTCTGCAGTTGGAGTTATAAACAGCCTCTTATCTCTGTGCTGGACACAGAGTGTGACCTATTTAACACATTTACCACCCTGTTTTAAAACAGTTTCAAAAATGGCAAGTGCATGATGAAAAGATGTGGAGAAACAGTTCAAACAAATTTTGCTTCTACAGCTTCTGCTAAAATCAGTCCTTTTTTTTTTTTTTTACCCCCCAGAAAAGGTTGTCTTGGTTTGTTACTTGCCTGCAGGGTTAGTGCCATATGGAGTTTAATAGCAGGTACATAATATCCTGCTGTTTAAGGGTTTTAAAATTTTTTTTAAACAAAAAAACTTCTTCTCCCTTTTCACGGTTTTTAGAAGGGTCGCATCTATGAATAGGCAAAAGCCTGAGTTTTCTTATATTCTGCTAATTTGTGGTGCTTAAAAATGGCCTTACCCTTTCTGGGATGCTGTATTTTTTTGCTGGAGTTTCATTTTTCTTTGAAATAACAGAAGTGAAACTCCCAAATCTCCCTGAGAATTTTACAGTTATTTTCCTACCATTGCAGCTAAGTCATCGGAGTTGTAAGTATAGACGATCACCAAAAATCACCTCAGTACTGAAGGACAAGAACTACATTCACCCTGCCCAGCAGGAATACAACCGCAGTATACACGAGAAATTAATTTGAGAGAAAAATACGAGTCATTAAAATCCTGACATAAATCCTCTAATTCTAAGCATCTTTTTCATACTTAACTTTATGTTTATTCGGCATTTACAGAGTGTGAATATTTGTTGAAGGGATGAGAACGATTTTAGGATGCAAAGGAAGAATGACCCAGTCTCCCACCCCTGATGAAGTTAAAGGTTAGTCAGGGGCTGAGGCAAGCTATAGGTCTTCGCATCATTTTTTTCTTAACTAAGACTTCAGGAAAGTTTGTTTCTGCTATCTACAGGACCACCTTATGGAAAACCAGAACATGACTCTTCCCCTTAGGTGAGGAACTGCTCTTAGGTGTGATAGGAGTGCACAAAAACTCAGCATCTTGCAGCTAAAGCCTGTTTTGTGCTCAGGTTCCCCCTGCTGCCACTCCAAATCAGAGATTAATCATGTTAAGGACAGCTGAACCACCAATGGGCTTAATCTAAATTCCTTTGCCTGTAAAGCTTTCTTTGCAGAGACATGCAGGCCAGTTTATTTTGGAGATGCAATGATCAAAGGCACGATACAAAGATTCAGTGTTGCTGTGAGCTGCAGAGGAAGGCTGGAAGTAATTTGGGTCAACTAAAGTTAGAAACCGTCCCCCACCTCACGAGACAGATGTGAGCTTTGAAGTCAGGAAGATTATCAACAAGACAATCCAGTAGATCCAGTTTCCCCCCAATCCACTTTCTAATTTGTTGACTTGATGCCTGTGCAGGATCCTGTTGCTGCGTGAGGACAGTCTGCCCAGTCCTGTGACCTGCCCTTGAAGGGGGTCAAAAAACGACGTCAGAAAATGTAAAACACTTGAGTGAGTGATGCTGAAGCATATTCCTGGAAAAGAGTCCTTCCTGGGCAAAGGAGTTTGTGACCAATTTAGGCTGAAGATCAAAGGAATTTAGGGTCCTTATATTTGCCTGCTGTAGCTGGTGTGGACTGCAGGAATAACCACAGCTCTAACATCTTCTATTTATTAATTTCAATACTTTGTCTTGTGTCTTCTGGGACTCGTGGCAGGATGTAGACTCAATATGGCCATCCTGTACAGCTGAAGGAATCCTGTTCACAGACTAAATGGTCTTCTATAGGAAGACTTCTACCTCTGCCTTGCGCTGTAGATGGATGAAGACTTGTTTGAGAACAAGACGCTGGTGTGTCTCCTGGATGTCCTTCCCTTACCTCCTTTAGCTCTTCAGAGGTGGAAGCTGTGGTTAAAGAGTGCAAGCAGAGGCCTGATGAAATCCAGATCCCCCAGAAACTGGAAAAAGCAGCTTTCATCAAGCCAAAGTTTTGCACCTCTGTATGCTCTCTACCTCTTTGTCACTTTTTCTTTTTTCCTGACTGGGAGAAGATATTCAGCTCAGTTCCTTTGTGCTGTTTTGATGAGTAACCCTATTATTGGGGAAATCCCTGACGTATATGTCTGGCTTTTCAGACTGCTCCCTACTGCAGACTCATAACTTCTAAGTGATAGATGACTGCAACACAGTCTGTAATCCACGTTATCAGTTAAAGAGGCTCTGTTCTAGAGATGCTATCTTACCTTTCCAAATAGTCTCATGGCAACACTTGCTTACAAGTTTCAGCCTAATGGATCGCTGTAACAGCTTGGACTGTTCTCCCTCTGCCAAGTATTTTATGCACCAACTTGTTGACCTAAGCCAAGCACAGCCTGAAACAGAAACCACTGGGCCATGGACCCATTTGCCATGTCCAAATATTTGTGACAAACCAGCAAATACCTTGACCTTGCTCCTGGTGTATTGACCTGATTAAGGCTACTCAGGAAGCTAAAATCCCTCAAAAAAGTCTCTAATGAAGGCTATTCCAGTGGTCTATGCACTAGAAGCTAACTCATGTAGAGGAGGCTCATGGCTCCAGGTCATCTCCTTATATTCCTTCCTTCCATGGCTGTGTGACACCAGGTGGCATTGACCTGATGGGTTACCTGCCTTGGCCTTCATAGGCCACCTTACCTCCCTTTCTGCCACACCACGCAGGCAGAAGGACAGTACTCATGTGGGGCATGGATACAAGCATGAACCATCTACCTGTCTGTCTTCTGTTGAAGATCCTCGCTACTCTGCAGGTGGAAGAGGACAGCAGCTGACAAAATCAGACTTTTTCTGAACAGAGAGATTGGAAGAAAGGACTACAAAGCAAATATTGAAGCTAACTCTTTGGCACATTCATATGTAATACCAAACAGAAAAATGGTGGGAGATATTTGGATTTCTGGGTTCTTGCTTTAAAGATGTCAAGTAGAAGTTCCCTCATACCCCTGCCTGATCTCCCACCTCTCTCTCGAGTTCATTCCTCATCTTCTCTGCCTCCTGATTTCAGTCTTCCTATTTTCTAATCAGTTTATATTCCTGTATTTTACTTCTCCCTTTGCATGTTAATCCCTTACTTTTTCCCACCCACCTCTTGCCACCTCTGCGTCTGGAAGAGTACAATGTGCTTCCTCTTCCTCCAGCATACCAAGGCCAGGAGGACATGTTACCAGTGACCGGTCCATCGCTCCCATCCAGACCTGGAACTGCCTACAGTGATGCCCAGTTGAAATGGAAAGTCTCATCTTCCACGGGAGCTGAGAACAGGGTCCTTGCGTATTTTAGAAGTTGAAATACCAAAAATCACAAATGTGGATCTTCACGTGGTGAAGTAAAGAACAGGCTGTTGGTGAACGCTAGCCCCTTCCTACCTCCTGACATCCCACAGGTGTGCTAGAGGTTTATCAAATAAAAGCTTAGAAATCCCTTCCTCTCTCCCACAGCTGGCAACAAGGACCAAGCCAATATCTTCCTGTTATTTTCCTTCCCCCCCCTTGTAAGCCACCTACCTGTTTGGCTTTAAATGCTCTCCAAAAATGCTCCCTGAAGAAACTATATGAACACTTCAGCACAAACATTTAATGTTAAACTGAATAATAGAAAGAGCTGGGCAAGCTTAATGCCAAACGGTGTTGTAAATCAGGCCTATAATCTGAGCAGGTCTGGCACATAATTAATCTTTTGGGAGTCTCTGGGTAGCAACTTGCAGGTCGTTAGTCAGTAAACTCCCACAGGTCTCTGTGGGTTTGGGATTAAGTTCTGTGTGTGAATAATCATCTAATTAATCACCTCAGGCAGGGGTTTTGGAGACCTTCAGTCCCTACTCTTGGAACAGGTGTAAGGTTTAAACAAGCTATGCCAAAGTTTCATTATATAGTTCGCTGCCAACTCCAGATATGTGTGCTCAGACCATGTCTTACTGGCACTGGGAAATGCAAAACCAGTCACTGCGAGTGAGATGGGAACGAAGCATTTTGCTCATGCTTCGTGTTGCTGGCCTGTGCACAGAGGGTGGCAGTACCTGGAAGGCTAAATCCTTGTTTCCCAATCGCCTGGGCATGGTGCTGCCACAGCAAGCTAACAGGAGTCAAGAGAAGTTCAGAGAGGAGGTAGTTTTCATCTCGGGTGGTACTGGAGGGTTTGAAGTCCTCATTTATTACAGAGGAAAACTCTTCTCAACTATGAAATGAACCCAGACACGTTTGCCTTGAGATGATTCCTGAAAATGATAAAACATTAGAGGCTTTTTCGAGGTTAACTTACAAAGAACTTCATGACAAAGGCTACGGCAGGCCACCTGCGGTCTTACAGGTATCTATACCCTTTCTGATTCAAATTATCTGTATTTGAGAACTCTTTTGCCAGAATTAATGTTGCCTTCTCAGGACTAAGTGCAGCTGTGAGCTGAACATGTGCTTCGGCCCCCTAATTGAGCACTTTTGCATCTTGCTAAGGATAAGCAGCCTGCGGGTTAAGGATGGGAGGGCCACGAGTGGTTTCTCCTCTGGGTTGTCTGTTGAACGCAGGCTGTGAAATGTCACCCAGAGGTGCAGCTCTTCAACATGAGCTACAGCTCATCTTCTCCATGGGTGCTCCAGCCTCCCCCCTGGGAGCAGAGAGAGCTCCTGCTCATCATGTGCTGATGAGGACAACGCTCAGCAGCACAACGGAGCTCTGGAGCTGCTGGCCGCAGCAAGGTCAGCACTTAATGTCGTTTGAGAAAGTCAGTTCCTCCTCCTTTGTTATAGAAAGCTCTCCAACAGAAATGTTCACCTGGAATACGGTTTAGCCTCTAGATGTGTAGATGTGGCTGCAGGGCGCTCAGGGAAGCCCCCGTTTTCTTAGTAAACAACAAAGAGGGAGCTGGAGCTAAAGCTGGGGAGACCACTTCTGTCTTTTGTAATTTTGACTATTGTCTTAAGAAACCCAAAAAACTTTGTGATGCAATTCTTTAAATTCAAGTTTTCCAGGCAAAGGATCTAAAATATGTTTTTCAAATTCTTCAGTAGATAAACCTTAGAAAAGTATCTTTTAGAATTGTTGCCTGGAAGGAAACCATAGTTTCTGCTCTTTCACACTGCTGCAGTTTGCTAAATATTTTTAATGTCCTTACAATGTCTTAAGTAAGATGAAAACTAGCATTAATATTCATAAAAGAAGCAAATGTCTGTTTTAAAGGTACTGTTCTCCACAGCAAGGCCATGGATTTAATAGGCTTTTACTGTATTATCGATAGCACAATACTGTAGCATTGATCCACAGCTATAGGGAACAATCCAATTACTGTTCAATTCAGTCAAAGCAATTAGTCGGCTTAGGCCAGAGGGTAATGCAATCAGCTGAAAATGTTCAACAAACAGATTTGCAGAGAGCTGAAACTCACATTTTCTTTCTTTCTTTCTTTCTTTCTTAGCTGACTCAGAGATCTCATCCTAACTAATGAACATGGGCAAAGCAACAATTCAAAATATGGTGGAAACCTCAAAAGTTCCTCTGAAGTCGGTGGCCAAGGTAATGATGGCTATTTTTAGGTTTTTTTTTAGGCTATATTTAGGTTTTTTTTGAGATGCACAAACTTATGGGCCACTCTGTACTTGATTCTCCTTTAGCATGTGCTTAACTGCTAAAAAACTCACAGACTAGTCTTCTGACTGATGCTTATTTTCTCCATTCAATTCTTTAAAAAAGGAAAAGCAATTATGAAAATTTATTTTTAGATTTGAGGTATAAGGACCTAAGTGGTTGTTTAAGTAGTGGTTGATGTGGATGTAAACTTGGGATCTTTTGGGACTGGCTAAGCAAAAAGCTCTTTAATGAAAGCTTTTCCTGTAAATTGTATATGCTTGTACTGAGGTCGCTAACAGTTTCCAGAAGGGTGTTTCTCTAAAAAATTGGGGGGGGGGTTGTTTGTTTTTGGTTTTTTTTTTTTTTGTGTGTGTCATGGCACTGCATTTTGGTGATTATGTTGCCTGTGATAAGTAGGAGGTGAAAAGGTTCCAGCTACAACATTATGCCTGAGTACCCTGTGTTCTTCCTTGTAGCTCAATGATCTTTTGAAGGCAGGATTAACGTAACCAAAGCATTAAAGACCCAAATACTTTAGTCTCGTGCTGAATGAGTAGTTGATACATTATGAGTCTGACTTGTGTTTTACAAGTATTATACTCCCTTTGACTTCTTTTGGCATTGTTGCTATTCAGACTAATGGCATACAGCATCCAAATGATCTTGTTTCTGGTTGAAAGATTTGGAAGAGGGTGCTTTGTAACTCTACAGTGTGTTGCTTTTGCCAACAAAAGCTGAATACAGTGCAACTGTTCCTACCTGAAGATCATCTGCTTACATATACTTTCTGTTAACCTGCTTTAGTATCTTGAAATAATTGACTAAATGGTTCTCTGTGTTTTGTGATGGAGAAGAGCTGACATGTTGCTACTGTGAAAGAACTGACAAAACACCATTGGAATAGCTCAGGTCTGGAGATCCTAATCTGACACAGGTGTTCTTCAGGCACGGTCTGCTGAAAATATCTGGGGCTTGAATCCATTACACTGAGAAAAGTTAGAAGATAACTTGATTTTTCCAAAGGCTGAATGTAATCTGGGTTTGAGCAGAACAGGCCCAGGAGAGTTTGTAGTATTAGAGACATGATTGCTTCTGCATTCAGCCAAAGGGAAGACTGCCCTAAAGCCAATGTCTTTTGGACTGAGCTCATCACTTGATAGCGAGATTATATCATAGAACCCTCTAGGGTGAAGCTGTAACCCAAAACTGCCCTGGCTTCTAAGCTTGGGCTGGAAAGGAAGTGTTGAATTTCTCTGAATTAAGTAAAAATGTAGAAATAATGGACACGTTGGGGTTTCTTGAAGGCTGAAGTAAAACTATGTCACAGCAGCTCTTTTGGAATTCAGCCTTTTGCCCGCATCTTTGTCTGAGATGTTGTCTGGAGCATGTACTGGGGATGGCTCTTGAGATAGATAGAAAGCCTCACTTGGAACAGTCTTTTGTGCAACTCTTTAGCTCAGGAATCTATCAAAGTGAGAGCTTGTCTGAGTAAAGGAGTGTAGTTATGGTTTTTCCTGTCTAATTAACAGATTGAAGGCACTGATGTGGAATGGAAGAGCTTGGGCTAACTTCCAAGCTAATATACTGCTGTATGTGAAAATACTTCCGCATGAATAACGAAATGATGGGATTTAAAGACTCTGTCTTGCCTCTAATGTTGGTAAAAAAAGCTTAATAAGCCCTTATCTTGTGTCTTCACACCAGAATGGATTTACAGGACGAGGAGGGGGGAGTGGAAAAGAGACCTCGAGGTGTGTCCCTCAGAACACCCCACTGCAATGTCAGCCGTTTTGGTTTATACCACCTCTGCAGCTGGATCTGGCCATTGTGCTCTATTGAAGGGGAAAAAACCCCATCATTATCCTTTGAAATTCTGAGTGAATACGGAGTCTTTAAGTGTGAAAAAGGCTTTTTCTTGCTTCTTAGGTTATCTTGAGGCCGTTTCTGAGTTCTGCCCATTTGTGTTCATGCATTCCAAAGAATTTGGCTCTGGAGTTGTAAGCAACTGTTGTAATGCTAAGTTAGAAATATTTGGGGAAGACATTAAAATAGTATTCTGGAGGGTTTATGACATGCTGTGCCATTATGTACTGCTGTATAAAAGTTGAATAAGGAATCAACTGAATGAGCTGCACTATTCATGTAAGGCTTGCTAACCTATGAATAATGTGATCTCTCCAGACACAGCATTGTAAAGGTTTTATCAGCATCATTAGAGTATTTTTATCTGTATTTGCATGTCTTAAAAGGAGGAAAAAAAGCTACCAAAGTTGTAGAGTCAAACTTTCAGTGCTAAAGAATTTCGCTCTGGGTTCTACATTTTTTTCTTCTTTTTTTTTGTTTTGTTTTGTTTGGATGTTGCTTGCCTGTGGTATGAATTGCTGAGTTTTCCTTTAAGAAGAGAGCAGAGAGATTGGGTAATGTTACACTGACTCCATATCTCTTCTGTGGATGAGTTGTCTTATGTTGCATGGAGCCATTAAACGCTTGTAGTATATGAGCACCATGAAATGAACTTGTATCTACTCAAGGCAGTGCCCACCTGCCCAGCTATCTCTGTGTGTTCTAGTTATGCTGTGTGTTCCTTAAATCCTTTCTGCTCTTCATAAAGAGAGAAGGAGAATGATTTCATGACTTAACACAGCTGGAGGGTGCCTTCGTGGCCCAGGCTTTCTGTCTGCCTGGTGAATTCCTATCTGATGCTGAGCAAACCCAGCACTTCCCAAGCAGCCACCAGCTGTCCTCAGCTTTCAGGACCACCGAGAAAACTGCAGTGTGGGAGGGTGTGTGACAGCTTTCTCTTCTGAAGTGAGAAATCTCTACTACCTTCCCTGCTCACCCTGATTATGCTGTTCTGAGGTTCATGTTGCTGCTCAGCTCTTGAATTACAGTAAGTGGCAGCAGGGGCAGGTTGTCACTTACTGTGGGCAAAGGCTGGAGCAAGATGAGCCATAGCTTCTCAGCCCTCTCATACTTTCTAATGCCTTTAGATGGGAGACACAGGAAGGCTTAGGTCTGTGCTCCAGGGGGAGGAAGAAGGAGTCCCAAGCCTTCCTATGCATCCCCTGTAAGCTTGTCTCCTTTTGACATCCTCCCTGTAATGTGTAGCCACCCTATTTCTCTCATGCTTTCCCCCTCAGTAGATTTCCTGGCTCATACTCTCCCAATATTGGCTCCAAGCAACCCATTTTGCTTTGCCCCCTGTGCAAATCTGTTGTCTGCAATTTGCAGTGAAAGCGAGGGAAAGGACCTCGACCCTTGCTCAGACTCTGTGAGCAGGTATTGGGAGAGGCAGGCTGACTTGTGTCCACGTATGCTCCTTGCACTACTGCAGGGCAAGTTTATCAGGCTATTACATGTTAGAATCGACTTTACTGCTAAAAATTGCAAAGCTTGTTCCTTATGTGAAAGAAGTTTCTGCCATCTTCAGGACTTGTGTCTGGGAGGTCAACTGAGTGCTGTGGGAAGTTAGACTTGTTCCTGAAGGACACATGCATGGGAGGGGAACACAAGACTCATGAAGAAACAGACCTTCTGCTCTTGTGTCCTGGCTCTGCCTGCTGCTACTTGCCCATGGGGACTGGGAGGGCTGGTGGGAGGCCGTTTGCAGAGCAGGTACCAGGGCAGCCAGGAGTGTGGCTTGTGGGCATCCAAATAATGGGTTCCTTTGCAGGTTGTCCATCAGTGTTGACTTCATGACTGTGCTTCAGCCGCTGTGCTTGCTAATAGGAACAATCACTAGATTTTAATGAGCGTAATTTCTATTTTGACTGCATCTTTCAAATCCAATTTGCAATAGAATTTAACAAGTAAATGCAGAGTCCTTTCCCAGCAAAGTACATAGATTTTCTATGGTGGCAAAATTGACTTAGCCCTGCATGGTTGCACAGTTACCCTGCTAGCACAGCTGGGGTAGGGAGGGAAGGAAGCTGGGCTCTCTAACTGGATCCCTGAACTGAAAAATTCTCTGCATGATGAACATTTCAACTACATTTCAACACAATCGAGCAAATGATAAACTTTGTGATAGGGATAGGATTGAGCACCCAGGGGTAGGAGAAAGGACAGGCTTTATCTCTAGAAAAGATGGTAGAAACTACTACCTTGGATTAAAATTAAATTTTATTGGTTTTCCCAGTAGATCCCAGTCTCTGTTCAGGTAGAATTTGTACAATTCCTTTCCTGTGATCTTCTGAAGAATCATCTGGAGTCAGACAACTGTTGCAATAGGGGTTTGGCAATCGTAAAATTACGTGGAGTGTCTAAAAACCTCTCCTTCTGATGCTCTTTGATCTCCACCCTTTAGATAAGACACCGCGTGATACAATCGGCTTAGGCTCAGTAGCGCTCATTTAACTAAGTGGAAAGAACCAGGAGCATGGATCATATTGATGTGTAACTGCGTATGTTACTCAGCTGCTAGACAAAACTGCTGCTGCTTATTCACTTTTGTGATTGATCGCTACTGTATTACGTTCTTTCATGTTGTGAGTCACTTACCAGATAGGACAGCCCTTCTATGTCTACTAAACATTGCACAAAGGTTGCTAATTGAGTGACTCACTGCAGTGTATCATTTTTAATGTCAGCACTTTTTTGCTCATTTATCCAGGTCTCACTTTGGATGGGGTTATTGATGCTGGGGGACGCTTAAGCATTTGATTACAGCGAAAACCTCCTTAAAGGCATGACTCACCAAGCTGGTCTGGTAACCAAACCACAGGCATTTCTAACATGAGAAAGGACTCCTTCTCTTGATCCTGAGAGCTGTATTGTTTTCTATTAGATTGCCTCCTGCTTTGTCACAACTGACTAGGTACGTTATACAATAATCTGATGTGTGTTTGTGCTGTGCGCGTTGCCAAGATGGGCAGAGATGTGGAGCCCCTGGAGGCACTGGAGCCAGTCCAACTCTGCTGTCCAGCAGGTGACTTTCATATCTCACGTCCTGGGGCATTTTGTGCCTATGTGCGTGGAGGTATGAGAAAGTGGCTTTGAGAGAAGGAGCAGCAAACATGTATTAAATGTGGCTAGGTGGTTTGATGTAGTCTACCTGTTGTTTCCTGGGCCTAGAAAACTTTTTTCTTCCATGGCTGTGATCCTGCTTTATGATCAGGTACTTGAGATGTACTTTATGACCATTACTTGAGGTGTCTCAGCCCTTGGTGCAGCACAGTGCGCAGAGCCCAGGGGAATTCAGAGACAGCTGGTACATCTATGTTGCAGAGCTTGGAGCAGGGCAAGGACACAACCGAGGCCTGGAGGCAGCAAAAGTCAGCTAGGGTAATTATTTGCTGCTGCTAATATAATAGTACTGGTGCATCTACATGCTGATCTGGAGCTAGCTCTGTTCATCTGGCATCCCACATGTTAGGAATAGGCCCTTGGTGTCTCGGTGATCTCTGCAAAATTAGGAGGTGCTGTTTATTCCTCCCTTCCTCATCCACGTCTTGGAGAAGTGTGAATCATTAAAGATGCTCAAGTCCTGAATACTATGGGGAGAAAAGCCTAGAGCTGTATGGAAATGGATTGTGAGGACACAGAAATAATACCTGCTTTGCAGTGTCTCTGCTATCACTGCATCTCTTGGGGATTCCCTTGCCCATCCATGGCTCGCTAAGTTTATGCCATCTGCTAGGGGATATTCTTGGGAAACTTTTAGCGTCCAAGGCTGTGCTGTGCTCCGACAACACGGTGGGAGTTGGTATCTTCAGTTGCATTGCTTGGCTGAGTAGCTGCTGATGGGAAGAATCTGCACCAATTAAAAGTAGTACATGCTGAAGAGTAAAGACTGGGAAGGATGTCAGATTACTTAAATCTATGCCAATACAGCTTTGTTGGACATGCATTTCTTGAGGTCTCTGGATTCCTGGTTAGCATCTCAGAGATGATTGCCTGGCCTTTGCCACCCCAGCTTTAGCATGACATCAGGGAGTGAAATAGAGCTCTTCTAGGCCCTTCTCTATTGCCTGGCATTTTGACTGCTAGACACATTGAACTCCAAGAGGAGTTCTGTGCTCAGAGACTGGGTCTGAGCAAAGAGAACACTCTGATTTTTAAGATGAAGAGACTTCTTACAAGTGCTTGAAGTGGGAAGCATGCAAAGCTCAGATGAGTGCCAGAATTGCTTTTAATGGACTCCAGTGAATGTGTTTGTGGTTAGGGACTTTTAGACCTGAACTATAAGGCATGAGGTCTTGGCATAAGAAGGAGATACTTAATCTTCTTCCCAGGTAAGTTCAGTTTGTGGCCCTTTGTTATGATGAGTTTGGCAAAACAACAGTCTGCTCATGTTACTGCTGGTTCAGTTGCCACAGGAACTCCCATACAAAGTTGTGAGAGTTTCTGGCAAACTTGGTTTAAGCAGTCAAAGCCCGTAATTCTGCAGATGAATTAACTGCACAATGGATAGGGAATACAGCTCTCTGTATATATTCACAGCAATTTGTAGATGCTGCTTGTATCTTCTGTTTTTTTCATTATTAGCCAATACCACTGCCTGATTTATTTGAAGTCTCCTGTGATTAAAAGTCAGCAAAGTCAAGAGGTCCTCAGCAAAATTAAGCTCCTCTAGAACATGGTCAGTAGCTGTCTGGAGGAATGAACAAATGAGCTGAAAACCAAAGTATAATTTAGCAACAATGCAGGTGCCTTAATATCAGCCAGGAATTTTTCATTTTCTTCTATTATGTTTTGTTATGAGCTTTATTCATATTTGAGTCACATGCAGGAGAAGTTTTAGCTATTTCATGTCAGACTATAAAGAAAGTAAAAGCAATAACTTCTTCCAAATAGTGTGTTCTAACCTTCCGGTGGATTGCCTGCTATTATCCCACTGATAAGAAATAGTAATTCTCCCCAGTGTATTTACATGCTGCATCCTTTGAACTCACGGTGATCTGAGAGCATTCTAGGTCCTCATAGAAAGAATCATTCTCTTGCTGTCTCGAAAACAAATTGAAAAATTAATTGTAAACTGAGAGAACAGGGATGATTTTTTTTTCTTTTACAAGCAATATTGTGGAAACATTTTGGGTGGAGGAAGTGATAAGACACCCAAGAAAAATGTCTCCCCACCTCGGTATTTGGCTCAGGAGTATGTCTTCATTTTTAATTAAGCATGAGTGTTTTCAAGTCCAGATTTGCCAGTCTTCTGTACTGCAAACTTGCGTGAGTGCCAGAATTTGGCTTTCTCTATGTGTGTGTGTGTGTATTCAACACAGTGGCACTGGCCAAAACTCTTCTTTATGTGGTTTCTGACTACCAGGATTGGCTGGAGCCAACTGAGGTCTGGTTCAGCTTCAGCTGCAGAAAAGCCTGAATTTTGCTGAGCACGGTAAATCCAAAGATGGAACAAGACATTCACGTGGAAGTCCCCCAGCACACACAGGAGTGAAGGGAGAAGGCTGTCTTCTAGCACAGTCCAGACACATTGCAAGTCTCAAAGCAGTCCCATCTTCTGAAATTTCCAGCCTCATTTGAAGTCTGATGCATCCCTGATGTAATGGTAGTGACAGTCACAAGCAGCTGTGTTCTTGGATGTCCACTCGCATCAATTGCAACAACTAGATTGCATTCTGGCAGAAAGTCTTTAGGAACACTGAAATAGGCAACAATAACAGCACTTTACCAGATTTTCAGAACTGCTGCCTTATTCACAACTGCCAGACATTCTAAGTCAAGTATTTAATCTTGTAAGATATTGTTTTCCTCGTTCTGTTATGGGACTCTCTACAGACCTATGGCCTGTGTACACCATACTGCAGGACTGATTTTTATTTGAGGGGAGGGGGAGGTTTCAGCCAGCCATGTTCCATATCACACGGCCTTCAAGGCATCTCCTCGATAAACTAGGTAATATTTTTGTAAAGCTGTAGCCAAAGGACAGTACTTGGCATCTGTTCAGTTTAACATGCCAAGGACATACAGGCTGTACACAAAAGGTATTTCTTACCCCATGCAGGCAGTGTGTCTGCACTGTTCTCTACAGACTCAGGATGAACCAAGAGAGTTCTGTCCATCTCAGATGGTTTCCAGAAGGCTAACTGTGCTTACCTGGATTTCTGATGTCAGGAAAGGAGAGAACAGCATTAAGCCTTTAGACAGAAATAAAGCAAATTTATGATTCTTCTGAAACCCCGTCAGGAGGAGGAGATGAGGGGAAGGAACAGTGATTAAAGTAAATTTGCAGCCTCATTTAATAAGTTATGATTGGGCTGGGGAAAAGCTGGCAGAAGAACATTTCTGAAGCCTTTAAAAACAAAACAATCCCAGCTTGATGGGGTAAACTTTGAACCTTCCAGGAATAACTCATATGCTAACAAGGATACTATATTTTGTATCCTTCCATAACATCTATGGGTGAATCCAGAACAGGGGTCACTTTGCCATGTGCTGTATAGATGTGTTAGGCTCTCGAGACGGTTCTGAAGAGCCCTCTGGGCAGCAGACATGGGGTGGGTGGGGGGTGATGTGAGACGGGGAAGAAAGGATGTAGGAGGCAAGAAGAAAAACGAGTAGCCTTGGTAACCCTTTAGAAATCTAATGTCAATTGAAGTTAAAGGTGTTTCCTGAATTCCCATCGTCTGCCTTGCCTATATATTCTGCGTTTACAAAGGCTCTCGTTAAAAATGATCATTTCAAATGGTATGAATCCCCTTGTTTTCTGTAATTGGAAAGCTTTGAATGTTTCTCAGCTTCATATTGTTGAAGATCCTCAGATAAGAGGATTCTCATCTTAGAATAATCATATATTTTTGGTATATACACACACTTATCTAGCTTCTTACATAGCTCTCTTCATCAGCATCCTCTTCCCAAAGCACACTTCATCCTATCTAACAGCAAACTGACATCCAGAGAAGCAAGGCAATTTGCAGGAAGGTAATTTGCCTGTGGGACGAGTCAGGTTCTCTCCATTGCCTGGTTCCTAAAGGGTACATACTTACAGAAAGGATGATGGTGGGATGGGTTGTGATGGCTACCAAGGAAATCCCTTTTCCCTTTGGTGGTAGGCAATCTATCCCAGCGTATTACTGGTATTTCTTGCCAAAGGAACCTGTAACACAAAGCTACCTGCGAATAAAAGAAATGGGAATATTCTTGCAATGTGGCCCTTCTGTTTCTAGGAATATTGCGGCAAATGTGTAAAAAGGGTTTGCATGGCACAGAATTTAAACAGCTTTTTAAAAATCCATCTCAAATGAAACCTGCGAGATAATCCGGTATTGCGTAGGCTTGCAAAAGTTGGACAGAGATGAATTTAGCAAGGTGATTCCCTTGCCAGGCTGTATTCTCTCTGGGAACAGGCCAGTAGGAAATATGCAGTCAAGAAGGGACTGTCAAAGTTTTCAGAGGACGACAGTGCAGGTGCAGATTCCTCTGTAGGGCCAGCTCCTGGCTCTACACAAGGCCACCTTCCACTTGCCAGAGGCTTGCATAGCAGAGCCTGGGTGGGACCCTCTGCAGTAGAGTTAGTTGTTACTGTTCTTCACTGGGGCTCTCTAGCCTGAAATGTTCCAGCACCTGCATTTCCTACAAAAATGTGTGATCACTTACTGTTTTGGGGGAGATACTGGGTATGTTACACTTGTGTGACTCTCACCTGTCTTAAAATATGAATTGTTCTATGACTAATGAATTCTCTTAAATTCCTGTAAATAAAAGATGGGAACAAATTTACTGGTGGAAAGTATCCCAGCTCAGCAGCTTTTCTCAGCCCTAGACAACTGCCATTTGGTTGCATTACTTTAATTGATCTGTAAATATTGCAAAACATGATGAGTTTACATTTTCAGGCTTTAATGTGAGGCTGTGGCTGCACTACAGGGGAGGATCAGGCTGGGAGCTTGAACACCAACCTTGGTAATTGATAAAAACAACCAGGAGGGATACAGGAGGTGGCTTCCTAGGGTGTAATTTGAGCATAATCAGCTGCATGGCTGGAAATACCCTTTTCAGGTAAGCAGGTAGAAATAGAAACCTCTTGACTGAAACGTGGGAGTGAAACTTTTCCTTTTTGAGCAGAGCAGTGAGAGATGATGGTAACAGTCTGAGCCCCTTTTCTTGCTCCATCCAAAAAAAGGGGATAATGGGTCATATTTGTTTTCCTTTCCCCGTTTATGTGATACCTTATTGGTAGGAAACACTGTGGTTACAAATTTCAGACACAGCAGAGAATGAGCTTTTGTTTGTTCTGGCTAAGCCTCTCTCAGGAATGGAGTCGTAAGCCCCCAGATAATGCAGGTGGCCTCTTGCTGTATTAAATGAGTCTAAAGCTGCCAACTGCTAGTTGTGCTGGGCTGGCCAGCCCTAAGCCCACTCACATTCATTCATTTAAGCAACTTAGACAAATTACTTGACTTGTAAGAAAATCTCTACATAGTTCATAGCTTTGCTGGGGTGGTATAAACCCTTACGATTTAAAGTAAGGATGCTTGCTTGATGCAGAAGATCTGCTGTGGTCAGATTATGTTAGCAGTTGTGAGCACCTGGCTCTTTCAGTGTATGATGTCTGATCATATGATTAGCCTTTTGTGAGCCAAAGCATAATTTTCACATTGGCTGTCTTTTTGTGTAGTTTTTCTTTTCTAAATTGCTTGCATAGTGTGTATAAATCATACAACCAAACTGCATATAGAGCAGACTTGCTTTTTGGTTTGTGAAGATATGAAATATGTAGCCTCTATTTTGCATTCATAACAGTCCAAAAGAAAGAGTGTATGCTTTTGGAAAGCATCCTGAAGGTATTTTCAGCATCTTCATTTTTAGGTGTCTGGCTTGAGAGCTTTTTAAAGAATTTCTGCTCTGAAAAATTTATTTGAATAAGCAACAGGATATGGGTAAATTCAGGCAACTGCAGTCACTAGTGACTTCAGCAATTCTGAGGCCGGAGGCAAGGAGAGCTACAAGACCCAGTGTATGGAGAAGGACTGACACATTAGAAGCAGTAATAGGTGGACCCTGCTACATTAATTCCTCCACCATTGTTTGGGATCTGAGAGGTGCAAGACCACCCTACTGTTTTTAACGTGTGTTTATCACCCTTATGCCAGTCATCAGGATCTGTCTTACTCTATTTGGCAATCATGGCTGTCAGATGTAGGTCTCCCCTGGCTGTAGGGGTTGCTTACTATCCTCAGGAGTGACTAGGCAGGGCACTTGTACCTCCTGCATGGTCAAAAATAATGTTTTTCCCCCATGTATCCAGTAATAGAAGGTAAACAGCTCTAATATCATTTTATTTGCTTCAGGAATGATAGGTGGGGCTCTTACACAGAAGTGTTAGCTGAGAGCAAACCTACATGAAGGTGGCAGTAGATGATGTAGAGTTATCCATCAATGTACGTACCACTCTTTCAGGCCTTTTGAAGAGTCATGCTCAAGGGGATACAGCTTGGTTTGCTGCAGCTGCATTCCATGACGTGTCAAAAACCCGTGGGATCAGTGCTGGCTCTTTACGTCCATCTGTGAACGTTTTGGCATGGCACTTGCTGAGGGAATTCTCCAGGATTTGGCCTGTTATTAGCAGTTCTAAACCAATGATTGCTCACAAATCCTTTTTAATAGATAGAGAGACTTGTGTCTGTTTAATCTAAAGCCTGATTACTTGGGTTTTAGGCAGCAGGGATGAATTTCACCCAAAATGGTTTGGGATGCAAAAAATGGCGCTCTTTGTTTGGTTCCTAGTATTATTACATTGGAAATACATAGGGTTTGGCTGGCTGAGAGGCATGTATAATACGTACCGGTGCAATGATTGCAGCTCTTGGGGGCTAAGATTGCTTTGCTCTGACCATTATACCTCACTGCATACCTAAGTATGCAAAAAAATCCCCTGGAAGTGTACTGCCTGTCATGTCTTATTGCTTAATGATGTAGCCAGAGGCAGACCTGACATTAAGGCCATTCTTTCCTCCCAGTCAGGAACACATCTTTAATCCCATCAGAGCAGATGCATTTAGAAACTGCAAAGGGAGCTTGCTCAAAGCTGTCACTTTGTTACCTTAATGAGCCCATTCTTCAATCAAGGTAGTTTATTCTCTGGGAGCTCAGCGATGGTGTTTGAGTACTGGATCCTTATGGTGTTAGTCCCCGGCTCTTAACAGCATAATAGCTGAAGGCACTTATCTCTGCTTTCTCAAGCTGGGTCAGCTGGGCAAGGGGAGAGGTGGATAGGATGGAGGGCATCGGCTGAGCTTTGCGATTTAGACTGTCTCAAAAAAGGACTCCTGAAAAGCTGAAACCTCATTAATTCCCCTTGCTTCTGGGCAGGACACTACTTTAACGAATCATGCCAGGCAAGGAGGGGGGAAGGAAAATAAAGTGTAAAAATTAGTGAATTTGAAGCAAGGACTGCAGCACAGTATTGCGCTGACAGTGCTAGGATTCACTTGCCTCGGTCAGCAGCTCTGCCAGCTCCATTTGCTTTGCTTAACTTGCCTTTGCTTGTCTTGTTTTGCCTGGACTACTCCTTTAAAGTAATGGCACTTGGTTGTGGCAGAAGTACCAGGCTGGTGGCACATAGTGTTTGAGGAAAAAAATCTCTTCTTCTAGAACAGTATCTTATTTTTTACCCACTCCCCCTTTTACCTAAACTCCTCGGTTTTCAGAAATTAGTCAGAACTAGACAAGCTAGTGTGAGAGTGTGTGCTTATACTGCATATTGAGCCCACACTGGACCCGTTGTGTCAAGCCTTCATGTGTTTTCCATCAAGACTCTCAGGACCTGAAACTGTATGAAAGATCCCCATATTCAGGCCCTGCTAATCACAGATTGCTCTTAGGTCAACATGGAGAGGCAAGAGTTTTCTTATATCTGTAAGCCATGAAAATGCATTTGACCTGGCCATCGGGTTTCCATAGCTGCCTCCTGAGGTTGCTCAGGCTCGTTGCACTTGCTGGGGAAGTAGAGGGCATTGCCAGCCAGCTCTATGCAACACTTGGTGCTCAGCCCATCTTGCATACTCATTTGCTATTTTGCAAGCTGTCAAATGCCTGCTTGCATGTTAAAAAAAAGTTGCCATACAGATTTTAGATAAAATATTAATGAGTGGTTGGAAATTATCAATAAAAGCATCCAACCATGGCTATGCAAAGTGGAGAGTTAGGGCTTTACCAACACCCAACCTTTCTCACCAAGAAGTTCTGCCAGTTGTCCTTCCTGCCACCACCGGCACTTTGAAATCAGAGAGCAGCTGTTAATGTGCCCACACGTTGGAGCTGGAGAGGAGGCAGCAAGGCTGGCAAAATACCAGCAGTGCTTATTAGCTGATCTTGTGGATATTAATAATCTCTTCTAGTCGTGGAGCAGACTTGTGTTTTTTCTCCCTTGCGATGCCAACTGTGAATACAATGCTGGATGCAAAGTGCTTCTTGCCCAAACTTGTTTGTCATTTAACCTGGCTAAAGTTACTCTGTGTTATACTAAAAGGGAAAATTCTCCATCTTCAGTTTTACTGTTCAGTGAATAAGGACAAACAGTGATGTCCCAGGCATGCAGGCAGTGCTTCCTGCTACTTGCTTTGGAGAAAGGCTTGGGGCTTAGAAGTTTGTTCCTCCTGCCCCCAGCTATGCCAGCTGATCTACAAAGTGGGGATGAGTGTTTAGCCTTGCATAACAGGTAGTTTCAAGGACCCTGCTCTCATCTCATTTTTAATCGTCACGCTGTCATAACGCAAATAACTGGGTGTTTTTGGAGGAAGGTCACTGGATCAGTAACGGTTTCCTCCCTGGAGCTCTGGCACACTCGCGAGTGTGTGAGAGATGTTTGTGCATGTCTTATCTTGGTGCACTTATTGCTTCTATCATGCAAGTGCTTGGGTATTATTTTTAAAATATACATTTCTTTAGGCCTTGTTTTCTTAAAAAAAGAGGTAACTCTCCATAATTGTGTTCAACAAAGCATTATATCAAAATTGTCTCCAGTCCACAGCCTTGTGCTTCAGTTGCTCTCCTCTTCCTGCTTTAAGAAAGCTTTGCTGTTGCTCGTGCCCCCAATACATGACTCACAGGGAAAAAAAATATCATAAAACCAAATCAAAGCAATATCTTTTCATAAATGAAACAAGGCTGTGTGGAAGCTTGGCATCACCACTGATATTGCAAACAAATCTTGTTTATAATAATCAAATAACCTGTTGATGTTTCTGTGGCAGTAAAGGAGGCACTCGGGAGGACAGTGCACAGCAAGCACCACCTGTGTCTGCTCCTACCTGAGACGGGTTATTCTGGAGCCTAAACAGTGAATTGCACACTGTGGCTAGAGCTCTGAATTTCATTCCTCAAAGTCTTTGTACAAAGGTGTTCTGCGGGTGATGTTCTTCATACTGTGGAGACCTGGATAGGGTTGGGACCGCGGTTGTGCAGATCAGGCTCATGTGCTATTTATTTCAGGGCTGCTGTTCTCCTTCCATGGAGGGATTCAAGACGATGCTACTGAGGAAGGGCACCCCCCTGTCGCTGCAACTCTGTATAGGAGAAAATAGCAATGACCCTCACTTCTGCCTGCCAGGATTGTCTTTCTGGCTGACTCATGCTGAGCCGTGCTCCGAGGTGGTGACACGGGAGCACTAGTGAGCACAAAACGTGTCCCTTATGGGCTCGTGCTGGTTTACTGCTCTGCAGCACAAGAACAAAAGCAAGCTCTGCTGAGGCTTTATCCTCTGCAGCCATGGGGTTTCTGCACAATACACAGCACAGGTCGTGTGGGAGGAGGAAGCTGGAGGTGGGAAGGTGGGAATTAAAGCAAACATTCTGCTTCCTTCATCATCTTATTCCCAAAGAAAAACTCCAGGAGATTTAGAGAAATATACTTTCTCTTCTTGAATATTTGGGCCAAAACCGTGACTTGGATTGCAGAGAGCAAGAAACTAAGACTGGTGCTTTGGATCAGATGGCAATATATCTACCCCCATACCTTTCTGACAGGGGTAAAAGAAGCCTGTTAAGTGCTGGAGGAATTAAACCAAGGTTTTCTTTCCCAGAGACCTGAGCAGACTTTGCTTTCTGTATAACTGTATTTGGTGGTTCCTGATAAATACAGCGCTTGTCTCCCACAGGCAGACAAACACAACGTACACCTTACACATGCACCGCACAACAGGTTTCCACCAGAGGCTGGTCTGGGTAGGAGGTAACACACTGTCTCCAAAAGACTGGACTTTCCATCCATGAATTTGTGGCTGCATGGAGCTCTTTCATTGGGTACCTGCTATTGTGTTAGAAAAGATGGGAAACAATTACTTACTTGTTGGCACAGAGGAAGTAGTGCTGAAATTTCTGTAGATCCACTATAAGTTTTCCTTCCTCTTCCACTTATCTCTCTTCCAGGCTTAAATCACCTGGCCTATTTAATGGCTCATCCCTCAGACTTGCCTTGCTGTCCTTCCATGGACTTAGTCTCATCCTATCCTTTTTTTAAACAGTATGATCCTAATCAATGTTGTGGGTTTGTGTGGAGGTTGTTGATGGAGTTTGGGTTGTTTTAAATGGGACCCCAGGAACTGCGGACTGGTTTAATGAATGTTCCCACCACAGTGCTCGCTTGGCTGAACAAACCTGAAATCCCTTGAGTTCATGCCCTTGCTTAGGGCCCTCCTGGTCTGTGAGCACTAGTGTTCTCCACTGCCTCTGTGTTTTGGGGCTTCTAGTGCCAGATGCATTAAGCAGAAGGTCAGATGGGATGACCCACCTAGTCCCTAATGCTTTATAAATGAGTATCAAGGCAGGCAAAAAGCTGAGTGGGAGCTCCCTTTGAGTCCTTGAAAAGTTAATGGTGGTGTCTTGTAAAAGACCACACATTTCAAGGCCTGGCATGTGAGTTGCCTCTTGCTAATTAGAGTCAAGGGAGGTGAAACCATCGCATCAAAAGTTTAAGTCCAAGTCTTTATGCATTTATTTACTATTGTTTTGCTGGCTTTTAAACTATTTGCTAGTACTCATCCCAAATTCATGAAGTACTATAAATACTCACAGAGAAAAACTTCATTATTTTTTCATAAAGGACAAGAAATATAGTTTGGAAATTCAGTTTAGTAATCATGCTTCCAAACAACTGAGGGCTTGCTGGGTTCCCATTAAAAGCTTGTCAGATAGTGCCTATGCTCTGGGCCCTGGGTGGGCTATTCTGACTGTAAGATGGAAAAGTTAAACATTGCTAATTAGACATATTCCCATATGTAAGAGAGACAATCACCCTCTGAAGGCGTACATCATAAATTCTCTGAAGACTGTGGGAAAAGCTCTCTACCTATTGCCACCTGCCAAGCTACATGTTTGATTTATTAATCCCAGGTCCTCCTTTAGGTCCCTTCATGCTGCCAGATGAAATGGTTCTGGTATAAGTAGGAACTGAATTCTGCCTATTTGCTAATCATAGGAAATGGCTGCTCAAGGTCCCTATCTCCCGTGATTAGCAAATAGCTATCTAGGGTATCCTCCTCCCCAGGACATAATCAATTCTACTTTTGCCATTCCTGACATACCAATTCCTTGACACCATGCATAAACTCTTTCTGCAAGGGGACCCCAAAACTTCTTCTCCATCCCATCAGCTGCTTTGCTGAGTGTTAGAAATGTCAGAGCTATGCCAGCCTGAATTTTCATCTGATATAATTTAAACTTACTACACCTTGCCCTCCCCACCCTGGATGTGGAGAAGAGTTTATTTCCACTGTCTTTGTAGCTGCCTTTATATATATGTGAACATGACTCTGTGTCCTCTTAGGTTTCTATTTTCTAGGCTAAGCTTTCTCTGTGTTTCTTCAGAGGTCATATTTTCTAGATATCTGCATCATGTGCTCTCCCCCAGGTTCTCCTCAGTTAGCCAACAACCTGACTGTATTGTAGTGTTGCAGATGGGAAAATCCCAGCCTGGCCCCATCACTGGTGAATGGGGTGGAAGAAATATTTTGCATCCTACAGGCAATGGTCCTATTTGAGTCTGCTGCAGTGAGACACAACTGAGTCAAAGTTCTTTTACAGTTGGAAGTGAAGTCTTCTAGCCTAAGAGATCAATTTGATTAACTAAAGCTCTCAAACTCAGGGCTTCTGTGTCCTTAAAATTTTTGCATTGTGGCAAACTCCCATTCAGATCATAACACACTTGGGCTGATGGAAAACAGGTGCTTTTGTTTCTTGCTTGTGGTGACTTGGTACAAGGCCTGTTGTGGTGATGGAGGGCATTGCTGTTACCCTTAGTAGACTTTTACCTCAGACATAATCTGACCCAATTTTTCATGAACATCGTTTTTTTTTATTACCGTACTCATTATACCCCCTTAAATGATATTTTAAACTTTTTTCTGAGTCATCAAGTAGGTTTTCTCCCATCCTACCCATTTGTAATATTTTCTAAATATTCACTTAGGTTAATGCTCAATAATTTAGGTTCCAAAATTAATAATCCCCTTATAAAATACTCCAGTTTAAATTACTCCTTAGGCTTAAGGCAGATGTCATATGTGAGTCATAATGTATTGCCACCACTTTGAGAGGAATATTGTTCATAATGTCACATCCAGAAACATCAAATTATCTGCTGAATATTTAGACATGAGTGTATATTTAGTAACTAGAAAGAACAGATATAAATGAATGTTCCAAAATGTTATTATTGTAGTGATACTTGTTAGGTGTTTTTATTTGTTGGCTGCAATGTAGTCATTTAACAGTATCTGAGTTATTTTCAAAAGTCAAATGGATAAGACACTCTTAATGGAATATTTGTAAACATCTTCTAAGCTAATTTTCTTGCAAGCTGGAAGAACGTTGCTACATCCCTCAGCCACCCCTTTTATAGCTTGGTCTGTACTAAGCTTGCTTCAGTACTAGGCAGTCTGAGACAGAAGAGGTAAATGTGCTGCTCTGTCACTGTCCTGTTACTAGTTTTCAGAATAGTTCTCAACGTCTTGGCTTTTCTAGGCTGCCTTTATTCCAAACTCCTGTATGTACTTCTTTCCTATATCAGGATTAATGTCTAGCCTGTGCAGTGCTAGATATCAGACCTGGGTTATGGAGCAGGCTCCATGTCGTGGTTTAACCCCAGCCAGCAACTAAGCACCACGCAGCCGCTCACTCCCCCCCCATCCAGTGGGATGGGGGAGAAAATCAGGAAAAGAAGTAAAACTCCTGGGTTGAGATAAGAACGATTTAATAGAACAGAAAAGAAGAGACTAATAATGATAATGATAACACTAATAAAATGACAGCAGTAGTAATAAAAGGATTGGAATGTACAAATGATGCGCAGGGCAATAGCTCACCACCCGCCGACCGACACCCAGCCAGTCCCCGAGCGGCGATTCCCCGCCCCCCACTTCCCAGTTCCTAAACTAGATGGGACGTCCCATGGTATGGAATACACTGTTGGCCAGTTTGGGTCAGGTGCCCTGGCTGGGCATGAGAAGCTGAAAAATCCTTGACTGTAGTCTAAACACTACTGAGCAACAACTGAAAACATCAGTGTTATCAACATTCTTCACATACTGAACTCAAAACGCAGCACTGTACCAGCTACTAGGAAGACAGCTAACTACATCCCAGCTGAAACCAGGACACTCCATATTTCACATGTTGTTTCCACGCATTCGTGCTTTTAGCACTGAAGAGGCCCTTACACCATTATCTGATTGCTCCCAGTAAAGCACGAGCTGTGTGCTGCACCTGATGTGGTCGCTCCTGATGGGAGCAGAGTGAAGCACTTGGTGTAGAAGTGAAGGCCAAACTTGCATAAAGTTAATTAAAAAAAACCCACCAAAATAAGCACAAACCCGCTGAACTTAGTTTTATTAGCTAGTATAGTCAAACAACAGGTTGGAATGACTTTTGAGACTAGGGTGTAATCTTGGTAGCTACATGCCTATGGCGCCAATAAATGTATGCCAATAAACCCCCCTATTTTCTTAGCTTTCCTGCAAAGAGTCTGTTATGTTTCCTGTCCTGGAGAAGAGGGAACAAGGGATTGCTGGGGTATGCCCAAACCCTCCGAGAAGGTGGCTTTAGCTGCCTGTTCGCTCAACCCACATCCCGCAGAGAGGGAGAGACGCTGCTGCTGGATCATGGCCAGCGGATCCTACAGTCAAGCTTCTGACATGTCAGCTTCTGCTTGTGGAAAACTCCATCTGCAGGTTTACAGGCAGCGATGTCTAAAGACAGATCGGCACCGAAAGCCAAGCGGTGCCCCTGCCAAAGCGCTGACAGTTGGAGAGCGTTAGCAGCATCCCCCAAGCATGCCAAGGTTTTGAAATTAAAACCAGTTTTACCTAAAGCAGCAATCCAGAGTCTGAAACGTTCATGTCTCCTTCCCTGGGGATGTCACCTGTCCAAGTTGGCACAGGGACCAAAGGGGTCATGTACTTTCACTTGTCACTCTCTCAATTAACGTGTACAGGAGTCACAGCAGCGCTGGAGGTGCCCAGGTGTAGGTCATTAAAGAACACAACAGCTCTGTCAGGACTAGTGAGGTGTGTTGGCATGGTGGGAAATGCAGGCATTAAAAACACAGTGCCGATGCCCTGGGGGCTCCATCAGCAGAGCAGATGCAGGGGAAGGACAGGGTCCAAGTTAAAGGCTCAGATCAGGATCCTTCAGCTCCATGAATGTAAGGGAAGGAAAGCGGGTAGGAAGCAGGGAAACCCTACAAACCCAGGGGGCACTGCAATTCGAGAGGGATATGATCAGCGAGACATGCTGTAGGGAAAGTGGTGCTGATGATGGACCTAGAAAGTGGATTTTTTACATGGGAAGATGGAAAGAATGGGGTCTCCTGAAAACAGAGAAAACCAAAGGTGAACAGTCCTCAGTTGTGTTAAGTGTGCAAGTGGCTTCAAAGAGCAGGGGAATAATCTGTTCAAGTACATGGTGGGTAGAATTGGTAATAATGAATTTAAATTAAAACAAGGGAGGTTTAAACTAGCATAAGAATTTTGGCTCTAAGAATAGCAAAAAACTGGAATAGGAGGTGGAGCCCTTGTTATTCAACCTGTCCTTAAATTCTTCAAACAAAATTAGTCGAGGATGGCTCAGGCAGAGCTAGATTCTGCTCCCCCCCCCCCCGCCCCTCGCCTTATTTTTTGCTAGGGGCTGGTAGAGCGGGCAACAAGGTATTTGTATCTGTTTTTCCTTTCCTCTTTAAGAGTGGGATTCAGCTTTGCTACCTTGTATTCCTCAAATCATCTCTATTTAGGTGGGGTCCCGCTCTGAAATGACAGCCTTCAGTGGAGCAAAGGGTTTGTTTATTTAGGATGAAACTGTAAATATGGGAGTTTTCCTTTGATTTTTGTCTAAACCTTTCCTTATAAGAAGTGGAAAAAATATTACCTTATATTGAATGGAGACTTGAATCTTGTTCTTGATTCTGCCACAGTCTTCCTGCGTTACCTTGGGTAACTCTCTAATATGCATTAGTACGTCATGGTGAGGACAGTAATCTTTATCCTTCAGAGAAAAGGGCAGAAGGGAGGCTGTGTGATTGTACTTTCTTAGTGGCAAGGACTATTTCTTCTCTGCGCCGCCCCTAATATGTGGAGAGGCAGTCACACTTGTAACCTTTTTGCAGCTGCGATAGGCAGTAATCTTTCTTTGTCAAAATCTGGGATCACCGATGTCAGACAAATACAAAAAAGCTCCCAGGCAACACTTCCTAGATGAAATCCAGTAATAATGTGTTTAAAGAGTTCAGAAAAAAGAGAAGAGAGCTCACTCTGGAACAAATGCAGATGGACACGCTCATGTGAGCCCAAGGCTTTGTGTCCCCGGGCAGGTGTTTGCTGGTGAGACCTTGTCAGGCATTTCAGGACTGCGCTGTACAGCCTGCTGGTCTTGCCGTGCAGTGGTTTTGAGTCATTACCAGCTCTGTGGCTTCGTTCTGGGAAGCAGTGTCCCCCAAATGGGACATGCCACCGCTGCAGGGAGCTTTGTGCCGTAGCAGGTCTGCACTTCTGCAGAAGAGGGGCTTTATAAAGCTTGGGTTTGTTGCAGGGGAGAAAGTAGTTCTTCAGGCTTGGAAAATGAGACAATCTTTCTCTTCGTAGCTCTCCTAAAATTTTTTGCTTCTTTTCCCTTGAGAAATTGTTTCAATCTACCTATCAGGATCCTGTAGCCTACCTTGAAACATGTTTCCTCATCAGCATTGCTCTGGGGCATTCCAGAAATGTCACTGGTCAAGCCCACGCTGTGAAATGGCACTGTTTACTCTGCAGGCAGGGTACCCACGGCGTGCTAGAGAGATGTGTGGGCACCCGATGAGTCTCTGCTGACCAGGCAATCTGACAGTTGGCTGGGGATGTACTGCTTTTTGGAACAGCAGATTCCCCGTCTTGCTCAATTTCCATCTTCTGTTGTGGTCCTTAGGGTTTTATACCTTCTTATGTCAGTAATTTTTTGGGTACTTGAGTTACTGTTATCATACCAGCAGCTTCACTTCTGTGTCCCCCTCCTCTCTTTTCCTTGCATGGTATTAGCATATGGATTATTGCAGTTCACCAACAGTTTTCCAGGAAAGAAGAGCCAATTTTGCACAGTGGTAAGCAAGTACAGATGGGCAGCTGAATTTCGGGCTGGAGCTAGAGTTGTTACCTGATGTAGTTTATACATCGGCCAATACAGTCAGTCTTGCTAATCTGTGTTGAAGATGCTATTGCAATTTTTACTAGTGAAGTGCTGGATTGCACTTGAATTTCTGCCATTCCCTTCTTTTCCACCTGATAGCCAGTAGATTCCTTTGGTAGGGATTAGAAGATCTACAGGATGACTTTCTTTTTTTTTTTCTTTTTTTTTTTTCCTCCAAAGTACCAAGACCAGCCCCAGGGACATACTGTGTCAGGGGCTTTCAGATACTGAAGGAGAGGATACCTTTTAAAACACACACTCGTTAGCCTTGATTCAAAATTCTCCGTGTCTTGGAAAGTGGCAATGGAAACAGCTTTTTAGCCTGGAGAAGTGTTGGTCTGATCCTGACTTTGTAGTGTCAGTCTGTGCATGGCGTTAGCATCTGTTTTCCCTGGTGCTGAAGCTTGAGCAATGATGAACCTGAGATACGGAGAATGCAAAAAGTGGGGTGGGCTGAGCCCCTACAGACAAACAGTGAAGTGTTTCTGCTCTTAGTTGGTCTGCTGCTGTGCAAATCCATTAATTCCCTTGACATTTCTATAAGCTTATGAACAATTCTTTTCCTCTCAGAATTCAAAACCCTGTGACTCTTTTGTTCCAATCTCTTCCCCATCACCAAGCAAATCCCAGGACTTTTCTCTGGGCACTTTAGAAGGTGGCACTTCTCTCTTTACCTGTTTAAAGCAGAAAACTAAAAAGAAAACCCTCCCTCTGCAGGGGAAAAAAAAAAAAAACCCTTGCACTGACAATAACAGAGAAACAAGATTGTGCACGGAGGGCAGGCGGGCATGTTCAAGAGGAGACCTCTTTGGGGAATGATCCTATTTCAGTGGGTCTGTGTAGAGACAATGATGCTTTCTGAGACAGGATTCAAAGAAGAGCCGAAGAGCGAGGGACTGAAGCACTCCTGGATTTGCCTGTGGAACCAGCTTCAAGAAGAGAGCAGCTGAGACAGTGATAGAATAAAGACGAGAGAAGCTGCAAAACCTTTGATTTAAAGCTGTTCTGCTTGAATGGTATTGCTATCAAGCACCCTTTTTAGGCACTGAAAGCTTTGCCAGGGATAAAGGAAAAAGAGACAAGGGACCCATACAAATTTTACAGCAGTTTGAATGTCTGTTTCTTAGTACATGGAAAACTTTTGGATGCCACGGTAGTGGCAGCAGGAAGAAACATGAAGTTGGATAACTCAGTGTCTTCTCCCTCTGACCCCTGTTTTTGTGTACTAAGCAAGGGTCTAAGAGCACTTGTGGTTTCTCGTGGTATCTGAAACCCCAGAATTAACTCATTATCTGCTTTTGGTCTGGCAGTCCCCTCTGTGGAGAGTTCTCCATTTCACGTCCTGCTCTGCATGTGAAAAAGGTGTCTGTCTGTCTGAAGGGATAAGATCCCATCTTGTAACGCTTGCAAAAATGCTTATCAAGCTGTGGGACAAAGCGCAAGGAACTGAAGTGAGAAGTGACAATCTGCTTTATGCAGCAGGGAAGCACTTGGCAAAGATGCAATTTATAAATGGAAGAGTTGCCAAGGTTTTTGTTATAATTTGTTCTGCTGACTTTTGCAGAAACATAACCTGGGAGATTGTAGGACGGTTTCTCTGTAACATATTTCTGTATAAAATGTGGCGTAAAAGAACAAGATACAGTGGGGCAAACTCCCAGCTTCTCAAAGATCATTTTACATTTGTTGTCAAAGTAAAGAAGGTCTGAATTGAACAAAATTGTAAATGATAGAGCTTCAATAATTAACAAATAATTTTAAATTCTTGATGGGTCAGAGGGAGCTTGGGGCAGGTCTGTACACAGTTACTCTTGTAAACAGGGACTTTTTAAAAAACCAAACCAGTATAAAAGATTATGTGGAAACTTTCAGTTTGGCCCTCATTCATGTAAACTCAGCTGGATTACAGGAAAGCTGGTCAGAAGATTTTCTCTGAGTTTTTTTGTTTTTCTTCAAAGGAAAACCAAGTTGCCATCAAACAGCAGAAAAGTGCCTATAAAGCTACAGGTTTATTTCTGTTTCTTTGGGTGGGGAATATAAACAGAATGCTTAGCTTCAGCTGAGATTTGACCTCGACCAGAACACTTCAGGTTGTTTAAATTGACTTGCAGCTTAATGTTGCGATCGTCAGGGCACGGCGAGGGCTGGGGACTCCCCAGGATGGCAGGACCAGGCATCACAGCCAGGACCTGTCCCACCACCCCAGCCTGGGCATCGGGCACCTCAGTGGGACGGTAATGATGGGCCAAGGACAGGACATCAGCCTGCGAGGGGATGTGGGTGTAGGATCAGCAGGGCCACGGCCAGGCGCAGACACGGCGTGAGTGTGCTGGGGCTGGAGCTCTGCTCTTCTAATGGGTTAAGATCTGGTCATATCTTCCATGTTCACTTTAATACCAGACAAATTGTCTTGTACCACTGTATGCATTTCATTAAGTATGGGAAGGGTAATCACACAACAGGGGAAATGTCACACACTTAAGGTTTTGCAGGCAGACTCAACTATGAGAAGTTCTCACATCATCAGACAGTGTGGGCACCATGAGGAAGTGATTTTTCTGACAAAGTCATAAAGAAGAGAGTTCCTTGCTTTGTACAGGGAATAAGGTTCAAATATACTTTTATTTTAAATGTGTATTTCAATTCACTTCAGAGTCTGTCTCTCCAGTTAGTCTTTCTGTCCATGCTCATCTTGCAGATTTATGGAATATTTGGGGTTCCAGTTTTTCTCAAAAAGTTTTTTTAAATTGTTCCTGGATAGACAGTTGCCTTTTTTGCAGGTTGGTTGAATTCTGTTTCATAATTAGTTGCATGCCAGATATATAAATGAAATAGTCTTCTGACCAATTGGAAGTCCCTTGTAATGGCAAAGTAGCTAATTAGAAAACATTCATTTTCCAGTGCTCTGTTCGATCTGCATACTTGCTTAGTACACGTTCCTTGGCTTTGCTGATTTGCTGTCTGACTGCAAATCTCATTAGGGCCAATGGTGCAGCAAAAATCAGGTCACTTCTTTCTTAATTTCAGACCTCAAGTTTAGGCAAGTTGCTATTAACTGCAACCCTGAACTTTTATAAAAGTCTGAATCCTTAGAGTCTGTGGCAAAGATGCATGAATCTGCTCATTGTAAATAAGGGAATAGAATGCAGGATTTGGATATTAAGAGGGGTAAAAACCAGCATTTGATATGGGTTTCTGCATTTAGAAAAAGAAAGAAAAATCCTTAATGTACTTAGTTCTCTGTGGCTCAGCATGCTACGAGTAAAAAACAGTCTCAAGCAGATTGTATACCATCAGAAGCAAAGGAATAACAGAAAATGAGTTTGGGAGCAGAACTTGTTAAAGGAAAATAAGAGGAGAAACTGGATCCTGGATGAACAAATCCTCAGGTGTTGTTCTAAGTCAAGCATGAAATACTTGCTTTTAACCAGCTTTCCCAGCCAAACCTGGGAATCAATCGTCTGGGGCTCTCTCCAGAGCCACAACCATTTAGAACATGAGACACTGTGGAAAAAAATACACATTTTAGCATTTAGCATTTCTCCTGGTGCTCACCTTAGCCAGAAAAGTTGGCTGTGCTTAAGAAGGTGCTTAAGCATGAAAAAAAGTTATCTGCATATCTATCTTCAAAAGGCAATTAAATGAGAAACCAATTCTATTCAAGACCACTGAAATTGCAAGTTCTCAGCTGGCTGGAAGGTGGGGCTGTTTGCTGGTTTGCATTGCTTGGGAGATAAGCTGACTGAAATGGCAGACCCCTTTCATATTCCCTTTTCTGAGGGATCCTAATGTGAAAGCGAAAAATAAATGCCACCGTGACTGCCAGGAAATGAGAAGCAGTTGATGCTTTTGTTTTCTCTTTTCCATTCCTAGAGTTCTGTTCAACAAACAGTGCGTGGAATTAATTCCTCCCAGCAGTTTCTTTTTTTTTTAAGGAACAATAATTTTATATACTAGAGCATTAGCTGTCACTGCATCATTCTGAGCACACAGACTGTAAAATTCCTACGGTGCTTGTCACAGGCTGTGCACTTGGAGTTGTCATACTCCATTCTTAATGGTTCACCATTACATGAAATAATCTCTTACTATACTTTTGACCCACATTATTTTCTTCCCTTCACATCTCTCCTTCTTTACACAGGGCAGATGTTCTGATAAAGCTGTGTACTTTGACATGTTTATCTACTTTACATGGCAGATTTACCAGGTGTAGAAGTGTTAAAGGTCTTAATTTTCAGTTAGCAGCTCCTGAGGTAGGGCTCACTCTGGGCTACATGAAGGTTGACCTCATCTTTTGCCCATCTATGTCACAGCTTCATCAAGTCAGCTGAAGCTCTCCATGATGGCAGTGATGCACATCCTTATTTAAAATAAGATATATGCATAATACTATGCACGTGAGGGAGGCCTATGAAAACTGCTGACCTGCATGTAGAAATTATTTGCCATGTCAAACACGATGCCAACAATGACAATGATATTAAATAATAATAATAATAATAATTGTCTTACAATTACTCCCTCCTTCTCCTCATTAATAAGTCAAATCATGTTAGGTGCCCAGCGTGTGCTCTGCATTGTCAGAGAAGACCTGTCTAGAGATGTCCCAGCCTTGCCCACATGCCTAGGCACAAGTCCTCAAACTGGCTATGGACTCAAAGCTATTAATTCCTGCAAGGCCAGACCAATACTGGACAAACAGGACTGATATTTTTTCTTATCACAGCTAAGAAAAGGTAAGAAGCAAGCACAAAAACCTGGTGAAGCAAAGGCACAGTTTGTAGCCTTGGTGTGATTAACAAACAATAATAAATGAGTGAGCAAAGCACACAAGTTTTCACATGGGTTTATCACAGTTCAAATTTCTGTGTATTAAGAGAAACCAGTTGCTGAAGTGAAGTTAGATAATTCATGTCAGCCAGTACGTGGCAAGAGGAAATGTCTTCTGGTGAGAAGAGGCTCTTTCTGCCTGAGAATGTTCTATGTTTAACATGCACCTTTGTCAAAAATATGTGCAGTGTAACCATTACTACTCTTGTAAATTTGAAGTGATCTACATCAAAATCCTAGGGAAAACAAGACAACTGCAGCATTTTAGTTCTCTCCCAGAAAAATGAAAATAAAACAAAGCCACTTTTTAGCAGGAAAGATAATGCCCAAGTTAATGGAATGAAAAGTTATATCCTTAGAAATAAGAGCAGACTACTTAGATTCCCTACCTTCATATGCATCTTTAGTATTGAATCCTAGAGGGCCAACAGCCCAAACATAAGAACTGCAGAGAAAAGAATATAATCTGTAAGCAAGGGAGACAGAATGACTAAGAATACAGGTTATGTTTGGGGTTTTTTTTTGTTGTTGTTGTTGGTTTTTTTTTAAATCTCCAGTATATTCATTGTCTGTTTTATTCTTAATTTGATTTTGAAGCATACAGATTATGGTAAATACTTATGCCAGTACCTCAATTAAAGCTAGGTTTCTATTCAGTTTATATGAGACGTTAAAGAAAAATTGACTTGAATTAGATGACTCTGTCATACTTTAAATTGATATATGTTGTCTCAAATATGTTTTAGAGACTGTTACCCACCAAATGTGAATGCTAGAACAATTACGTGGGTTTATGTTTTTGCAGTTGTATCAAAACCAAACTAGTTGGGTTGCTAGATTGAAGATAATCAAAACGATTGCATTTAAAACACAAATAGAATCTCCAGTCATATATGGAAATGCTCCATTCTGAATAACCCCTACTACCTACTTTCAAAAAATTCCCTTGCTCAAAAGACAGTCCAGTGGCTATTAGAAGCATTCACTGATGCAGACTCCATCTCATTCATGAAAATGTTTTGAACGAAGCATTGATTGTCTGGTGTTTATAAAAAAAAGTTAATACCTGTAAAATGTTGCCATCAGTACTATTAGGAGCATGACAATGACATATAAATTGTAGTTTATTGGCACAATCTTTCACACACTGCAAGAAAATTTTGCTGAAAATTTAATTAATCAATGTAGTATATTTCCTCCTTCTTACAGATTTGTTTTAATTGCAATCTGAATTGGAACAAAATCTGAAGCAAATCTTAGGCCTAGTCTACAGTGGGAATCAAGGGGCACAAGTCATTTACGATATGGGGTTAACTACTGTAGAGGGGATAACTAATATACATGTAGGCAGAGTTTGGGGAAATCAGGGTGGGCGCAAGGGCCTCAGTGCAAAGTTTTCCAGGCAATCTCCACCGCATCTGCATTAGTCCTGGAGACAGAAGTTTGTTGCTCTGTTTTGTAGGAAGGAGTCCTATGGACTTTCACAGGAAGACTCCTTCCCTTCCTACCCACCACGAGGTGCGTGGAAGAGGCCTTATATGCTGACAGGTTTGCCCCTCAACAGCACAAGATGTCTCTGGCAACGTTTTGGCAAACCTTGATCCGCAGCCCCTCTAACAAGGACAAGGAGAGCAATTGCCTGGCAGCTCTTGCCCAAGCATCTGAAGCCACCCTTGTGCCTCATACACCACTGCTTTGCTTGACCAATGGCTGGTGGAAGTCTAGAAACTTCTCCCCCCGATCCAAGCCCAGATAAGACGTCATCAGCCCTGGGTCTACCTTTGCACATCCATGCTGAACAAGACTGGGCAGTGTCATCCGCTGTTTTAAAAGGTCACCCGGATGGGAAATAAGTCTTCAAGTCTTACTATGTGAAGTGGGGGAGCACCTAATTCGCTTGGGTTTTTTGAGTTGCCCAGTCTTACCGGCAGGAACATTTCAAAGGAGTTGGTCACCTAATCATTCTAACTACCCTTTGATTAAAGCATCTGGCTTAAAAAGTTTTACTTCTCTTACAACATGTAGGATAGCTGCAGTATCTACACTCAAAGCATGTGCCCCATTGGATGATGAGATGGATGAAACACACAAACTACACAGGACCATTCAAGTCCTGAGAACAGAGCACCCCACACTTGCTCCAGATCTAGAGAACTACGCTGCCACTGAAGTTACATCAGAGTAAACCAAGAGAAACAGCAGTGAATCAACCCAAGAATCCTCTCGGGTAATCCTTTCTTCTTTCTTTTCCAGTTGTAAAATTAGTGCCAGCCACCAGGATCAGTGCTGCAATTAGCCTTGAAGTGCTGCACTGAAAAGTAAACGCTTTAGCAGTCCAAGCAGTGTTCTGAAACTTTAACAAAAGACTTGAAAGAACTGAAAAACAGCATTCCAACCCATGCAAAAAAACACCCTGAAGTTGAAATAAGCATTAGAAAACAAAGATAAGGAATCAACATCAAAGTTTACTGCACCAGAAGTGCCAGCTATAACAACACAGATATCAAAGCCCAGTTTAGAAACACCTGATCTGAAAGAGAGCCCAGCTAAACAAACACCACAGGCCTTGTCAAAATCCCCCAAAAAAGAAACAGAAGTGAACAACAGACAGAAGAGAAGGAGAAGGTGGAATTCCCATAGATGTAATGGATCACACAGCACGAGGATCCACACAGGTAGAAGGTCTGGAAACAGCACTGCTAAAGCAGAATTACACACAACACCTGACACACTGGAAACAAGAGAAAAGCAAGCAGCAGATAACACACAAATGCTAATAATTCAGAAAACAAAATCTGGGATATTTGGAGTGGGGTGGGGATGATGTCTGTGGAGCAATGAAAGCTTAGGAAGGAATCTTTAGGGCAAGTTCCAGAAGACATGAAACCTGCTTACAGATCAGATAACGGCTTTGCTAAGAAAACTGAAAATACTGGACGCTTTAGATTGCCCAAACATCATTTCATGTCTCCTTCCAAGATGGCTAAGGGTAGATCGGGAGCTGAAGTTTTTCAGTCAGAATATCTTTCTTGTGCAGAAACATCCTGCTACTCTTTCAAGGAGTGTTGGATCTAAAATCCTTCTGTCTGCAAGGGGGATAGAGCCTCTACAAATTTAGAATTTCTGGTTTGGGTTTGTCCAAAGTTGATATTGGTTCTTCTAAAATTGAACAGCTTTCTGCATTACCAAAAGAGGATGCAACTCTTACTAAATATCAAATGAACATTCCAGAAACTGAATAAAAAAATGTCATCTCTTGTTGATACGAATCTTTCTGCAACAGATTTTGAAATTTGAAATGAGGATGGTTCTTTGGAGCAAGAAAGTCTGAAGCCAGGAGGGAAAACACCAGCTCCTGAAATATCTGTGGGTGACACAGAATGTACAGTTAAAATACATAAAACCTGAAACCCAAAATTTAGAACTTCTTGCTGTAAGGGAAAACTGTCAGAAAGTGACATTGGTTCTAAAGTGAAACTTCCTAGGGAAAAAAACCCCACAAGTTCTGCTGATGAAGATACCATTCAAGAGCCACGTATTAAATTACCCAAAGAAGCAGCTTCAGTTGATCTGAGGAACCCTGAAATAGGAATCAAAGGAATGAATATTCCAAAACAAGATATAGTTATATGTGCAGATATAGTTAAGCATGGCACTGAAGGACAAAAATGCGTACTTCAGAATTCACTCTGTCTTCAGCAGAATTCTCAAAACCAGAAATAATTGCTTCAAAAATTGACAAAAAAAAGCAATTTACTAAAAAAGTTCCCTACGTGTGCTTTGACTCTTCAAGAGCACAAAGTCAAATCACTGGATATAGAGATCCCCAAAGTAGAAAGGTCTACTGAATTAGGCAACTGAGGAGTAGAATGTAAATGATCAACAGCTGAAATAATGCAGGTGGAACACAGAAATTATAGTTTTCATCTTCCAAAGGAAGCGCTGGACATTAAAAGTCAAGAGGCAGTAATTAAAACAGGAAAGTTTATGGGTGAAATGAAAATTATAGGAGAAGATAGGCAAGGAAGTCGATTAAAAAGGCCTAGGTCTGAATAGTTTATAAGAAAGGGATCAGAAGATGCTGCTTATGTTACAGCTAAGCTGGAAAATATAATGGTAGAAGTTTCAGGAGTGAAAATGGATGTGAAAAGTGCTAGAGTAGATCCTGAAATAGAATTTCAAGTGGAAAGTGTTGAAAAGGACGTGTCTGCAGGAGTGGAAGAGCATGTAGCAGAGAAAGCACAAGAAATATTATCACCTAGAGAGACAACAACAGGCAGTGAAAAATTTAAAGTTGATGGGACCCCACCTAATGTTCCAGTTTCTCAAACTATCGTTACATCTTCAGCAAGAACTGAACTGATCTTGTTGGAGGAAGAAAAGCATAGTCAATCAAATACTCCTGGAGATACAACCAAATGAGGATTGTCTTTTATCAATCTCCTATGAAAATAAAATAATAATCTACCCATACAGAAAAATAATCTGTGTTCTTAATTTTCTAGGAACTGAAAATGAAGCAAAACCTAAACCTGACACTTATGAACACTTTGTTGTTAGAGCATTTACCACATAAATTCTCAAGTGTATGAATGTACTTTACTATGCACTAATAACTATATTAATTTGTTCATATCTGCCCAAAAGGAAAGAAACCACGACTACTATCTGCTGAAATACCCACTTAGTGACAGCACAGTTTCTAGATGCAGTGGGAATGATTACAAACAGATCTGAGGCTTTTCACCCATTACAATCCTGAGTTTTACGGATGTGCATGTGCAGACATGTCTCTTTTTGCATCCTGTATTGCCTTTCCCTATATTCTTCTCCTTAATATAGGGAAAGCAGAGACAGCAGAACATTTAGAAATTGGCTTGTAAAGGAAATGTATTTGGTTGTCAGGCCATCCCTAACTTCATGCATTCTTCATTCCTACCTCTTTGAGGTAGGGCCAAATATTTTAATGTGAACTGCTGGCAGCCTGCGTTGCTCACATTCTCTCCGAAGAGGCTGTTCGCCTAAGTATTAGGCATGTATCAGTCATTTGGATCACGCAATGTTTCTCTGAAGTTTTTCCCTCTTTACGTGTCATTGTTCAATAGACCCAAAATGACCGTGCCAGACAGCAACGGCATACACCAGAACTGAGGAAGAGAATCACGATCAAACCAGGAAAACAGAGGCCAGGGAAATGTAAGGTCTGTAACGAGGGACATCCCATTCTAGCAGCAATTCATGCCTACTTGCAAGGCAGCCTCCATGTGAAGCTTGCCAGGAAATTCTGCCCCACCAAGCAGTGTATTGAGCACTTGCAAACAAAGAAGTTTTCTTCTTAGTCTTATTCCTGCAAAATTTACCCCCCGTTTTTTTTGCTGATTGCAGTGAAAATGTAGCTTTGAGTGCCATCTAGAGGAGCACATACAAGGAAAATACTTCTGTTGGTCAAACACGTAACTTCTCAAAAAGTAACTGACCAACTATTCACATGTACTTATTGCTGGGCACTAGGAAAAATCTGTCCAGAGGTTGTTCCTGCATTAATGCTGTATTAATGCAGCACACAGTCAGTTGTATTTGTTGGTACAGGATAATAAACCCGTGAAACAGAGCTAATGAAAACCAGCTGGGGGGTGTTTCTACTTTGCAAGACATTTTAATTAGTGAATGGAAATCTCAAAATACTAAGCAGAATCTAGAGAGGAAATGAGGGAGGAGAGCACTAAAATCAACTCCATCTCATTATGTTCATATGTATGTGAATACTCATGAAATTTTAGCATTATATGTAGATATAAGTATGTGCCTTAAAAATCTGCATTAATAACAATGTGCATTGGTTTGTAAAGGTGCGTGTATCATCCCTGCACAGGCTCAGGGATGGAGACTGCTGGGGCTGACTGCAGTAAGGGAAGGGACACTGGGGCTCTGCGTGACAGCGTGGTGGCAGGGCGGTGGCCAACCTCCCAGAGGGGAGATGCTCTCAGGGCCCGTACAGAATTGAGTTTTTGCAATGATGGGAAACTGAGCCCTGGAAGCCGCTAGCTGAGGAAAAAATATGAATCCTATATTTAGATACTATAATGCAATGTAGTGCAGTGCTACCCAGTGAAGAGTCATCAAGGATTTGCATACTGTAGAGATGGATTTGGATGGATGTAGTTTGTCCAGGGGAGCCTGCTGTGAAGTAATATTGGGTGATGTGAACATCAGCCCCTAACAGGTTGCTGGTACGTGCTAGCGGTTGAAAATGGAGGTTCAGCTGCACGTCTGAGCTGTGGTTTGGTCATGGAAAGTGCTTCATTTGGGGTGAACTCAGAGTTAAAGTATGCATTAAGATTCCTGAATGGAGGAAATGAAAAAATAGTTTGGTTTTGAGGTCAGGTTTGTAGGTGAAGCGAGTCAGTTCCTCAGCTGGTATTAAGTGACATCTTCCCCAATGGATTTAAGGAACATTTTCTAACCTTGAGTTGATGTTACTGTGTCTTCAGACGCAGGGTTTCTTTTCTCTTTGGGTAAATTTTACCTGGGAGGTGAAATTTTGTTTTGAAACCTCTGAGTAGTACAAGTTGGACTGATTGGAGACTTGGAGGGTTTTGCTGAAGCATGCCTACAGGCTCCTAAAAATCTTAATGGAGGTGATTTATAGCCTTGGAAAAGAAACATATATATATATATATATATATATATATGTAAGGGACAGAAAAAAGGCTTGCTGGAGTGGTCCCTTAACTTTTAGGAGCAATGTTCTTTAAAATAGGAAGATGACCTGATCAGGCAAGAGAAAAAAACCAATCAGCTGGGGTGAAAATGTGTTGGTGGTGTGCCTGTGTTTTGATGCATCAGTGAAAACACGCTAAATAGACCAAATATTCTGAACCTGAGCTGCTAAGCATTGTAAACTCGGTCTCCTAAAGGCTGCTGAATGCCCCTTGAAATCAAGAAGTAATGAGGGTGACAGGAGCCCATGTCCCTTTCTGGATGGCTTCCTCCGTTAGGCTACACCAGAACTGGCATCCCTACCACGAACACTGTGGTGGTATGCGTGAAGGGCTGGGTGGAGAAAGAAGAAGTGGGTGTTGCTTTGGCTTGCAAATTAACATTGTGGTTTAAATGCCACCTCCCTAGCTGGTTTCTGCCATTGTCAGCCTCGGTGGGGACTGGAAAGGTTCACAAAGCGTGCCCTGCTCCACCAGCTCTTCTGCTTGCTAGGGAAGATATTTGACATTGAAAGGGAAGAGCAGTTTCTATCCCCTGCTGCCTCACATGGCTATGCAGCTTAAGCCATTATCTGCTTCTCTTTTAAAGTTCAGTTTTAAGAGATTAGTATCAGAATACTTAATGTCAACATGAGTAGGGACCTGTCTAGGTCTTGTTCTAACTTCCGCTTCCCATTGCCCACAGCATAACTGATAAAAGTCTTTCCCGCTGAAAAGAATAGAAAGATCTGTGTTGGTCCTATCTCTATGAGGGGAAGAAAAGCCCCAAATCCCATTAACGTCAGTGGAAATTGTTAGAGGTCACAGTAGTCACTATCACTGTATTAAATATGAGCATTGCTACTGCTCTTGCAGCAATAAATATTAATGTTTGTAATGCACAGGTTGTGTGGTTTGTGAATTTTAATGTGCCCAGCAGAGCTCCCTAAAGCTGAATTACTGCCCAGAATCCATAACAATCTAAAGCCTTTTCTTTCTGGTAATTTAGAAAAACAATCTTGCTCTGCCACTGTAGCTGTTGGTTTTCAAGGCTTTCATTACCTACAGAGAAATCATGTTTGACACAATACTGTAGTTATTGAGAACACTGGTTATATTACACAGTGCACCTAATATATCAAACTCCATATATCTCTGGATGCAGACAAGATAATTTCTTAATCTTTTTCTGAGTCATGCTGGACAGCTACATCATTGGTAGAGACCACCAGAATTACAGTGGACGGGGCAAAAATATAATAGAATAGAACTTGTTTATATATCAAACAGTAAATATTTTTTTTTTTTGCTGTAGGTAGGTTATTCTATGACTTTAGCACCGTTGTATCACCTGTTGAACCAGCTGATACCCGCTCTTGGTAGCGACGGGATGCTGGAAAAAAATAATCCTCTAGTTTTGATCCAATTTTCTCTCATTCCTGAAAGCGCTCTTGGAAATAAAAATGTGCTCCATTTTGGCCATTATTTTCATATGTGAACCTTCTGTAGCGGTAGCTCTATTCTTTAGGGGAGAAGCACACTTCAAGTTACATGAAAACGTGTAAGAAGACAAACATGACAAGTGTTATTGATGGTGACTTAATTCATGCTGACATCCCCATACTTCTAATTGCTCTGACTCTTCTTTACTTCTTAGGAGATAGAGGAAGAGTCTGCAACATAGTAAAGTATCCTCATCCATGAGGAGATTGCTTTCATCGAAGTGGTAGATTTTACCAAATAAAGCTGCTGCTGGAATAAAGGAAATTCTATTGCCTGTGCCCCAGACTATAATTCACATGTGAATTAGTTGGGATGAGGGTGGGCATGGGTGGGGGTGGCTCACAATCTGAATGAGGCTTAAGGGAGAGTAGGACCATTATTTTTTCCTTGACAGACTGAGTTCCTGATCAAGAAATGCAGTGTGTGTCTAATATATTACAGATTTATTAAGAATCCCCCTAAGAATATTCAGAATGAGATGAAAATTAATTCATTATTCATTAGTAAAACTGCTTAGATTTGGAAAGTGTTTGTGGTTTGGATTAATGTGCAAAGTTATCAAAATAGCAGTCTCAGTTAAGCAATCTGTTAAATTGCTGCAGTAAGGAGATCGTCACCTGTCTGCGTGCCGTTTTCTGCAGTTATCTGGAGGTAATTGCATCCCAGCTGTTTTGAGTTCTTTGCTGATATCCTATGTTTTAAATGGTCTATAAGGTAGTTTTCTTCAAAGAACAAAGTCTCCTTTCTGCTTTACCAATCATGTGCTCACACAAAGAAAACGCATCTGATACTGGTTAATATTTAAGGGCTCAGGGCTTTGTTTTGTGCGGAGTTCATAAGTGAGCAAGGCAACTCCTCCTTGCTGAGACTTTTATGCTGCATAAGGCACCTCCTGTAGTGCTAGAAGCATCTGTTGTCTGGTTTTAATGATATTCTTCATAACACCCCTGTATGCAACCTTATGCCTAGGGCCCTTCTCTCCAGTCCCCACTTTCACTATGGCCTATCTCTTGCTAAAGTGATATTGCCTGGTTGTCAGAGCTACACTGGCCTAAGCGTGATGAGATAGGCTTTGTGGTTTTGAAGTCCCCTTGCAGAGGCTTAGATGATCATCACTTGGCGATTTTTACCCACTATAGGTTCAGGGTCTTCTGTCTTTCCCTTTTTGAGTGAAAGGTTTCTGAGGTTTCACCATCTGTGTTAGTTTTCTTAGTTTGTCACTACTGGAGGTTTGCCATTTCTATAGCAAAGCCCCGTTTTCCCCATCTAGCAAAACAGCTTATCCTTTTTATCCAAAATAAAGGGAAAAAAGTTTTCAAGAAACCTTGGAAATTCTCCCCCTGCCCCTTGTTATTTGCCAGTGGAGAGAGATTATTAGATTATTTTAGCCCAATGCTCGCTCATTTGGATTTCCAGCCCCTGTGTTTCAAGGCATTTGTCATTGCCTTTGTGCAATTCTTCTGGTCTTTTCTGGTCTCCTGACTTTCCTTCAGGGTTTAATAAAACTTACAGCTTAATATTTTCTCAAATTCTTGGATGCCCTTAACAATCACTTTTAAGGCATAAGGATATAATAATAATTTTCAATTCTATTTTGTTCCTTTTATATCCTTCCAGCAGTAAATGCATATGGTCTTGTAATAATGTTTATATGGAGTTGGTAAGTTTATTGAAACCTATTTTGACTCAAAAGTAGGATATCCTTTGCTGAAACTTTTGCTTCTCCCAGGCTATGTGAGTGCTTGCAATCTCTTAGGCCTAAATTCTGCAAGCATTTATGCATGTGTTTAATTTTACAAATTAATTTCACTGGGACTATCCCTGAGTAAGCTTTTGAGGAATCAAAGCCTTAACCAGCTTTCTGATGCTGTGTCCTTCCTTTCATGCAAATCGTCTCTGCTACGAGGTGATCTAGTAACGTCTTTAAGGAGAGACCCTGTTTAAAGGGTGCCACAGGACAGACATCGGAAGAGACTCGGTCTTGTGTTCCCCGAGGAGCAGAGGTGGGCCTCTTGGCTCTCTAGGTGACCACCTAGGAACATGGGGCTTCCCGTTGGGCTCCTGCGGTCCACAGTTACTGGTCAATAAATTGCAAGAGTAAGAGGAATGTGCGAGGAGTCTGCTGTGGGAAACCCCTGCTCAGTGCATGATATTTGACAGATGTGGTGTGCAACAGAGGCATTCCCGTTCCCTGAGGGAGCATGAGGTTGATCCTTGGCATGAAGATAGGAATTTGCACCTGGAGGAGCTGAAGTCTTCCTGGAGCAGAAGAAACCATGTGTGAGTGAGGCTGGGCTCTCTGTCAAGACCGAGGGGAGCATCTTGCAGCGAGGAGGATTCCTGAGATAGAGAGGTATCAGTTGCAAAGGATAAACCAGGAGAGGTGAAGGGGTTGTGATGAAGAAGGGCTTATAACACCTGGACTTGACTGTTGGCATAGGATGGCCCATGGAGCATGCACAAGGATTCATCTTCCTCCACTGAAACCCTGAATTCAAGAGGAGAGAGACCAGAGCAGGCTCTGGGTAGATGGCCCCTGTTCTTTTTAGCCCAAAGACAAGCTGTGATGCAATGGTCTTGCTTGAGAGAGCTGACAGGTAATTATTTCCCTATTTTACACATGGAAGGAGATCCCAGTCGTTTTGTGGTTTACTATAGGACTTTCAAGTTCCTTGATCACTTGGAGGGAGTTAGTTAAACCTTCCATCCTTGAGAGATGGGAGCAATGAGTAAAGAATCTGGCCCATGTGTCTTTGTCATCTTCTGGCCTTGGGATACCTGGATAATTATATGTAGGTCTGCTTGCCTTTTTTTTCTTTTTTTCTTTTTAGGAGGGGAGTGTGTGATAAGGCAGTGAAAAAAGAAAATGTTAATGCTTTCCAAACACAGACCTCCAAACATGGGTTTGGAACAAGTTAAGTGCTGTCTATACAGTAAAAATAGTGTTTGGATTTCTCCCTCTCATTCCTTTGCAAGCTGTGGCTGTGTACACATGCACAGCTATTGCATCCTCAGTATCACAGTGGATCACTTTCAAGAGGAGAATATTATTTTCCAAATTAAATAAATCATGAAAATATGGCATCTTCTGGGGATGCTTTCAGCCATCCCTCAGCATTAAAAGGTTGAATTCCGCAAGTTTTTTCAAGTGTGCAAGTAATTCTGTTTCTTCTTTGGTCGCTGTTTAAAGTGGGTGCTTAACTTCTGCAGCTTGGGAGTAGTCTTGTCTCATTAATTTTTAGCCCATTTCTACTTTACATGCACAGAAAAAAAGGGCCATAGAAAAGTGACAAATAGCTTGCTTTCTCAGAATACATCCCTCGAGTTTCTGGAGCTGTTCATTTCTGTACCAGCGATAGATCTTGAGCTCTCACTTTCTATGTAAGAAGCAGGATTATTATTATGGGGAAATGACAGTAACTGATGAATAGGTAACTTTATCAAGATTGTTTTCATTGTGCTGCTATGATGAAGAATAATCTGTAATTAGAAAGCTGTGTTGAAGTTTTTAGTCTGGAATCATTCCACATCTTCTCTGACAGGCAGGCTTATTAATGTCTTAATTTCAGTTCTGTGATTGCCCCTTGCTAAATCCATGCCTTGCTGTGCAGTACTTAGTCTGATCATTTATCATATCCTTCTTGTCAGTTAGGAGATGACCAAAGATATGAGTGTGAATTCAGTAAACTTCAGAACCCTGAAAAGGTTAAAATCCTTTATCTCCATTCAGATAAATTTTGGAATTCATTTGGAACTTAAGTTATGGGAGATTTTAATTTTTTCTTTCAATTTTATAAATGTCTGAAACTTGATGAGTATTGTAAAAAAAAATTGGCTAAAATTTATTGGCTATTGCAGGTTTCATGTCATCAGCAGCAGTGAAAGATTTAAGTGTATTTCAGCATCTAAACTGTCACCATCAGCTTTCCCCCTTAGAGACTTCAAATTTACTTAGGTAAGTGTTTGAGGCTGCTTGTGAGATTAGGAAAAGCAATGCTTTTTCTTGGCTTACATGCAAGTTTGTTCTCTAAAATTTTGCTTTTTTAAACGATGGCATCTAGAAACTTACTTTTGTAATGGATACTGGAACAGAGCTCTGGTGAAGGCCACAGCAGAACTGGGAAGCAAAGTTTCCTCCAAGTCGCCCTTGCTCCTCCACCCTTTTATCAGGGGCTCCTGGCAATCCTGCTGGGTGGCAGGTTCCTCTTCTGCGGCTTGCTTCCTTGTGGGACGTGTGCTGTTCCCTTTCCGCTCTCCAACAGTAGATGGGGATGCTCCATTGACAGAACAGATCCTCTCTACTGCCTCAAAATGCGATGAAGAATTAATTGTACAGTTTTTTTAGACTTCAGACAAAAATGTCAGCTCCCATCCCAAAGAATCCGATGCTTTCCAAATATCCTCCTAGCTTATCTGAGCTGTGCTGTGTGTGTACTTTGAGGCAGAAACATGACAATTTAGAAATTGCAGCCTGGATGAACCCTTACCTTTTTTTTTTTTCCTTTCCTTTTTTTTTGTCTTCCATTATTCTGATTGAAGTAATTGTGTGGTGGATAGTGGCTGCTGCAGGTGGCTAGAGGAAGCTGCACTTCTCCCAGGGAGCATCACCATACATTTTTCAATGCCACCCTTCACATTTGTTGCAGTGATTGCTGCCTTGTTGCTGGATATCCTGGAGGATGGAGTGACTGGCATCACAGGCTAAGTCCTTTTCCCACGTCAGACATAAGGAACGCATATTGAGGGTGACAGGCAGTGCTAGGATCATGATTACAGGGAAGGGCAGAGTTGAAATGGTCAAAAGTGGTAGGGAGTGAGGACATGCATGTGACTACAGAGCATATTAACCTGCGTAACTGGTGTTTGCAGACTAAGCTAAAAGGCTTATTTGAGATGTTTCTAGGGAAGTTGGTGCTGATGCTGACAGGAACATCGATGGCTCTGAGGAGCAGATTAGGCTTGCAATGGCCAACCCGTTCTTCAAGCAGAACCGGGGTTTGATAGACTAGAGATTTCCTTCTATATTGGGGTTTGCCCCAGCCCCCCCAGCCCTGTGTTGCTCACTTGCTTTTCACGTACACCGAAGCCTGAGCCTCTGCACCAGAACAGCAGCGTGTTTGGTCTTTGCTGATACAGAAAGTCATTTATCTTCTTGTGACTTGCTGTGCAGAGCAATAAGGGTTTCAAGCAGACAGGGCTTCTGGTTTCTGGAAAATAAGCTAACAAACTCCACTTTGCAAGATTACCATTTCCTCTTACTATTTTTGGATGTATTTATTTTAGAGCCCTGAAATTAATCTCAGGAATGCCAAGCAACACTTTAAAGAAGGAGGGGTGATGGGGCCAGGGGAGGAGGGAACTAGAGGAGAGCTTATGTCACCAAGTTGTCTTCATGTAATTGGGTTTGTTCTTTAATCACAAAAACCAGTCATCTGGTTCTGAAATAACTGTCATTGCAATGCATCCTCCTCTCTTCTGATTTCTGCCATTTTTGGCAAATAGTGCGTACAGTACAAAGGCCCTTGCAGAGTTATTAATCATGTTTGGCAGCCAGGCTGCACTAATCTACTGTCTGGAAGCACAGAAAAGTACTAACTTGTGTGTTTTGAGATGTAGTGATTAAAGCTTTTGATACCTTTCTTGTTGCAATGAGAACTGCAGGAAAAAAATGGATGACCATGGAAAAATCAGAACTCCTCAGCCCTTCCCTCCTGCCCCCAGCCCTAATCTGTACTGTGCTGGGACCAGAGTTGGGGCCAAATTTACACCGCTTGCAGGATACAGTTGGTAGCAAAGCACTGGGGAAGTGGTAGCTGTGATGGTGTAACGCTGCTTTTGCATAGCAGATGGATGGGAAGGGCAAGCCTTCAAACACTTTGAGGAATGGGGAAGGATTCGGAACTTTCCTTGCCTGATGCCCATTAGGAATGACGAAACAAGCTTCCCAGTTGAAGGAGGATAACTTGATGGTAAAGGGATCAAAACCTCTTTCTTTCTCTCTAGCCCAGTGGCAACACCCTTCATGCCTGCATCTGTAATGCATCAAGTATGGAAAGTGGTGTCAGTAATTGAGAACCTGCAGCCAGCAGAAGTGACTGTGTGTGTGCGCCTTACTCTATCAATCAGATCTTCGCAAATGCTGGGCTAACTGATAAAGTCATTGCTTTGGCTATGAACACCTTCAAGTTTCAGCTGTACTTGAAGTTCAAACACTGACATACATTAACTCTTCCGTATTTGACAAATGGCTCCTATCCGTCCAGCAAGGAGAAGCTGACTGCCAGCTCTGAAAAGACCTGCAGTGTCTCAAATCTGGGTGCAGATTTTTGGTCTAATTCTGTGACCCAGCATGCTGGGACTAGAAGCCAGATCTGTGATTACAAAAGGTCAGATTGCTTGTGGCAGACAGACCTGTAGTGATTTTTCACTTCATTGATTGCCAGCACATAAATGCTGTGTCGGTTACATGGAGCAGTATAGCGGTATAGGATACTCTTGGGCGGGAATAGTATGATCCATCCTTCAGCTCTATTATTTTCAGTCACACCTTTTTTTATTTATATACAGTGCTTCAATTCTGTTAATAACTTACTGAGAAAGTGGATTTTATAGGTAGGTTTCAGTTTGCCAAATAATTGAAATGAAAGCTAATGGTGTGTATCACTCCTTGTTTAGTGGAAAAAGGGGTCTAGGTAAAGGTACTACTGACTGAGAGTGTTTGGCTTCTTACCAATGGTAAAAAGTTTCTAAAAGAATGTTAGCAATTTGTTCAAGGTCTGCCTAATCCATTTCCAAGAGAGTTAACGCGCTTCTTTTTTAAAAAATTCAGAAGTTATTATGAAGGTAAAAAGTCAATGTGAGCCTCTTATTTTACCTCACAAAGAGAAACTGAGAGTTTTGGGAAAACCAGTAAGATATGAGCACAGTTTGCCCCAGAAGAAATATTCTTCTTTCTCCTGGCTGAGAATTTATGGATGCTAAAGCTCATCTTCCTCTGGTTAAGGAAGGCCAGCACCAGCAATATTCCAAGATCACATTTTCTGCAAGTGGTATGCAGTGACAAGGGCAGCTACCATTGCAGAGAGAACTCGGTTCTGCAGCACTCCTGGGCACCAGGCTGAGAACTGATCTTGTGAAAGCAAAAGAGAAGTCCCATGGCAGGTTAGGAAGCATTTCAGTGATCAGTGATGAAACCTTGCATGGCTGAATCTCAAGTGGAGATAGCAAGTGTTAAGAATCCTGTGCTAAAATCTCTTACTCTTCATTATCCTAGAAGAATTTTAGTTGCATTGGTTTAAGATGGGTGTAGGGACTTGCTGGAATTACAGAGAGTACCTGAACAGGGCAACCTGCCTGAGCTGACCCTGCTTGCGCAGGAGCCTTGGATGAGATGGTCTCCAGAGGTACCTGCCAGCCTCCTCCCGCTGTGATCCTGTGGTTCTGTAACAGCAGAGGACCTGAGCTACACAGTGCATTACACCACCTGCTTCCATCATAAATATGGAAAAGCCGCTGAAAACTCAGAAGCAGGGCTAAGCAAACAACCTAATGCTTCTAGAAATGTGGTCTATTTTCCTTTTTTTCTGGTCTTTCATTCAGTTACCTTTTGAGATTTTTCAACACCGTAAGAAATGACATAGGCAGCAGACTTGTTTTCATGGACTTTATATATAATGGCTTTAAACTGTATTAATTTACTGCCCTGAAAACATAATAGAACAGTAATGACTCAGTGATCTGCAGTGGAAATCGAAAGAGATTAAATTCCCTTTTTCGCTGTACAGGATGACATTGCTTGTTGCATCACACAACACAGAAATAGGTCTGAGGTATCTCTTGAATTTGGTGTTAGGCACAGTGAAACTAGTGAGTATGAGGTACAGAGAGGTCCAGTCTTAATATTAGCAGCTGAAAACCCCCCTCTGGAACAGCCAATTTTTTTAATAACAAAGCCTTTTCAAGTAAGAAATGATTTAATGAAAACCAGGCTCATTCATGAAATCACATCGATTTCATTTTCCTCCTCAAGATTCTTAGAGTTTTGGCATCTATTTAGTTTGTATTTCAGTTATTTTTCTGGGACTGATTTGTCATTTCGTTTAGTTTCCTGTAGTTTCTGTCTTATGCTTTTGTTCTCCAAGTACTTTTTTGTTGTTGTTGTTCCTGTCCCATTAAGGCTGATGAAAAGGCTCAGTTTTGAACCAAAACTGTATTTACAATTTCTATCTATTCCCCTTCTTTCTTTAGAAGTGATCTATGCTCCATAGATCAGGATGGAAAGAAATTTCCTAATTATGAATTTTTTTTGGCAGCGCTGAATTTGTTTTTCATCTGTGCCTGCCTGTTATACAGAGTATCGTGGGGTGTCACTGGGGATTTGTATGCCAGCCATTGGATTTAAATTTTCAATTGCTGAGCATTGGCTTTGGATTTATTGGTATTACTGACGAGACTGGATGTTGTTACCTGTCATGGTAATCCAGTCCGCCACTGATAAGGTGCTGAACACACCAGCAAAGTGCATCATTGTTTGGAGCACCAAGGGGGGTTGTACAATTGCTTTTCTTGTGGATGCTATCCCATCCTCCATTCCCAAGCAGCCCCGGCCCTTTTAGATGCACAAGCAGGTCCACAGCACTGCTGAAAGCTTGCTCCAGTTTACGCAGGAGCAGACGCTGCTGACTCCCAGGGTTTGCATTTATTGGATGGGTTAATGTTAGTGGTGCATTTCCTAAGTTCCTGCAGCGATGTCTGGGGTGAGCCGTCTCTGGACAGCCTCGCCAGCTTGTTCTGAATTTTAAGATGAAATTATGGGCTCATCTCTAAATGTTGAAGCGTGTCTTTTGGTGAAGAAAATGTGAATGTTCACCAACTCCAATGCAGGGGAAAGTGAGAGGGACTAAAATGGCTTTCCTGTGCCTTATGCTTTACCCTTTCTGGTGGTGATCTGCTTGCCTTTCCATAAAGTTTAGGAAAAAAAATGCGGTTTGGGTCCCCCAAAGTTGGGTGTTAGCCCAGTGGGTTAAACACTTGTGTTTGAGGGTGAGGAAGAGGGGAAGCAAATTGTTCACAAAATCCTCAGTTAGAGCTTGACCAGCTGAACCTGTTAGATTTCAAGAGGGTGTGAGTACCAGCTTAACAACATTGCAAAGTTAAATTTTGTCTGTTTCCTTAACCAAACAAACCAGAAGCATTCCAGTGGATGGACAGAAAGCATAGCTGATGCAGGAATCTCTCCCTCTAACGAGGGGGTGAGTTTCATGCTAAATCCCAGTTTTTACTGTCCTGAAGTTGTGCTACTAATTTGATATTTTGCATTGCTGCTGCATTTTTATGACAGCATATCTTAAACTGCAGTCATGAGCTGTTAAATTCTTTTAGCCAATACATTTTTTTCATTTTATGGACTATTTTTATAACATGTTGAAGCCGCAGTAGCTTCACCTGTCTGAAACTTCTGAGTCAAAGAGATGAAAATTGTAGTTGGGATTCTCTGATGAGGAGCCTGCTTTGAAGAAAGGTGAAGTGAGACTGGGAGGATTCTTCTCAGCCTGGATATATCTGAGCCAGGTACGAGATACTCAACAGTGAACTGTTCAGTAGGGAGTTCCACAGGGACAAAGTCATCTGGCTAAAATAATACGATGGCGACTACTCTCCATCTGGCTCCTTCCACTGGCAAAGGAGCCATATATTCAAGCAAGTAGTAACTGTTGCAAAAGGTGCCTCTGCCAAACTTTTTTCCCTGAGCATCTTCTGAGCCATGGACACATGAATTTGGGGTGGAGGATACAGGTTTGCAAACTGCTGACTGTATAGACTAAGGATTTGTGGCGATTAATTACATCCCCATTGCTAGGAATTGTCTTGCTGCATCCATAAACTCAGAGCGTAGTGTGGCTGGGATCTGGATACTGTGCTCCTGGGGTGTTTGAATCATGAGGGGTGTATCTATTCATACAGAAAGCTGCCACTGTGGCCTTACCGTCGCTCCCCAGATGTGAAGCAGAGGCACTGAAGCCAAGACTCCAGCGGACAGGGGGACTGGGCTGCAGGGAGGGACAGCAGCGACTGCCACAGCTGCAGGATGCACAGCCAAGTATCGGAAGGTTATGTCTGGAAATACAGCAGGATCTCAAAGCCAGTCTTTTCTGCTTTCCTGTACCCAGCTGTGCAGAGAATAAAACACAGACGAGAGAAGTAGTGTTGGTGCTTCTGAGCCCAGAAGTGACAAAGGCCATTAAGACCATTACAGTAAACTTAAAAACCTCAAATAAGAATTTATAGGTGAGTTTGTCCTGCGGGGGCTCGCTGGAGGGAAGGGAGGCTGGTGCAGAAGATGCACGGAGCAGCATCTCCTCTCTCCAGATGATGAAAAGGGTTGTGACTTGCTGGGTCGTACTGCTGCAGCCCTCTGACAGCCCAGCATCCCCTTCCCTCCCATATCCACCTGCCATGGGACAGCTGGGATCATTTTATTTAATCTCTAGTTGGAACAAGTCCAATACCACTTTACAAAGCAAGGGTAGGGATCTGGGGGTGCTGTGTTCAGTTAGTGCTGAATTTTGATTTGTATCTTCAGGTCCCTCTCAACCAGCTTAGTTGCTGAAATAATATAAATATTTATGATTGCTTTTGCTTATTTGAAGTCTACAAACATCTTCAGTCCTATGCCTTTATCTACAAGCATTAGCTTTCACATGCAAATCAGATCATTGCCTGAGCAAATAATGACTAAGATTCCTAATTCTTTTGTTTGCACAAATACCACTTGGCATGTGAAAAATTTAGAGTTGTATAATGTATACTGAGCCTTGTCTCCCCAGGCACCGGAGTGGCAGAAGTCAGTAGACAAGGCACCGCCATGTAGAAAGTGATTTTTAGTTTCTAGCATGACTCACTCTGATATCCTCCATGACAATCTTTCTTGTCTGCTAAATTAGCATATGGGTGATGTGCTTTAAGTCATAGAATCTCAAATATTCTGCAGCTGGCTTCCAAGGAAAACTAATTTTAGCTCAGACACTTGTGAACAGTTAGAAGAGGTCTTCTGGGTCATCAGGTCTTTCTTTCTGTCTTCCAGAAGGCAACCAAAATCTGTCTTGGAAGAAGTTAGAATTTCCCTTTGCCTCTGTTCGTACTGGAAGATTGTCCAGAAGATCTATTCTCTTTTTTTTACACATTGAATATATCTTTATTGTAATGCAATCACAGAAAAGGGCTGGAAAGCACATTTTCAAGGTGTCATATCTAATTGTCGGTTTATTTTGCATGTAAATTCCAGTATTTCAAAGAGTGCAATTAAATATTCTGACTATCATTTAAAATATTTACAATTCTCTTAGTCAGATAAGACACAATATTTTTAGTTGAAGATATTCCCTAGACATCTGCTTTTTTCTAGCCCATATGGTGGAATGTGTGCCACATCTTGTCTGTATGTTATGCCGTATAGTTGCTGCCAAAAAGGAATCTAAGTTACTATCTATCTAAAGCAAAGCAGTTCAGTAATCTGGCAAAAAACCTTTCCAGAACTCTCATGTTTTTCATGATGTCTGAGCGATCAGACATCAGTATCATATTCTACCCTTCGTTTTGAAATAGGTCCTATGGAAACCAAGGAGATCCAGTATATACTTTTAAATGCAGAATTTGGTTCCCGAGGTGTTGTTCAGCTGGTTGGTAGTATCTGTGGCTGGTGTCACGGAGAGAGCTGTTGAGTGTGAGAATCCTCTGGCATGCTTTTTTTGAACAATACACATTTAAAACACAGTTATGTCATGAGTCTTCTGTTGGATGACAGAACAAGCATGCAGATACTATTCTTTAAAAAAAAATTGTATTACTGTCTCTCATGTGAAAGTATAGCATGTTAGTATAGTGCCCTGCACCTGAAATTTCTTAGGATGTTTATTATCAATCAGCGTCTCTTAGTAAAGTGGCTGTTGAGCCATAGCTTCAGCCAGATATTACTGAATCGGACAAACCACTGTCCGTAATGTCTGTAGCAATACTTAATAGATACTTAGGCCTAACACAAGAAAACTGAGCAGAAAGCTTGGAAAGCGAGGGAATTGTTGGTGTACGAGCTTAGTCCATGACTCTTTTGAACGAGAGCAAAGAAGTTATTCAGAATCCTTCACAATCCCCCAGCTGACCTGTATCTGCCCTGGTGAGGGCCCGTCACTTATGTATTTTTTTTCTCTGTTCTTGTTGGTATAATCCAAAGGCTGCAGTGAAATTCTCTTGGTTACTGACTGGAGATTGACTAACAGCAGAAACATATACTATGCCTTTTTTTTGCTAAAGCTAGCAGTCTTCATTCTAGATTTAGACTTTTCCTGCAACATTTTGGGGAAATGAGGTTTGGTTTAGACTATTCTCCAATTAAACCATGATTTATAAACCATATTCTGGTATTTCAGTCAGATTAAAATGGCGGTGCTCTATTACTCCTTGTGTATAGATTTGGTGCCAAGGATTAATAAAATTAAGACTCTGAAATTTGATTAGAGCTATGTGACAGACATCCCAGGTTCATATCCTAAGTGTTGGTTGCCTTTTGCTCACACCAGAGGTGTAAGTGTGTATGTACATTTTAGCGAGAGCTTAAATCGCTCAAGGCACTATGCTTTAAAACTGCTGTAGTATATTGTCTGTTCTGCAACAACAGGAGTCCCCGAGACTCTCATATTGAGCTGTGTCACCTCTCCTTGCTCTGTGAAACATTTTGAGCAGCTGTGCACTGTTTACATCAAACGAGGGGGTTCTACTTTCATACCAATGTATGTTATTCATGAGTTAAAACCAATGTAGGCATCCAGTTGGGTTTAAAATTAGTGCTGAAATGTTTCTGTACCTGGTGCTCAAAGGATATCTTCTTACAAGCCTCTTCTTTCTCCTTTCTTAATGATGTCAGCTTCCTCACCATCCCTATGGAGTCAGCTGCTGTTACTGGACAATTAATGTAGAAAGGCATGTGTAAGATATCAGCTCAATAAAACTATTCTTGCTGTGTTGCTTATCAGCTAGGGTCTACTTAGTTTCATGCATTTATGCTGGAGGCAAAAGGCATTTGCATGCAATCCTCTTACTGTAAATGATATTTTCCTGTTCTGATGTCTAGCTCAAACATGATGTCTGCTGCAGAAATATTGTGGGGAAGAGGTATTGTGCTTTTTAGCAAGGTGGGGAATGTAGGGGATTCTCTCTATTTTCACGTCCTGATCTTGAAAGAGGTGAAATGCAAACATCACCAACCTCTTAAAAAACCCATTCCAGTTTTTGCTCACCTTAACCCTTTCCAATTATTTTTCAAGAGGTGCCTGTTCATTTCCCACTGCTGAGGCAGAGGTGTGAAATGCCCCTTAACTTTGTCTTAGTCCTGTGAGTAAATTCTGTTGCTGGATCCTCTCAGTTCAGCTGTTCTCTATTGAGGAGACCTTACAGAGTGTTTCTCAGTTGTTGTCCCTATTACCCATCAGTGACATTTACTTTCTCTTGCTGTGATTCTTGTCCTTCCCACACTCAGCAGAGTGGGTGGTGGGGAATAATTGCACCCCTTTTTATTTAGGTTTTGGTGCCTTTCACCAGAATTTTTATAGGCCTCTTGATATTCTGAGGACCTGTCTTTGCCTTTTCCAAGTGTGTAATTATTCTTGTTATCTTTAATTAATATGTGCACGTAGGTATGCCAAATTACTTCCTTTTCTTTCCTTACCTTATTATAGCTCTTGAATAGGGGCAGTTCTGTTATTTTTTTCTCTGGTGAAGTTCCTGGGAGTACTTGTGTAGCTCTTACTGGGTGAGGACCATCAGCACAAACCTAATACTGACTTTCTTGATCGGTGCATCAAAACCCAAGGTGCTTTAGGAACAGCACAGCATATGTTTTATGTTCATCCCACTTCTGGTTTTCCCATTGGCACATGATGGAGTGGGGTCCTGATGTGTTTGGGGCCTCTCTATTCTTGCTTAAGAGAGAGCTTGTGCTGTGATGTGTGCTTGCTGCTTTTGGTAGGGTCACCATCCCTGCTAGAGAGCCTTTGTCAGCATGGTTAGATGGTAGGTTGCAATGAGTCACTGTTCTGAAAGCTGGCTTAGAGAATCCAAGTGAAATAATGTATTTTCAACTACTTCTTGGGGTACTTGAGAGTGACAATGTAAGTTACGTTCATTTACATGTGTTCATCAGTCTGACCTGTAATCAGTGTGATGTGCCAAGACCCTTTGTGGTGTTGGAGAAAGCTTTTGTATGATAAAACATATAAATATATATAGAATCATTTAGGTTGGAAAAGACCTTCAAGATCATCGAGTCCAACCATCATCCATGCCCACTAAACCATGTTATGGAGCACCTCTTCTACATGCTTTTTGAATATGTATGTATAAATATATATTAGACCCTCAATTTATGGAGGCATTTGCAGTGCTATACTTTAAGGGATACCTTACGGGATGTGTTGAACTGGAATGTTCTGAGCATGGTCAAATGTGACAATAAATTGTAGAAGTCAGGGCCCATTATTAAGCACAACAAAATAATGCAGATTTCAGGAACACATACATTTGGGTTTTTGCATCTTCTTGGCAGATAAAGGAGCTGGACTGCAAAATTTTGCTGTTGTACATATTTTGTTCCCCTTTGAACTTCTCCACAGGGTGTCAGGAAAGCCACTGGTGACAGAGCTTAAAGTGCCACTGTTGCTGGGAGGGGGGTCTGCTTTCTTCTTCCTAGAGCTACAGAGATGCAGCCAGCAGTCGCCTGTGGGCAAAGGGACTGACCGGAGAGGAGCATCCACAGCTTGGCTAATGAGCACCAATTAAAAACCTGACCTGGTGTAACCTAGCACGGGGAGGAAGGGTAGAAGTTACAGGTGAGGAGCAAAAGGAGGAAAGCTTTTGAAGTAGCCTCTTATGCAAACAATGCAAAAGCCTTTTACTTGCCTATATTAATCTTGAGAAATTAGCATTTAATTTCTGTAATTAGCCCTTCATGCACTCCAAGGAAGCAAGCATACACTTACACACTCATTCTCATTTCTTTTAAATCTTGAAGGCTTGCCGTTTGGTTGCTAAGGGGAAGGAAAGATTTTAGTCAGAGATGAACAAAAAGCAGAACTTTCTCCCAGGTGTTGGTGAATCATCAGGGAATGGAGCTTTTTTAATAATGTCTAGAGAAAGGGAGGGGGGAAGTGTGTAGGTGTAAATTTAGTTTTTCTGAAAGTTGCTGAGCCTGACAGCCCAAGGACTGCAGTCCGGTGAGTGCAGAGGACCGGTGGGGACATGGCTGGCTGCTGTGTACCTGTCCTCTCCCCCACCACCTCAGTCATCACCTGGGCAGGATGGTCCTGAGCTTCAGACGAGCACCCTGGGTGCTCATTTGGGAAATGGCCAGCGTGGTTTGTAACGTGGATGCTCATCTGCAGGCAGGTGGACTAAGGCAGCTGCTCTGCTGCCTATGAATGATGCTGTCCCCTTCCGAAGCAGGGGTCAGCACAAAGGATGAATTAAAGGAAATTAGGAGGGGTTCAGTGCAGGGCAGTGAGTGTATTTTACAGGCAAGGAAGCTTCTTCTGAAGGAGATGGCCTGGAGGGAGGCTGTTTAGTGCAGAGAAGAGAGGTTTTTTAAGAAAAGAGAACAGGGCAAGGAGGCATGAAGTTGTAAGTCACAAGAAAATTGATCAAGATTTTCTATTTTCTTAATTTCAAAAATAGGGAGATGCTAGGTGGAGCAGAAAGCTAATGTATAAAAAAAAGAGAACTGGAATGAATTCTCCCATGGAAGTTACTGATCATTGATAACTAAGTCTGCAGAGTAAACCTAGGGACTTTTATGCCACAATTTTCCAAAGTTATTACTGTTTCTTAAATGTATACTACATTTTCAATATTTGCACCATAAATCAGATCCTGAGAGTTGCATTTTTAGTCCTATGGCTGAAATTCCCCTGTCAGCAATTGATGCAGATCAAATTTTGAACTTCAAATATGTGCAGCAATCCACAGATCAAAGATTGTGCATGGAAATCTTAGCAAACAGCCTATGAGTAAAATGGGAAAACTCTGTACTCTGCTTGTAGGTAGCTTGCAAACAAGAAAAGCAGGGGGGTGGAAAATGACTTGAGCAGTTTACTATGAAATATCCACTGGGATATAATACGTTATCTGTGGCTGAACATTATAAAGGACTGCTGCAGCTTTGCCAATAAAATACAGATAGCTGAGTACGAATTGCCGCCCAGCTGGAGCTTTCTCAGAAAACAGATATAATTATTTAGATTCTTTAGTCTTTGGACCCTCATCATGTCAACAAAGACATCCAGCAATTATTAGGTGCCAGGTGATCTGTGTTATCTCTCTATAAGGGATTCACACTTGCCTGCTGTTCTCTCAGCAGCTTCTGCCATAAGACTGAGATGTGTTGCATCATTTTATTCCAGATCAGAACACTTGGTCTGACTTGAACACTTGCTGGGGGATGGATATACCACCTTCCAGGCTGTGCTCAGCCACCGTTGCAACCTCCTGCTCAATGCATTATGCCATGCGTGCTCCTTTCCCCAGGAAGGAGTTTTTCTCCCATCTTATCAGTTCCTCTTCTGTGGATCCTGTGGCTTGACCCAGCTGTGGGCAGCTGGATGCTAGTGGTAGCATCCAGCACCCGTGTCCTCCTGGGAGTCCTCCTCTTCACCTACCTCCCCACAGCAAAGACTGAAGGAAGATGGCAATGGTCGATTAGCAGAACTTGACCTCAGATGCTGCTGAAATTCAACTATTCAAGCAAGATAAGGGGCAATGGGCAAATCGGAAACTTTTAGAACTCTCTTTCTCAACCCACAAAGGAAAAAATGCTGATATTCTGTACTGTCCGGTTGACTGTGCCAAGCCATCACTTGGAGATGGACATGGTGTCCTTTCGTCTAGTAGGAACTGTAAGAATTAAATACTTCAGTAGCCAAATGTCAGCTTGGTTAGTCAATAATGATGCTTCTGACTTTCTCCTGATGCTCAAATACTGCAAAACTTTGCCAAGGAGATTATTTTCTGCCCCTGTTTGTTTGGGGATTTTGAAGCCTTGCTCTTTCACTTGCACACAGTGAATGACCTTGTCTTTGTCCTTCTGTTCTGTAGCGGATAAACTTCACAGCTTTTAATACCTGTTAGGAGTTTTAACGTGGTGTGCAGGCTTTCCTCTTGCAGTATGACTGCTATAAAAAGTGTCTTCCATTTTGAAATATTCTGTTAGATTGAGGTTTTAAAGACAGAAATTCACTTTTTTAAATTTTTTTTAATGTTCTTTGGTATGTTTTCCTCACCCCACCACACCTCTTGTGCCCACCTACTCAAGACTCTGCTGAATATGTTACTGGTATTTCATATTGGTTCTGTGAACATCATTACTGGATGTGATGTACGCTCCAGAAGGTTGTTGATTATTTTATTGCTGTCTTGGAGCTCATCAGTGAGCTGCCTAGCTCAGAGCTGGAACTGGAGCCATTCCCAGGCTAATGAAAACTTTTTTAGGGGGGGATTGGAGCAGTGTCATTCCTCCGCATTCTAATATCAGAGATGAGAAGCAGTTTGTCTTGCATATTTAGGATAAGTAAGTAATTTAGGGCTAGAAGTGTTACCTGTTAATTCCGTCTGGAATCAATCAGGTAGATTAAAACTGTATAGTTCAGAAACACCAGAAATACAAAGAAAGCACTGCAAAGTTACTGGTGCTTGAAATTTTTTGTTATTCCCTGCAAACAAACACAAAGCTTGATGATTCAGTGCGTCTGCAGTTTCAGAGAAATATATTGGAGATTAGAAAGGGAAACCAACATTATATTGCTATGCAAAGCCTGCAGAAGGCAGGAATATACTCTCACACCTTCTGTGGGACATAAACTGGCAAAATCTAAGCAAAAACTCATCACATAGTATGAATTTAATTTGTTTAAAACCAAAATGGGTCGATTCAACAATAGGAAGGGCTAGTTCAAGTTTTTTATGATAAACTTCACAAAAAAGGGAGTTTATAGCCAGTCATTTTATTCACTTCAGTCTGTGACTTCTCCTATATAATCTGTGTCCAACAGAGAATGTGGCTGGTATTTTGCTTGCTTCTTTCTTCCTTTGCCTTCTAAAAGCAGAACATGTGGGAGTAGAGGAAGAATACCTTCCAGTTCCTGAAACATTATTTCCTGTAAAATGATTATGATGATACCCTGGCAGTATTTTTGTGTATGTATATTTGCACCTTGAAATGAAAATCCCAATAAAAACAAAACCTGAGAACTAAAACCAGAATCTAAAACTCCAGGCACTTGTTAAGTCTAAGCTAAATTCCCTGCAGGACCAGTGCTGGGAAGAGACTTATTGAAGGGCTGCTTGGAGGGAAGTGTGACAGTGAAATCACTTCAAGCAGTCACCTCCACCTGCACAGGGCTGAAGAACGGGTCTGAAAGGCAGAGGCCGGAGTGCACTGAGTATCTGCCACAGCACTGGTGTGCTTCTTATGGTACTCTGCCCTTTTAAAAGCTCTGAGAAAGCAGCAATAACGTGTAGTACAAGCAAGTTTCTGTACGCTTGCTGGTTGTGTTCATGCTGTTCTGTCACAAGTGCCCATCCGTGTCCTAAAAACAAAGATCTCATGCACTGTGATGAATCCTTTGGCTTACCCTCCTAGGTGCTTCCCCTGGGATGGCTGGAGATAAGCTCGGGATACTTAGAGCATCTCAGAGGGCTCCCACTTATGTTTCGCAGGACCTCACTCCTGCAGGTCTTCGTCTGTCAACAGGTATTGTAGCAAGCTGCGTGGCATGGCCCTTGCTGCCACAGAGTACCACTCTAGTATGCCTTTTAAAAAGCTCCTGGCCTTTGAATCTCATCTACAGGCAGAATTATTATTAGGTGGTACCATCACATGGTCAAGCCCCAAGCTTGTAACTCACAGTACAGTGTGGTCACAGGACCTGGTCTTGCACCCTCTGTGTCCTTCGTAGGGAGTCTGTGTCATTTGTAGGGACTGTGTGAGTTGGGGAAAAGGTTAGCAGTGGCCACGTCAACCCTGACAGCCCCTCATGGTGAATCTGCAGACCAGCTTTCAAGTGTGCCCCCAGCCACACCAAGGCCAGGGCTGAGGGGCTGGAGGGACACATTGCTGTTGCAGAGCTGTTTCAAGATAGGGACATTGCTCAGTTTATGGCCCTCCAACCCACCAAGTTTGGGGATTACAGTTATTTGCTCTTTGGCAGGGTCTAACCACTGACTGTGAACATGGAGAATCTTCTTTAAAGGTGTCCCCACGCAGAAGAGCTCCATACAGAGAAGAACAAAGATCCTCCACTGCTGCCCGCAGCTGTGAACTTTTGCTGTAGTCTGTAGCAGTCCTGGAGTCAGATTGCATTAACATGGGTGAATTTATCATCTTGGACTCCTTCACAAGGGAGCTGGCTGCCTTGCTTAGCTCTGTGTAGGTCAGAGCCCAGAATAAAGGCTTCTTGCAATGTTGCTCTGAGAAGGAAATATGCAACAGAGAAATGAAAATATTGAGTAGATGGCTACTGAATCAATTGCTAAAAGCCCTGTCTTCAGGCTTGGATGCTCAGATATGCCAGCAGAAGTGCCCATCTTGAATCTGCCTGCCCCAATGGTATACATGTGGAGACAATTTAGTTAGGACCTAAGCTTTTTTAGCCATATAATCTTTTGTATTTGGTGTTAGCGCACTGGTCCATGTAGAAAAAAAACCTGATTCTCATCTTGCTCTAAAATTGATAACAATCAAAATGAAGCCCTTGCAGTATTCTGTTTTGTTTTTCTTTTTCCTTAGCTCTATTGAGAGGACTTGCAGGATTAACTTCTCATGTGACTACTTTCTACCCAGGTGCAAATGAGCAAAACCAGTGACTGCATATGTTGCATTTGAAGCTGAAGCAGCAGGATTGGAAATTTTTCTGGAAGCTGTGTGTTGGGTGAAGCAGAAGGCTTGTGGTTATCATGTGAATGATGGGGTGAACTTCTCTGAAGTGTCACCCAGGAGGTTAGACGTTAGACTAGGCTAAAAGTTCCATCTTTGCTTTATCTGGGGCTCTTTCCAAGGTCGAATGAGAACCATTTTATTCATCCTATCTCCCTGCTCTAATTCAGTGGTGGTTTTGTAAATCTGCAGGGCCAGAAAGGAGAATTACTGGCCATCTATTCTGACCTCCTCCATAATAAAGTCAATAATGCTTCCCAATCTAAATATTTATATGAACTAAAGGAAACCATTATTAAAAAAAAAAAAAATTAAATAATCCAATCTTCAGTTAAGAATTACTTAAAATGGTGAATCCACTGATTTAAGGCTTGAGAGATAAGTAGCTGGTCCCAAATTTTAACATCCTTGGGATTTAACCAGGTTTTTGAAGTTACCTTTTACAAGACTACTTTTAAGGTTGGACAGAAAAAAACCCCACAACTCCCACCATGAAGTTCTGCTAGACTTACTATCTACTTTCAGTCTTCAAAGCATGTGTGGGTGGTGATTGATGCAGATGTATTGCAGAGTGAATATAAATGCCAAAAATATTAAAGCTCTTCAAATTTTCTGTTTCTATAGAAAAATGTATCTATTCCCTTTCATTGCTGTAAAATTCTGTAGTTGGTATTCAGTTGTCTTGTTTGTGGAGACTAAGAATCAACATGTGCTATTTTGTTTCGTTTGGGTCTGATTCCCACACTAAATGTGTTGTGGTTTGTCCAGGATTGGAATATAGTCTTCCTTGCTGAAACCAAATACATATTTACACCTTGTTCATATCTGTACAATGATGTATAGGTGCATTTCTTACACAAATTTTTTATTTGTATTTTAAATGTAATAACTACTGCACATTTAAAATATACTGTTAATGCTAATTCCCCAGGAGAAAGCTTTACCCTGTTTTTTAATGGAACTTAAAATGGTTGTCATTATTTTCCCTTATAGTAAGTGGTGGAAGTTTTTATACTCTACAAAACAGTGGTATATGACACTTCATTTGAGATGTTATACCATTTTGTCACCTACTTTTATGGATACTAAGACTTAAAGCCTTGTTTGTGGTAGGCGCTGCACAGACACCTCCCAGGGATGTGGTCTGTGCCCTGATTACAAATAGAGAAGACAGAACCAGTGCAGAGTGAAGCAACTTGTCTCAAGTCACAGAGGAGATCAAGAAGAGAGCTAGAAACAGGAGACAGGTATCCTGCCGTTCCAAGCCAGGCTGTGTGACTTCTCGTGATGTATACATCTGAGACTTTCCAAAGAATTGGAGAGTATTCTATCAAGAGCAAAGTTTTGCTGGCAAAGCAATAAATCAGGTGGTCTCTGACAGTGGCAGCTAACCAACAACATTACGATAATTAATTACTGTTCAAAGTGGAAAAAGGAACCTTTAAATAACATTGTTGTAACTGTTTAAATGCTGATCTTTCAGCAATGACTGTGGTAGCTCAGAGTCTGAAAGTATAAAAAAGTCCATTTTCTGGAGAGCTGGCTGACTGACAGCTGGTGATTATTTTTCTTGCAAACTATTTTGTGTGTGTATATGAAAATATTGTTTGAGAAAATTGGGAACAACACATTACCTATTTCTCTGTGTATGACAGGAATGTGCTACCACGGAAGCATTGCACTCATCAATACCTGTTTGCCTCAGGCTTGTGTGGGGAGTTAAGTTACAATAATAGGCTCCACCTGTGGTTGTCACTGCAGCTTATTTATCTGAAGTGAGACTGGTGGACTTGGAAGAGCAGCATCTTTTTGGTGCTCTTTATCTTGACCTGAATGAGACTACACAACTAATTAGTGAATTACTATAGCTTCACAGAGAGAAGGAATTTCACTTATCCTGAAATACACCCTTTTTAAGCAAGATACTTAAATACATGCTTTTCTTGAAGCAGTAAAGAAATTAAGAGAACTATTACCTTGCTTTATCAGGTTAGAATTGGATAGAAAATGGAGGATTTTGATAAATTAGGGATACTAGCATTTAAGTGGAAGTTACAAAAGAAACAACTGGATACTAGGCAATCCTAGAGATGACAGGTACTAGGGAAAAGAAGTAGTAAAGGCCATAGACTTTTGGGAGCAGAAATCTCGTAACTGTTAGCTTTGACCTTGTATATTAAGCTGTGGAGGTGAAGGAAAGAGCTAGGCTTCTGAATTTAAAAGACCCAATTTCCCCAGAATGAGGGAATTGATAGGCATATATAATTGGATGTTATTACTGTAGGGTCATGGTGGGGCAGGGAGGTTAGCATGAAGGTAAGGCTACAACTACTAATGGCTCAGCAGAATCTGTTCGCTCTGGAAATAAATATTTAGAGGGGCTGGAATGACTGTGCCTAATAAAGAAATTATGCATGCAAATTATGAAGGAAAGCAAGGCTTATAAAGAGATTGGGAGGGTTACTAAACATGGAGATTGACCACAGACAAAAAGTGGCTTAAAAGAGTATAAAAAAGAGAAACTTCTACATACAGTCCACAAAATCACTTAAAAAAATTCTTTCTGATAGCACTCTGAAAAACAGTAAAAAGGGATGCTATGTAGCCTGGCTACTGCATATTTAAATGCAGGTCAAATTATGTTGCTACAACAATACTTGCTAGAGCAGTCTTTGAAACAGAGAGATGGAGAATTCATGAATTTTTCTCTCAATTGTTTGGAGTAGGCTGTAAGGACCCTGGGAAAATGATTATACATTCACATTGCACCATCTTCTAAGTACGTGGAAAATGCTTTTATACTATGCTGAAGATTTGCCAGCTTACTACAAGGTCCTTACATCGCATGTTCAACAATGTTCAGCGCAAACAAGCTACAGTTATAGTTTGGGGTTTCTCTGAAACATCTTGTCTCTTTTTCTACTTTTCTTTGTGATGTTTTGGGGTTTGTTTGGTTATTTTTTTAGTGTTTTCTCTTTGATTTTGGTGTTTGCCACAATGTGGTTTCATTAGGGGTGCTTCAGTTTTAGTTTTGGTCAACATGCTTGTAATAATGTCTTCTCCAAAGGTGTGTGAAGGAGTGTGTGTCCTCACTAAATGTTATAGTCTATTTAAGTTCTTTCATTATCTTATTGTGCCTAACATTATTTTGGGGGTGTGGGGTGGAATTCAAAAGAACCTTACACCAGATTTTAATTATCATTGGAACTTGTAAGTGCTGTATGAAATATATCATAGGGTGATTTGTGATTTAGGCTGGAAAGGACCTCTGGAAGTCCAACTACCTCCTCTAATTAAGGACAGGTTATTTCAGGTTGCTCAGGGCCCTGTTGAATCCAGTTCTGAACATCTCCAAGTATGGAGACTTCAGCTTGGGCAACTCATTTCAGAGTTTCACAGAGAGAATTTTTTCTTTTTTGGGGGAGGGAGGGGCGTGAGTGCTAGTGGAGGTGGTGGTTTATGTCCCCAGTCTGTACTTGGAATTACCATTTTGTCCATTTTTCCTTGTCCTATCACTACGTACCTCCAAGAAAAAATCTGGCTCTAAATCTTGCTAGTAACTGTATGAGATATTTGCATTTCTGAACTTTTTTACAGCAAGGAACGTATCTCCTCCTAGAGGTCACCTGTAATTTTAAGTGTGGAAACACCTAGAAATCTGGTCACGAACAGGTGGTAGTGGTAGTGAAGGTTCTTCTTGGTTTATTTCTCTTCCCCAGTAAATTCCTGAATCTGATATCAGGGTTAAGTTTTGTTATACCTCAGAGAACATAGACTAGAGAAATTACTGCCCTGTGAATGCCTATAGATAACAGTATTGTTCCATGATGCTTTGCTAACAAAGCAAAGATAAAATGTATGTGTTTAAACCAGCCTTTCAAATGCATTTTTACTTCCCCAACAGTGGCTGCTGAGACATCAGGTTTTTACTCTATTTCAAAATGGGTCAGTCTTGGGTTTGTCAAATAATCCACTATTTCCCAGACTTAAAGCATTCCAATTTTAAATTGATAACTTCAAAAGTCCCTTTGAGTAAGAGGGTGCCTATGTACAATATCCACTATATATTGGTACCTAAGTTCAGTGTAGTCTTAGTGTAAGTTATTAATTAGGCTAACATAATCGCATAATTTAGACCTGTTATAAGCTCTAAATGCAGATATAAACTTTTTCTTAAAATTGCATTCTAACTTGTAATTAGTGTCTTGAAACAACTGAAGGATTTTCTTTTTTTCTTCCTCTAAAATCACTTCCTTGTCCCCTTCCACTAATTTGTAAGTGAAGCTTGATAAAAATGGGGCATTTGCAGCCAAATTCTGGGGAAGATCTGGGACATGAGATACGTATTTGGAAAAGTCTCAGGAAAGATTACAGGTGAACAATTATCCAGAGGGATATGTTGGAGGGAGATTAAGGCAGAGAAATGTCAGCTATGTGGGAAATTGTATCTATCTGGATGCATTCACAGTGGAATTGACTGCAAAGATAAGAAATTAAGGAGTTCACTTTGTAAGTGTTACTGATGACTGCAATCATCAGTACCCTTCTTTCATCAGTACCCCTTCTTTCTCAAGTTGCTGAAGCAACAGTGTTATTAGCAAAGCTTCTCCCCCCCCGCCCCCCCATTTATTTAATGTGTTCTGGTTTTTGTTCTTAAGTAGAAACAAAGGAGATGGAATTTCAAAGACTCTATTGTGGTAGCTGAGGCATGAGGTTGAGATTAAGAATACAAACCAGGCAAGAGAGTGTCAGGTTTCTGCAGCTGCTGGTGGTTTTCCTACTCATTTTCCCTTTGCTTTGCGCAGTAACATGGACGAATGCTGTGGTGTTGGTTCTGATTTGCAGTCTTCACGTTCAGCTTCACAGCTGTAGTGGGGCTCAGCCATTCTCTTGGTGCTCTCTAAACACAATCTTGAAACTGAATTTTTTAAGGAGTTTGTTCAGTGTATTGCAACTGGCTGGAAAAATTCAGACCTAGTTAACTTCAAATATCTTTATCTCCCTGTTGGTTGAAGCTGTACTAATCACAAGATGAGGGTATCTGGGAAGGTTCAACACTGTTTGAACTAGTATGAAGTTAGAAGCTTTGGTGTCAACACTTTGCTTTTTAACTCTTCTGCGGACATGTCTAGTCACCTAACTGGCAACAAATTTTGTCCTAAAGTTTGCTGTGGGGAATGACCCTTTCACTAGTGCTCGTGAACAGGAATCTTCTGGCTTATATATTGCCTTTTGCCTTCAGAAGAAGGGAAGCTCCAGGTCAAAGAATGCAGACATCTTCAGGCCTTGAAAGGTGACACTCTTCCTCTTGGAGAGTCTTTCTTCAGGCTGTCCCACATGAGGGGGTGTGTTAGATCCTGAGGTTTTCACATGGTCATAACCACTTAATGATGAGCAACACAACCAGCTGCAGCCTGGAGTGGTCTCATTCAGCATAGGTGCTTTGTGAAGCAACACAGACTTGCACCAGCTGAGGATGTAACTTAGTTGTTTCGTACTTTAACCTCGAAGCCTCCTTGTTAATACAGCAGTAAATGTACTCATTGCAATTAAAATTACTACTTCTCAGGTAAACATATGGTGAGGTTTGCGCTTTTTCACTTTGAAATAGGATTTCCCTAACTTTGCTAATTAGCAGTGTTGTCCAAACAGAAAGAAACATATGGCTCATGCCATGCTGACTTGAAGTCTTTGGAGTCCCACTGGAGAATAATTAAAGTGATTTTGATTTACTGGTGTGATGAAGTACGAGCCGTTCTCATTTGGCCTTATGTCTAGAAGCTCTGAGTAAGGTACCTTAGCAGGAGACGCTGTAATAATTAACGTGAGCCAGACTGTTATTTTTCAGATAGCTTTGTTGCCGCTAACAATCATTTGTAATTATTAAGAGACTTTACATAATCCATGCAAGTTCTCACGTTTACCCATCTCTGGAACCGCATGGTTAGTTGGGCTTAGTTTAGACTGAATGGTTGAGAGATTCCAGCATTTCAGTTCTTCTTGAAATCAGGTAGGTGGTTATAATGAAAAAATCTCTCATGTCAAATGGAATCCTTTCACCCTTTTTTTACTGCTAACACCAAGGAACATGCTGTCCAGTGCAGTTTTTCAGACGTGTATATTTATCTTTTTTTTTCCCTTTTGGAAACAGTTGATGAAGACAAATGTTCATGGCAAGTGCAGATTTCTTCATTGAACATGTGGAAAATTTTAAAATGAAAGTTTTGACTGAAATATTCAAAAACAGCTCAACATTTTGTCTGGAAAACAGACAATAAGAGGTGTTCATATGAGTAAAAACTCAGCTTCCTCCTAGGAAAAAGTTTAGGCACAATTTTTACCCAGCATGGATAATTCACTCTGCTCTCCTGATGCTCGCCGTGAACTGGAAATAAGGGAGCCTGTTTGCACATCACTGTAAATTTTACTCCACAAATGGCTGTTTAACAAAGGTATGTGTCGTCTCCTGCAGGTTACTGAATGTAAACATGAGTGCTGTTGAATAAATGGAAATTAAACTGTGTAATGTAGGCAGCAGATGTCATAAATATACACTGCTTAGAAAATGCAGAGTAAATAACTGATGTCAAAACCTTTGTTCAGAGGCAAACAGTATGAAGACCATGAAATAGGAAGAGCTTGAGCTTCTTGATTGCGAAAGTCTTGCCAATTAATTTTCAAAATGGGTTTCTCTGGATTCTATTTAATGTGAACTTTTAGTGATGCTCTAAGATATCAGTATGTGAATCTGCATAAGTTGAAACTAAAGGCAAACCATGGTTTAGTTTAGAGTCAGGTTGAAAACTTAGGTGCTTGGGAGGCTCTGGCTGAAGCTTAAAAATTGGAAGGGTGTCTGGGATCAGGTGTGCTCATGAACTCTTGGTCAGACGCAGTCTGATGAGAATGGTTCCTCTTGAAGACTCCATCCTGCCCTGGAACTGGAGTACACTGTTTTGCAGTTTTGAAGTTAAAACTTTTTTCTCTCAGGAGGTGCATCTGAATTGTATTGTCTGAGCTATAGAACTGGGTTTATGCCATACAAGGGATTTTTGGGAGGCTTTTGAAAGTTTTAAAAACAATGGAGTCTTTAAACTTGGTTTCTTTTAGTTAATAGTGGAAAGTTACTGGGCTTCAGATACCAAAACTTCTAAACCGGTGTACAAATCTTACCTCATAAATGGAAAATTGATGTTGGTCCTGTAAATTACTTAATATTTCATGTGCTCCTTTCAGAAAACCGTTGGAAATCTGCGCTTTGGGAATGTTTCTTTCTAATGCAGATGGGTGACTAAGTATAGAACTGTCCTTTTTTTGGAGGGGAGGAAATATATCCTGGGACTCATATTTTGCTTGTTTTATCTTACCAGGGCCAAATTCTACATTGCAAAGAGCTCCTTATGTTTTTCTTGGCCCAACCTACTATGCACAGAAGTCAGCTTTCTGTTTTAAACCAATCGTAGACCTCAGGAAAGTAATTTCTTCCCCTTCCTTGCTGACAACTTCAGGAGGCAGGTTTCTTAGGACTCAAATATGAGACAGAAATGGAACAGAATTTTGCAGGTGTGTGATGCTGCATATTTGAGGAAGTCGCAGAGGATCTGTGTACGAAGAATCAAGAAGCCTTGCATTTTGTATGGGAATTTGCCCTGCAGCTCTCGGCGCTGGTGGAGGGCACTATGTAGGCTTTGGTACCTAAGTAATTTACAATTAATTGAAAACTGTTCTCTTACATTGCTAATATATGTTCTACTCAAACAGAAACTGTAAAATTGATCTAAGTGTGAATCTTTGCCTCTCTCTCAAAGAGCATAGCTCTCTTTCAAAAATGTAACGCTGTGTGTGACGCAGGAGTTGCCATGGAAAAATACATTGAGCCAATCATTCATGATTTATTTATAGCAATTAGAATGCACATCCCAAGATCCAATAGTAACTTTGATTTTAAAAAAAAAAAAAAAAATCCAGACAAAGGATTGAAGCACATAAATTGTTGGGAACATTTGTGAGTCTGTATGGTTAATATATTATTTAAAAAATTGCCTATGCATGTTCCTGGACAGGGCCTTGAAGTATCAGTGCTGCTGATATTTGCTTCTATATTTCTGCTGCTGATAATGTTATTACTGCTGTTGTATACTTACCATCTGTTCAGTGACTATCTAGTAGGTATAGTAAATATCAGTTCAAAGTGAGATTTTTCTTCTAATCATCTCTTTTTGAAAATGTTTGTGTAAAAATGAATGCTTTGGAGAAATCTGTACACCTGTACCTTGCTGGGAACATGGTGCCCGAGGTCCTTAGAGCTGGATACACTTGCCTGTGATGCTTAAACTACAACAGGCAGTGAACGTCTTCCTCCTGATGGCTTTAAATCGCGTTAAGGCAGAAACCAGTTATTTATTTATTTTGATAAGCTTTAAGTGTATTTCAGTGTTGACTTTTTTTTAGGCAACTGCTGAAGCATCAGAACTTTTGTTGATATCCCCCACCCCTGCAATGTGCTTTATCTTTTGGCAGTGGTGAAAATCAAACAAGCAAATGCACAAGTCTTCAGGTTTAAGTATTTGTGTTTATTTGTTTAATGGGCGGGCACCCCTTGGGGTTTTCTTTCTTCTCCAGGGATGTGTCTTATGGAGACTTTGACTCCGTTAGAGGCTAAGGAACTCCTGGAGTTTATTGCCCTTGTCCTTCTATCATTATGTGGCTTGCTGAGTTTCATTTCAATTTGGCAGTGAGTCGGGAGTGTCAGCTCTCTTTGATGTATAGCTCCCTCAGAGGTTAAATCAATAGTGTTTTAAGCATATCGCTTTCTTTCAATGAGGCCATTGCTGGGGGAATTCTTGCAATTTTTCAGCTTTCATATTTTGCATTGAAAATGTAATGTTAAGGAACAAAATCTACGTAACAAAAATCTGAAAGCAACTACTGCGTAGCTGGTTTTAATTACCTGGAGTTAATTCGCGGAGTAGCAAATGTAGGTTTCACTGCCTTGGAGCTGGGTATGTAAGAGATTTTTCTGATTATAACTTGAGCCTTGTCTCATTCTGTCATGGTTCATGGGACTGATGGAGGCTTTCTTTCCATGGACTGATTTTGTATTAATCTCTTGAGACCTGTTGACCTTCTTAAGTCTTTGTGTGGGGTGGGAAGGAAGATGGGCTTTAGCTGGTCATGTGCGTGCCTGTCGGTCGCTCAGCAGGCCATGTGAGGGCTGCACTTGGACCCTCGATGGGAAAGGCTGCCACAGAGCTGCTGGAGCACATGGGCTGATGCTTCTGGGCTCGTAATCAGTGGGGCTTCCTGAGAGTGAGTCCTTACTAGGGAACATGCCTCTCTCTGCTCCCACACAGCATCCTTCACTTGGTCCACCTCCTCTACCCAAAGGGTGATGGGGCTCCACTGCAGCGTGTAAGGGGTAAGGCATGGTAGGGAATGAGAGAGAAGAGTCAGAAGACTGAGGCTTGGGTAGGACGCCTGGGATTGTCAGGAAGCCCTTCTGCAAAAGAGAGGGCCTGTGAGGATTATGCTGGCCATGCAAGCAGCGTGAGACAGTGGCTTCAAGGCTTGTGCGTCCTTGAGCATCCAGTTTGAGCACTGCTGTTTTAGGCCACAGAATGCATTCAGCTAGGTGAGGATCTCATCCCTCAACTGTCTCTTGCATCCTTGCTTGATTTGGCAGCAGACTAATAAGGGCTGCCCCTTGATGGGTTTTACTGCATCACTTACGCATGCCATAGACAGTATCTCACTTGTGTGGTGTTTTCTTTGGTGTGTGCAATAATTTTGCTACCCTAGAGGACTTAAAGAAATCGTAGGGTTCTTCTGGAAGTAGCCGTAGAGCTGTGTCTCTTGAGAGAACAAAACACCAACAGTGTCGAAGCTAAGTAAAAATTCACCTTACCCTATATCTTTTCTGCAAAACCACAACTCCTAAGCTTCACAAAGAAATGAGCTGCCAAATGAGATTGTTTTCCTGCATTGGTACTAGAAATTACAACTACAGTTGACTGGAAGCTTCCTTTGTCTGCAGGCTGCAAGTGTAACAAATGCTCTCCCATCTTTATTAGTACAGTTTTCACCTCCAGAACTGTAAAGAAATGCCTGGGGTTGGGATTACATTTTGAGCTGGGATTCATCAACTTCAACTAGTAGACACCTGCACTGCAAGCAGCTAATCTGACTTGTTGTCAAGACTCCCTTCAAAGTTGATGGAGTGAAGTGGATATTTTTAAGAGGTGATTTATTTCATGCCATGACAGCTATCCAAAATCAGTCAGATGTATTAAACCTTAGAAGTTTCTATTTCTTCATTAGTCAGAAAGGAGTCTGGACAACTGACTTTTTCTTTGTCTATTTAAATTTTGCCTAGATGAATCCAAACCTTGAAATCTGTATTCTTGTTCCCCTAAGCAATTTTTTGTTCAAAGGAGGCTAACACCTAACAGTGGATAAGCTGCTCTCCGCTTGTTGCTTTTGGGACAGTATTTGCTGGCCACAGATTCTTGGTCAGAATGAATTACCCTTAACTTTTCTGGTGATGCAGACACGTGAGCTTGCCTCTGAATATTTGCATGGATCAGCTGAGCCCCTGAAAGTCCCTTGAGATTGCTGTGGGAATTAAGTGACCAAATACTTTGAAAGACTTTGGAAAATCTCAACCTATGGCCAGTTTTAGTGTTTGGTAGGAAACGGAGTGTGTTTTTCCTCCAAAAAAAAAGTAAGTTAAGACAAAGGTCCAGCTCACTTCTCAAAACTTCTTGCTTCCTCCAGCAACAAATCTTTCAGAAACTCAGAGATGTTTGGCTGGCTCGGGCCCCAGCAGTTTGCTTGGTGGGTGGGCTGCCTGGGCTGGCCGTGTCTGCAGGAGGGCTTCTGGGTAGCTGGAGCTCTTGAGGAAGTTGCCTGCTGCCCCTGAAAGATTTGGTGGCATGAATACGCTCCTGTGCAACACTCTTGATCCTTCTGTAGGAGCGTTTTTCTGACAGAAATCTCTTCCATCTGAAAACCTCCAGTCAATTTTGGCAGATAGCATGGATTCGCATGCTGAGCTATCTGGAGAACATGCCACATGTTCGTTGCATTAAATAGGATGAATGTGCAGAGGGAAAATATTTTCCAAGCCTGCTGTGATGGATAATTGAACTTTACTTCCTTCAGTGAATTCCTCCCGTCTTTCTCCTTTATATCTCCCCCACCCCCCACTCCACTCTTGGTAAGGTAGGCAGGCTTTTTCTCATCTCTCAATATGAGCTCTGATATTTGGATACCATAATGTTGTCCATTGGTCTCTTGTTTCCACATAGTGCCAACGTAATTACATTTCTTTTTAGAGACTTTAGATTTATGTTTCTGCCAATTTTACAACACCGCTATGCTTGGAATAGGAAAGTAAGGAGGTTTGACTCTGTGCATGGATGGATCTCTTATACCTCCTGGACCTTTATTCAAAGCTATGCTTCCTAGAAGTAGCCATGAGATACCTGATGTCTCATGTCATGCAATTCTTTCAGCAGAAATTGGTTATATGACTCAGTTACAATCTTGAGAAGGGTTATCTTAGGGCTTATGTACAGGCGCAATATCTTCAGATTTTCAGCTTGCTGACATTAACTGTATCACAGCAAAGATGCCAATTGAATTATCTGTCCAGTGAGACTTCTGAGAGCTGGGAAAGTAACTCGGCTTCTTGTTGCTTGGCATGTGCTTGAAAATTGCCTGGCGGCTCAAAGAAATATTTAGAAGTGATCTTTAATATTAAATGTATTCAGATTGATTTTTAATGGTTGTAAACAGAAATACCATTCTTCTGTCAAACAGGAATATGGGTGGAGGATGCTTATGGAAGTTCAACACATTTGGGGTTTTGGAGTTTTTTTCCACTCTGGTTCTTCCTGGGAGGACTCAACTTGCTAGAAATAATTTGTCTCTCAAAGTCAGGTGAAAATTCTCAATGGAGATTCTTTAGGTCTTGGCTGTGAAAATTGGAGCCAGCTTAAAACCTTCTTGTCTCTCTCCCATGTTGCTTCTTCCTGCTCCCTCAGTTGTACGAATATGGTCTTTTGGAGCTATGCTGTGTTACAGAAATGATCCAGGTAAAATATCTTTCTAGAAAAGGAAGGATAGGGAGTTATTTTTAAACTGACTTGACCTCTAACATTATTTTTGTGCAGAATGTGGACATAACTGTTAGAAACTAGCCACAGTGGAAGTAAAAGCTACTGAAAGCTTCACAAAGTGGCCACTCTGTGTGGGAGAGGACATTTTGCCTTAAGTTTTGGACTCTAAGGATTGGAAGCTGAAGACACGGTGCATATTGGAGCAAACACAGACAAAGCACTGCTGTAAATGCAAAGGTAGAAGGCTGCTGGCAAGAGGTACATTATGCTACTCCAAAGCCTGTTAAAATATTTCCATAAAAACTGGTTTTGACAGAAAATTCATTTTTTATTAAACAAGGCTTTTTCTGTAGAAAGCTGCCCTCCCTGCTCTCCTTTATTTTAATACAGGAAAAAAAAAATTTCAACTATTCATCCAGAGATTGGTCTGGCACTTGTAGAAATACCAATGAGTCAAAAAATACTGGAGTCAGAAGAGGCTGTAGTTATGTATTTTGAGAGTGCAACTGAGGAGTCCAGTCCAGGTAGGAATGTGAGTCAGAGAGTTATGTAGGGTCCAAAATGCACTTCCAACGAGGCATGGAGGGAAAGATCTCAACTGCAGTTTCCTAGACAAAAGCTGTCAGGCTTTTGTTTAATTTCTCTGCCCTGCAGTCAACATTTTCCGAGGTATAGCTGTCAGATACATGCTACAGCTGAAGAAACAAGAAATGTGTTGACCCAACCATAGCATGGGCCTCACCTGCATGCCTAAAGGCTCTGTCACCACATCAGCTCTAAGGGTATCTGCAATTTCCAGCCCTCCTTTTTTTTAAGCTCTGTTTGCTTCGTGTGACTTTCTAGTCATACTTTTTATGCTGAGGTTTAAAAATTCTAAATACAGCTGTAAACAAAAAGCTGGGCTACACGTGCCCTGATGGAGAGAATCTTCTTGTGCTGTGAGCAGCTGTAGCATATGGACGCGGCAGTGTCACTTGTTCGTCCTGGGGAGGGCAGAGCACAGCGCTGCAGCCAGCACCTTAGAGGTGGTTGTGCTTCTCTGCTGGTCATGGGCAAAAGAAGAAAAATGCAGCCTTAAATTATGTGCTTAGCTGGCAAAAGCAAGAGAGCTCAGATGTTTACTCTGATGTAATTGTCAATTTAAATTGACCTGCAGCCACGTACAGCTGAGAGATGTGATGGAGAGGGGCTGTTCATTTTCTGGCTGGGTTAGCAAGATGCTGGTCAGTACTGGGGATGTGCCTATCCCAAGGTATGTACTAGTGTCCACTGAGTGATGGCTGAAGAGACCTTCTTTCCCTATGCAAATCTCAGCTGACAGCAGTCAGACTTGTGCCCTCTGAATCTTCCCTTAACTCATTCATTCCTTCTTTGCAAGACTAACTCTCCTTGAGAAGGTGAGACTGAAGCAATTCTGTCTGTCCCAAATCAGTTTCTACTGGTGGGACCTGGAATAGGTATCCCAAATGAAGCCAAGTGTGTGCTCAGTAGTGCCACTCTGGTCTTCCCTGAATGTGTTCCTTTGAAAGATACTGGGATATGAAGGCACTTTTATTTTGCATGGGAGGGCTGTGCATGCAGTAAGCAAGCACTTTAATATTTCATGAAGGGTTCATCTCCTAATGGCAGGAGGATTTCCAAACCTGAGGCTATCACAGGGGTGCCAGTGCTGATAAGAACTAGCAGATTTATGACACTCTCCCCCCTCCCCCTGCCAATGCCAAATAGGGAATCATCAGAAACAAAGGCAGAAGTCTTGCAAAAGCTGATGTGGGAGGCAGAAATAAAGCTGTACAGAAACTGAGCTCGTGCACCTTTGTGTCTGCTGTGAGTTCTCTCTAGTGGGCTGTAGTTAAACAGTAATGGACCGATGCCAATCTCACATCCTCCATGGACTGTGCATGTAACATGCTCTTGTTGGCATGCAGATCAACAGTTTATATTTAACCAAATACATAATTCCATATGTAATTCTGATGTTCCCATAGCACTTAGGAAACAGTCATTATAGGCCTCATTTAATGTGTACTTGGAAGTATTACAGACCCCAGTATTCACCTCTCCTGGTATCAATGCAATGTCTGGCCACTACCATATTCTCAGGCAGCTGCCAGGAACTTTGGCAGGGTGCAGCCTGCTAATGTGTGGGTTGAGTGATTCGTGCCCTTGTGTTGTGAAGTGCTACTGACTGTGTGCTGTGACTGTCTGACGTCTGTCCTGGCTATGCCAGTCTGCAGAGGTGGAGACATTGGCTTAGGTCATAATTCTTTGGTACTGTTTTTTTTCTTTTTTCTTCTATGCTGAAGTGACTTGTGTTTTATTTATTGGTTTGTGATCTTTGCCCAGTTACCAGTGCGCAAGATTTGGAAACATAGCCTGTTGGACAATTCCTTTCTGCTCTTACTTGCTTCTCACTGCCTGAAGCCATCCCAGATCCTCCCTAGCGGCTGTTCTTAAACACTTCTCCACTTCTACACACTTCTAAACTGCTTCCTCCTCCTCCTCCTCCTCTCCTTTTTCTGCAACTGGAGGCATCCGACTTTACCTCTTTCCTCCACTAGCTCTGCCTTTCCAGATTGTGACTGGGCTTGGGTTGAATGCAAATTTGGGGAAAAGTTTGGCTGTTTTGGAACATGCAGTACCATGGTACCTAGAAGAGCAGCGATGAATGCTGCTTGCACCGTGACCAGAAGGAGAATAAACTAATAGCTCCAGCAAAAGAACTGTTTGTCATAACCTGTGTGTATTATCCAAAATCACTGAGGAGAGAGCAGTGCCATGCTCAGTTTGATGTTTTCTCAAATGGACAACTTATTATTTGCAAACAGCACAAGCATTTCAGGATGGTGGGAGCCAATAAGCTTGTCTGCATAAATTAAGAAATCAAAGTGCTCATCTATCTCTTCTACGCTCACCTGGGTTCAGGAGATAGGATGAAAAGCTGGAAATGAAACCCAGAGGTTTATTTTGCTTGCTTATTCAACAGTAGCCCTTGGATCTTGGTTTGTGACTCAGATTTTTGTTATATTCTATGCGAATCCCCAAGATTTGCCTGTCTTAAGCTACTTACTGTATAGGCTATGTATAATGCTTACTTCTGAGACAGAAGATGCACTAGGTATAAATATTCCCATAAGCTATTAAAAAAGCCCTCAGCATGTGTTAGGTTACCCCCAGACCAATCCCAATTCTGCATGTAAAAAGTTGTGCAAGTTTTACTCTTTTAAAACACAAAGTTTGAGAGGCTAGGTGCTAGGCTTGGAAAACGTACAGAGCAACCAAAGCAACTGCAGCCCCTATGAGCCACTTCTTATTTGGTGGGTGAGACAACAACACCTCTCTGTTAGGAACCCAAAATCTACTCACATGAATGTGAACGTACACCGGGAGACTCCCTGAGACCCAGGACTTTGGCAAGTTCATATCATAAATAGTATAAATTGCAAGCTAGTGCAAAGCACTCTGCTAGAGCATTAACTTTTAGACTGAGATGCTTTTTGTGGGACTGCCGGGCTGAGTCATCAGTTGATGTATGGAGAAGAAAGGTACAATGCATATCTATCCTCTCTTGCTAATCATGCTGTGAATTAGAGAAGGAACTTTTGTCTGCAAGTATAAACTTCCTTTATGTTGCTTTACTGCATAGTGAGGTGGGGGGGGAAAGGCTCATTACCAGACTTGGATAGACACTAAACATGCTAACGTGGCTCACTTTTTGCTATGACATGGAGCAAAAAGAACATTTCTGCCTCAAATTGTCTGTGGACTAAGCCGAGGTGCTGACTGGCTACAGAAAGATAATTTGGAAGTGCTTGTGGCTGTTTTCTGTAACCCTCCCCAGGTGAAAGAGGGAGGAGAGGCCTGAAGCGGTTCTCTGGAGGACTGGAAGGAGCTTCTCTTGGTCATGTGGGAGGGAGCATGGTGGGGGATGTAAGAGGTGCTGGGGTTTGAAATCATAACCACTGTAGACTGGCTCCTGGGTAGTTCTGCGCTTTTGATTAATCTGAGAGATAATAAGGAAAGCAACAATGCGGGTGGCTTTGAAACTGAGGGCAGGTGATTTAAATTTGGTGAGATACGGAAGATGACCTGGGTCTAAACTTTTTGTGTCGAGTTTTTGCTCATAAAACAGGCATAACGATCTTATTTTTGCTCTTGACCACCTTTCACTTACCTTTATTTTAAACGTTTTATGTCAAAAAGACCTTATATATTAATTTCCAGTTAACATATTGGAGCAGGCATCACAGTTGCATTTCTTATTGGTACTGCAAATACCAGGAGTGTATGGCTTGCAACCCATTTTCATTGTACAGTTCTATATCAGTATAGAAAAATCAATAAACTTGTAATTAAGACTTTAAAAGAAATGTAGGCTAGTACCTTAATCCTAGATCAATTTGCTTTTATTTCATAATAGCATAAAAATTTCTCTGCCAAGAGCATTATTAACTAGTTTAGTTTTTGGACATCCAAATACAACATTTAAGAAAAAGTACAGTGAAATGATTTATTTCACATGCAGTCTGAAATGCCTTACATGATAATAAGCTTTATTAAGGGAAAGTACTGGAAGACACTGTGTTTGTATTAAAGGGGGAAAAAAGGCCCTAGATACAGAAGACATTTCCCGCATCTGAAATTCTCATGTCACTGTGGAAATCCAAAGAATATATACTATTGGTATGTGTTTTTGCTCAGGAATGTTATAAATACTTGAGCAAGATCAAACAGAACAGCAAAGGAGCACTGGTTTAGTTGTGTAGCTTTTTAGAAAAATAAAACAGATCCGTATCCAGTGAATATGGACTGGCGTCAGACAAAGCTCAGTGCTGGTGGTATTTAGTCTGGGATATTCTGTTAAGCAGCATTACAAAACCCATGCTTTTGAATACAGAAACCCATTAGGTGATTTCTTTCCTCTAGATGCCCTCCCATGTCCCGTCTTCTGGTTTGTGGAGCAATGGGCGTTTGCAAGAGGTGGACGCCAGAGGATGGGACTTCTCTAAGCAACGAAGTCCTCTGTTCAGTCCAGTGACCAGATACGAAAACATTTGGCAGGAACTGGATGTAATGTTTTTGCTTTGAGTTTTAGGTGCTGTATTTTTAAGTCTGATAAGGTTATCTGCAGCTCTCCATTTGGTATTATTTCTACACTTTGCAGTAGCCTTTGTTTTCCAATTGTGCTTTTGAAAGCTGAACTTGGCGTTGTGGAGGAGAGGCACTAGTTTGTCCAGTGAATTTTAGTGTCTGGATCCAACTGACAGGCAATACCTGAAATCACAAGACATTTAATTACTTGCCTGTATTGCTGGTTAGGCTTTGTCTTAGCAAATTAATTCCAGCTACTGGAGGAGGAGACTGTTTGAAAAGCCAGGAGGTTATCGCAGAGAAAGCAAGGCAGTGTTTCATGCTGAAAGAGTAACAGTGTGAATCCCGGTGCCCTCTTGGCCCATGTTAACATAGTTTGGCCCTACCAAATAAGCATCGTGCCTCATGTCAAAACTTGGATGCGAGTTAACCTCTGTAGGGACTGTCCACTATATGTGTGTCCATGCCAATGCATTACACCTAACCTGACATGAGGCTGAAGTAGATCATCCTCTGGGAACTGGTGCCTTCCAGTGAACATTTTGGCTGTATCTCCGTATGTGTGCTGCAATGGGGAGGGAGCGTGGCTTTAGTGTCACAGCAGTCCCTGCCAGTGACATCCCTGTTGCAGCCAGGCTGCCTGCCTCTCTCTGTTCTGGCAGTTTCTGAGGTCTTTTGTTGCTTTGTCAAGATAATTTCACTGCCTTTCCCCACTCCAGCCTGCCTGGTTTAGCTGTGAAAACTACGTTTCATCTCTGACATTCTATTTCACTGACTGATGGCCAGAGTAGCAATTAATCCAGTGGGAGATAGGAGCAATTTTAATTTTTATTCAGGCTGCTGATGGAATAGTGCAGAGCAACTTAAAAGCCTAGGCGGACCTTTCTTTGTCAAAAGGCACAGCCAAGTTACTTGCTATGTTAGAGGAGGTCACTGTGGTTTGCAAACATTACTAGCAAGTAGCAAGATCAGTGGTTGGGACCAGCACGTGGAAAGGTATTTAGGCACATCATTTCTTCTGATTGCTTGCAGGGGACCTTTAACACCCAGCCCTAAATTTCCCCTTCAAGGGCTTGAGGTCATCAGTATGATGGCTAATCTAGGATGTCCTGTTGCCTAGTCAGCAGCTGAGGCAGGTACCTGAGTGTGTATTTCCACATCCTCCATATCCAACTAGGAAAGAAGTCAGAAACTTAAAAATGAAAAGCTAAGGAAAGAAGAGGAGGGTGGCTGTGCTGGACCAAAGGCCTGTCTAGCTTACCATCCTGCCATCCTGTTCAGGGGAAAGTTGTCCTGGGTCCTTGCTGCCCCTTAGTCACCAGTGATGGCTTCATCTTTAATAGCCCAAGGGGGGATTTTCCTTCCATGAAATTTCCTAGCAGGTTTTTGAACTCTGTGCATCCTTCTGATGTCTGTAGCCCCAGCGGCAGGGCATTACACAGCTTAATTTTAAGCTGTTTTTAGAACTGCTTCTGCTTGTTTGCCTTAGAGCCTGATACTGGCAAGGCTCATCGGATGCCCTTTGGCTCTTGGAATGAGAGCGGTGCTGAGCAGCGCTTGCCTTCTCCGTGCTGCTTGTAGTCGTGCAGAGTGTGGTGTAGAGCAAAGCACATCACCCTCCTTGGTGTTTCCTGCCAGCAAACACCTCGCTGCTCTCAGGAAGGTTTAAATTGTACTCAGGGTTGTAAATAGATGCCAGTCTCCACTCAGAAGTCAAAAAGTCGAATGTGGTGTGGATGTCAGTAGGAGCAAAAGCATTTCCCTTCTGTATGTAGATGCATTGATAGCACCAGTCCTATCTGTTCAAACAGGTCTGTAATTAGAGCTAGTGTCCAGGAGGTGCTCAGCTTTGCTTTCTTTACATCTCCTGTCAAAGAGAGATTTAGACCCGTTTCTTCAAAATGGCATGAAGGGGAAATGTAGAGCTAAGGGGCTATTTTGAGTTAGACTTCTTACTCACTTATTGTGAAATTGTCCCCATTTGTGCAGAAGAATTAAATATCAATTGGCCAAGTCCCAAATTAGCCTGTGATTTCAGAGGGAAGTCTGGGCACCAGTGGGGCAGAGGAAGAGCTCCGGATTTGGGTCTGTGCCCCAGTTAATGTCAGGTTTTATCTTACAGAGGTTTCTCTGCCTGCACACCTTTCTGCCTTCTGAGTTGCATCAGAACTGAGAAAACATCAGAGATCCACAGCAGACACAGAACCAGTTTCCTCTTCATTTACGTTGTGATCTAACAGTGGAGAAGATCTGGATTTTAGGACAGCCCTGTGGCGAGACTGAACCCAGCTGGGCATGGGCTGGTTAACATGCAGGCAGTGATGATAATACTTCTGTCTTCCAGAAGCTGAATTTTCTTGCTGTGCTGATCTCCAAATACAGTGATGATTCAAATGGATGCGCAGTGATTTTTGTCAATTGTACTCTCAGTGTATTTCTGGTGTGGATAAAATATCACAGGTAAAGAACCACAATAGTAATGAAAGGAAGGAACTGACTTCCAATGGATAGATGGATGGATGGATAAATAGCTTCCCCCTCCCTCCTTATGACTATGCTTTAAAGTCTGTTGTACTATGGAAAGTACTTTGGAGACTAACAAGATAGAAACAGCAGGTGAAGTTTTTAATGTTTTAGGAAATGTTTCCAAAATTCCCCCAAATCAGAGTGTCTCTGTTTCCTGGTGTCTAATAAGAAGGGAGCTCATGTTAAGGCAGCATTGTTTTGAGATCTTTCTTCTCTGTTATTGAAACGTTTAATTATTGAAACTGTAGGAATCTTAATATGTTTTGAGATATCTTACTCCTGTGACAAATCAACGGAGGGGTTCAAAACTTTTGGGAGAGTTATGTATGTACACACACTGCCAAGTGGCATCTGTTGTCTAAATTTAATTCTGTTTGGAAATGAAGGCAAAAATGGGCAATAGGGACAGAGAAATGCTTGTCTTCCAAAAGAGATTAAATGAATGATGAGGTTTGAATTTGAAATAGGAAAATTAAATTACTGCTGGAGTAGAGAAGACATTGCTGTCAAAAGCATATGCTTTAGGACCATGTCTAGAGAAAAATTGGCAGTTTTTGTGAATCCCTGGTTTGTGTTAACAAAGCCAGTCTATTATAGATGGATTGAACTCCTTTACAGGATGTGCTTTGTGGATGATAAAAAACGCTTTGAGATCAGAGAAGGAACAGCACAGGATCCTGGTCTGCTCACAAGCAGACAGTTTGGATACAGCTGTGTTCTTAAATTGATTTTCTGGCAAGCAAAGAGAAAAATGATATATTTTTTATTGGAAACATATTGATTTATAAAAATAGTTGTGCCTTGCATTTAGAGATATAATAAGTTTAAATTCCATAGGTGAGAGATTTCCTCCCCTCCTGTTATCTGACATGTTTGGTGATAAACTCTAGTGCTATGCTGTCTGCGTCATTCTGTTGGAAAGGTGCAGGATGATAAAATCAGATATTCAGTCACCTGGTTCTGCTCTTCTTTATTAGAACTGATATGATACAGAGTCCGTAAGTAACAGAAATCTTCCCTTTGACCTCAAAAAGCAGAGGATCAGATTTAGTGATGAATACAATACTCTACACACAGGTCCCTTGCAGGCATGGGGGGAAAAATTGATTCACCTGTTAAGTTGCCTGAGAACAGGAGGATCTGGGCTTAAATTCAGTTTTCAAAATCAAAGATTAGTGTTTTACCAGTAAGCCACTCAGGATCAGATCTGAGCTCATAACAGGCTCTTCAGATCACTCATTGCCTTAATGTTGGAATTGTGTAATATTTAAGCCACTTCTCTATATGGTTCACATAATAACGGCCACTATGTCAATAATAAAGGCTCCTCCTGGAATCTGCCAAACAAGAATGCTTTGATTTTTTTTCTAGTAACTTCCTGCAGTATAAACGATGTGTTCTACATCTGAAAAGTAGTTTTAGAGGGCTGCTGTCTCCGGCTCAGCTTTGGGGTGCTGGGTTCAGAGTTGTTTTTAAAATTTATAGTCCACTTTGACTTGACTACACTTCTGGAATGGCCTTTCTGGCATCCCTCAGCATGGGAATGACAGAAATAAAAACATCCCTTTTTTCCCCCCACCGATTTCAAATGCTTCAAAACTGCTGATTGCAGCACAGCCTGAACAGCAGGCATTTTTTCTGCATGTTGCTTTTATGCAAGGTTTAGATTAAAAGCACAAAGAGCAGAAAGTAGCTCACGCAGGTACAATGAGCAGAAGTTTACCCATGTTTCTCTGCTGTGGTGGCAGCTACTTTTGTGTCTTATTTAACCGGTTCCTAGTAGCGGTCCCTACAGAAGCAACGGTGGAAAATACATATGTTTCAGTAAATGCATTGAGCTTTGCTTCCCGTTGTGGTCCTGCCCAGAGGGTCTCCTGGGAAGATCAGCACTGGTGGTGCTAAGGGCATGCCAGGTGTTACCTAGAGGAGCAGCAGCTCCTGGAGCGAGGCAGAGCCCTGGCAGGGAGAGCCGATGCATGGGTGGCTTTAGGCGAGGGGAAAAGAGCGATGAAACTGGGCACCACTCGGAGCACCTGAAGAGACCTGTCGGGCCACAAACCTAACTCCCGAGTCTTCTAGATACTCTGCGTTCCCCTGTGTTAGCTTTGTGTCTTGTGGATTCTTGGCCTGATATTAAAGCTTCTTCTGCCTGTTGGCAATTGTGTGTGAGTATCATCACTTGGGTTGGTCTCTGTGGTTTGAAAAGTAGGAAGAGTGATGCTGCCAGCAGAGATACCCCATGGACACGACCTTTGAATTAACAAAGCCTGACACAGAGAGCTTTCTCTTGCAAGATGGCCCAGTCCTGTCATCTGCTTGGCATGCTGGAGTCCTACCTTGTCTCTGTGCACATTACCTGCCCCAACTGGCAGAGGAGACTGCAGCTTGTTTAGGAGTTTTCTTTGGCCACCTGAAAAGCCCTTCAGCAAACCTTAGGGATATATGTGCTGCTATCTGAAGAGACTGGGCTGCCCTATTTCTGTTAGCCCCGCATAGAAAGCGGGTTGCTGAAGGACACTTCTTGCTCTCGGTAGTCTATGCGTGACTGATCCAGAAAAGATGGTTTTGTTGAGACTTGAGTATTTCTGAAGGAAGGGGTGCATATGCGCATATGCATGTGTGTGAGGAATAAAAAAAGAAACATTAGCGCGTTCTGACGGAGTCACGTCCCCACTTAACTTAATGACAGACACCCACCGACTTCACAGGGGTCAAGATTTCAGTATCCTGTGTGCGGGGGATCTGTCAGTAATGCTATCCTTGTTATAGCAATAGCTGAACTCCTGTTAGCATAACAAGCTACGGGGAACTGCCAGTTAGCAGCTCTGTCACTTACGCTCCCTAATGTGAATGTTTGCATTCGATTGCTATCTTGGTTAGCCAAAAAGTCTTCATGTTCCCGGAATGTCCCTCGAATTACCTTAGTGTTAAAAGACAATGAGGGAAGACTTCTCTCAAGCTGGACAGCTAAAGTCCCATGTCCTTGTCTTGGGTCATCTCACATGAAGATCACCTTACCTCTGCCACCCCTCCTGCATTACCTCTCCTGCTAGACCCTGTATGCATGAAGCCACCTCTGACTCTCATATTGCAGTTCAACTCTTCCCAGGCATGGCTCTGTTTTAGAGAGGAGTCTTCTGGTCTCTAGTCCGGTAGAGGAAAATAAGCATGGGCTGAGAAATCGCTAGCGTGACCCTTGGGAAAAAATGAACAAGATGGCAACAGCAGTTTAACGCTGACTTCATACTCAATGAATCAAAACTCTAGAGCTGTAAAGACCCTCTGAACGATTAACTCTGCTCAAGCCATTTTCTGAAGATGTCTGTTTAATCTGTTCAAACAAACCTCTAATGAGGATGGTTTCACCTGTGCACGGGCGCTCTCTTGACGTTGTACTCTTCAGTGCTTTGTTGGGTTTAGTCCTTCTGGGACCCTGTTTGTGCTTGGTGCCATACAGACAAAAAGTCTGTTTCAGAGTTATCAGTAGGAACGAGATCTAATTTAAGAACAGCTCATCCTCCAAAAAACTACAAAATAAAGCATGCTTGAAGTATTACATCCACTGTGGAAGTGTTAATTCCTTCAGCAGTGGCTCTTGGACTACTGTCTGCATCCAGGATGTGTTTGGCTGAAGGTTCAGTTGTCAAGAAAAATGACAAAATCTCTCATGTTTCTGTTCTCAAATACCTGATTCTTGCACTTCCTTCACAATCTGTTTGAAATATGACAGCTGATTTCCTGGGACAATTTGCATCTGTTTTCCGACTTTCTGGTCAACATCTTGATAAATTTCCAGATGATGTGATGCATTTTGGTACTCAAAGCTGTTTTCTGCTTATGGGGAATCTCTTGACTAAACTGCTGTGGCACTGCAAGCTTGAAGAGGAGTGTATCTTTTTATTCTTCGCACTGTGCAACTTCTGGCATTCGTAAAATTTTCCCCATTTTACAACTTCAGAGTGTTGCCAATAAAAAGGTAGTGATTTGAGCCAGAAATAGCATTTTGGAAACTTGCATTTCTTCAATGGAAAAGATATTGCTGTTGCAAATGCTCTTCTGCTCTATAAATCTTCTGTTTTAAAACCTGGAAAATCTGAAAGCTTTTCAAGTGGTGCTTTTTGGGTCCCACGGAGGTTACATTTGTATTCTTACTTCTGCATTTTCCATGTTCTTTTAATTGACTTTGTATGCATAGGAATACCCCATTGTCATCACCAGCTTTGCCAAACATGCTATGCAAGTGCTGCAAAGGTTTCTCCTATAGAAGTTTAAGATCGGTGCTGTAGCTTAAAGTCAGCCTTTTCAGGCTCATACAGGCCATTTTCAATTAAAGTCCCTTCCAGTTTCTTTTAATTGGACATCTCTGGCACACTATCAGCTCTAACACCGAAGACAGACACAGGTACCTTGGTTCAGGAGAAGAATACAGATTTCTCACATCCTGGAGGTGTCTCCATGGTATTGTTGTCTGTGCATATTTGTTGGGGTTTGGTTTGGGTTTTTTTCTGTTCATGCTTTGTGATATACAAATGATAGATATTGGAGAAAATAATATAGCAATGCTTTAACCAGGATAGTATTGAAATTTGGGCGCATGTAGCTTTTCTTCTTATCAAGAAGAAATCAAAGGCTGATCTTATAGCTTCAGGTTGATGTGGGGAAATATGTGAACAAGGGATTGCTTCTTAAAATTTCATAAGGCTAATCTTACTCACTGGAAGTTGGTATATGTAATTGAAAACTGGCAAAACATTTGATGAACAAATTATAACTTTCTCTCAGGAGACAGGTGAATTTACAGGGGAGAAACAAGACGTTATTCATAGCTTACTAATTTTAACTAAAAATCTTTATGAGGTAAAGAAAAGCAGAGGCTTAATTTTGGTATGACATGGAATACATGGCAAAAGTAAGTTGCCCTTGATGTGGCTAATGTCTGATTAAATAATTAATATCTGATTTATTAATTAGGAAACAGAATAAGAGAGACACTGAAGTGAGAGGTCTGGAATGCAGACAATTTTTCCAAAGGACCAGCTTGTTTAACCCAGGGTCCTTTTTGACTAGATGAAGGAACTGGGTAATATACAAGATATTGTGCAATAATTTTAAATTATATAATATTGCTGTAATTAAGTAAACATAATTTAATATTACTGTGACACAAACTAATGCACTTAACCAAATAACTACTCCATATTTGTCAGAGTATGTGCACAATACATAGTTAATAAGTATATGTGAAGATGAAAAGGGGTTTTTGAGCTGTTTCTAAAGATGATGTGGCATCTTGCCTGCTGCTAATCTTGTTTTAACACACTGGGGTTTAGGTTGGAGTTAGTTTAAACAAATTCTTGTGATGATGATTAACTCAGTATGTTTGGTTTATGTGAACACATTTCTCTGTAACAACTTTGGTCCTTCTTAGCAGTCAAGGGGTTATCAGTCTGAGAAATGAACTAATAAACTGAAGAAATAATTAGATCTTGCTAAGCAGACAGATGGCAGGGTCATGTCCTTTGATACCAAGAATGGCAAAAATCTTGTCTATTTTTCCAATTAGATTGTTTCATCTAATAGTTAAAAAAATACAAAACCAAACCAACAACCAACAACAAAAAACCCAAACCAAACAAAAACCAGTATAAGCTTTGTTTTTTCATGTAGAGGCAATCCTTGCTGCAGCAACATTTTAACCATGATATAAAGCCTGATAAAGCTATTAGTGGGATCCTAAGCATCAAGCCCAACAGAATAACGGTGTGTTGTTAAAAAAAACCCCAACACTCCCCCCCCCCCCCCCCCCCCAACCAACCAAAAAAAGATTTCAGGGTTATGACAGCTCCCTTCAAAAGTTAAGCTGTTTAAGCTCACCGTTTTTAGGAACTAGGTCTGGCGTTGGAAGGGAAGGAAGAGAATATGGACTGATTGAGCAAACACACAAACTACTAGAATAGCAGCAGAAAGACATTTGCATTTGTACTGGATTTGGGTTTGCCAAGTTCATAAGAGGACATCAGCTGGGAGGGTGCCATAGGACAATTCAGAGGCAGCACCACCAATGGAGGAGAGGAGAGGAAGGTTCCTGGCCTTCTTGGTGTAATGAGAGTTGACAACAAACTGGGTTGGAAACATCTAAGCAGTACCAAAGAAGTTATACCAATTTTCTTATTGCTAAATGGAGAAAGACAATATATTGGGCTTTAAAATGGGGTATTGGCCAGTTGCTTGCAAGTCCTTGCCAGCAATGTGATGGTCAGAAGAAGGGCTGTGCGGAAGAAACATTCATCAGGGCAGCAATGAGGCTTTTTGGATGTGTGTGCTGAATGACAGATGACATGGTACAGAGGGCTTTTGTCTTTGCTTTGGTAGAAGGCAGCAGACTGCAAGCCAGACCATGGGTAAAAAAACCCAACCCAACCCAACCCAAAAAAACCCCACGACAAAAAATATGGAACAAGAGCCCCAGAATGCCACATCCCAAAGGGGAGGATAAAACAGTGGTACCTAATCCACAGGGTTCTCTTGGTCATTAGATGAGGTTCAGAGGGGAGTAAAAGACTGCCACTGAGAAAGAAACATGGGAATGTTTAATCCTTCATAGCTGCCATTTATAGCCATAAGAAACTATATACTGTGTGATTTCAGGAGACTTCAAGCACTGATAGATGTATAATCATATGATGTAGAGCTTCACATACCAAACTGCACCCATTTACAAACTTTGTCATGCTTTGTTCTCTATATAGTAGTAAATTCCTCATTGTAGAACAGCTTATCAAACCTTTCAATCGTTAAAATAATTCCCTACTGACTTCTGAAATGTTCTATAACATCTATAAAGAAGAAAAAATAGAAAAAAATCTTTACCTTCTTAAAATAACTCAGAATGTAAGAGAAGGCTTTGAGTTCAGTATTGTGATTCCTGTTCTCTGCCTTACTTTCGCTAATCCTGTTATTGACTGGGTGTAATGGGCTCACTTTATGCTTTAGCCAAATAGATTCAAGAAGCAATCACTTGGCTCAAGATTCAATCTTTTGTTTTACCAGGAGCACTATTATTGGATCTCACAAGGCTCACAGTCTACTTATGAAATATGGGAAATGACATTTTAAATTGCTTTGGTCACTACTGTTCTATGGAAAATGAGTATATCAATGGATTTCATCCAATTAATCACAATGCTTCTTTCCATACCAGGTTCTGAAATAATAGTGAAGATCCTAAAATATATAAGTAGCTATGGAGGGTTGTGGACAACCACAAAGGCTATTCTCTTTCTGGGATGGTGGCCCCTTTAGGCTTCATTCAGAGCTGATAATGAAAGACATGATCCTCTGAGGCTGAATCAGGACATGCGAATTAGGTTCCTGGACTGACTCTTGCTCTCTACAGGAACTTATTTCTCTTTGCTGACTATGAAGGAAGCTTGGGAGCCTTGTCTCCTTATGTTAACATGAGCCTTTGAATAACTGCTGAAGACTTTATAACCTTTTTCTCCTAATGAAGTCCATTAGTGTAATTTAAATCTCATTAAGCTGATTGTACTCTGTTAGACTATGCATCTCTGAAAATATGTTTAAAAAACACGAGGGATGTTTAACAAAGTAATGTGCTATATGAAGTACTTAATTAATATCTGAGTAAATTTTCCTTGCAGTCATGCTTGTATCCGAAGCAGTTAGGCTAACCGAAGGGATATTCACCATAAAACATCAGTAAATGATTGTGAAGCAATTGTCTTTTTCTATCAAATATATCAGTATTCTTCCTAAAAAGCTAACCCTTTAAAGTGATGGAAAGATGAAATGATGTTCTTAGAATATTTTCGTTCAGGCTATGGAACTATATATCCAAGTTTTGCCATCTATTGGTACCATTTAAATACAGATCAAAGTGCCCTGGCTTCTGGGATCCCTCTCAGGTGCATTGAGATGAATGCTGTTCCCTCCCTGTGAAGGAATGCTTACAGCTTCCTTTCTTAAGATTGCATTTCTTTAAGAGGTCTTCCAAAACAGAGGCATCCCAAAACCCTGCGCAGCCTTGGAAGAATCTTGGCTACTGTCTAAGGCTATAATACAGAAATAGCAGCGTCTGCTCTCCTGTGTTAGAAAGCTATTCGACACATTCGTGTTACTGCAAAAACTTCTCAGATCTTTGTCTCCCCAAAGAAACGTCAGGCTCCAGCCTCGAGTGAACACCTGCTCCAAGAGGTTGGCTTTGCTTGCTGCAGGCAGTTAGGCTTGGTGCAGGACTCGCTTCTGACACCGGGGAAGGAAGGCTCGCAAAGTTGTGGGGCCCTTCGGAGGCTCTTGCCAGCAATATGCTGGTTTTGGCAGGGCAAATCCAGCCAGCTCTGCTGTGCTGGGGGAACGAAGCGATTTCTCAGTATGCAGATCTTATTTCGTGTAGGCTTTTGTAGATCAGAGCTTACCTCTGGGTCCTCACAAAAGCTGTGGTTCTGACTGGGAGCATACTGGGACTGTGCGTTCACAGACTCCATCTGGTGAGTCAATAGGATTTCTCCTTCACCACATTTAATTCTGGTGCATATCTGTGATCTGGCCCCCTGGTACCAGTACATAGAAGTAATGCACTCTAGACATGGCAATGGGTGGAGATCAGGCTAACAGGAGGTGCAAATAAGAATTAGTGTCTTTGTTTCTTGATTACACACAGAAATTCTTCAGTTTTTCATGTTAAGTTGTCGCTTTCCCATTCCAGCTCAGCTGCATTGCTATTAAAACCTCTATGAACATTCATGGGGATCTCAAACATTAGCAAAAGAACATCTTTCTTCCTTTCTTTCCTCCATGTGCTGTAGTCACTTGGCTTTCCAGATTTGTATCTTGGTCAATTGTGCAAATCTCCCTTGGGCTTGTACCCTACTGGGCTAGTGAAATCTGTAATGAATGGAAGTGGTGAGTTACGGTGAAAGACTTTGATATATGAGAGGTAATGTGAGAGAAGCCTGTACTGATTAGTAAAACTTGAGTTTAAAGTATGTATGGGGTGGGGAATGAGAGAAGAGGGGTTGCTGCAGCAACAAAATCTGTGCAGGTGCTAAATATGTTAATTATAAGCCTGAACTCCTTGGAGAAAAGGGATGGTAATGGCTTATTGCTGACAAAAAGTGATTTAGAAGGCAAATTGCAGTATAACATGTTTGGATATGTAGTAGCATTACTTGTGGCTTTCAAAGCGGCCGAGTCACTCTCCATTCTGCTTAACAATGGGGGAATTTAATGTTAAAATTGGGATTTGTAACAGGAGTAGGAATCAGAGAGCAAGGAGGATAATTTGGCTTCCAAAATCAGGCTGATAGACTAGTGCAGTGGTTGGTATCAAGTCTTGTAATTGTATTTCTAGTGGAAAAGTATCTGCAAAACAGAGTTGTGCATTTTCCAGAATGACACAGGAAATTTAAAGTTGCTTTCTAGGTTGTGGGAACATACTGAGGAACAGATGTGGCGCATGACCACCACCACTGGTGTGGCTGGAGACCAAAGAGCAGCAACAGGAAGGCTGCTGTCAGCCAGAATGCTGCCAAAGTTATTTTCATCTTTAATGCTCCCTCTAGTTCAAGAGCAAGGATTTTTGTTGCTGCTGTTGTTGTTTATTTCAAATAAGATGCTCCTTGAATCATATATCTTTCCTGGGAGGAGAAGTGAGAATAAACTATTGACAATGTTGGTCAGGTTACTTGTCATAGTACCAGAAAGCATCACGAATGAGCTCCAATAAAGGAAAAAAGCAGTGTGGGGAAACACGGTCCAACTGCAGGGCACAGAAGCCTGGGGAGAAACACCCTAAAAAGAGGGAGGAGAAACATCAAAGCAGTTCGGAGCTGGGAAAACTGCAGGATAACATGAAATTTTACACAGAACATTAAGGACTAGTAAAGAGATATGGAAAGTGTTAGTGAGCTTTTTTTGCTCTTGGTATTTTGTCAATGAGAAGATATTCCAACAGGAGAAAAATGGCATATTTGTCAAATTATGAAAGAGAAGTGACCAATAAGGAGGCTAGACTTTAGCTCGAGGTCAGGCACTCATCAGGTTTTCATCTTCAAGCCATAATTCAGGGGAGCAGTGAATACAAAAGAACATTCTTTGTGAAATCTGTTTGAGAAAACACTGAGAAAAACATTGAACTATGTCTCTTTCAGTTCAACCTGGCATATCTTTGAAGGAGTAACGTCCCCCCAAGGATGTAGAAATTGGTATGCGGATCTGCCTGTTGTCTGTTGACTCCCTGGCACCGAACAAATGAATCTCTGTCCTCTTTGCTCTTCTTCTGACCTTACAACTCTTAGGTTCTTCGCTACAGAAGGACTTTGGTTTTTTAAGTTGTGCACTTGTGTACAGAAGACAGAAATCAGGATAGGCATGTCAGCTGCTAAGTGCAGAAGGCTTCAACCTGAATTTTGATTTCTCTAATGTTCTTTTCTGCAATCCCCAAATATAGACCTACGTCCAAGAGTGCGGCAGTTTGATACATGTCCTCTTGACTTCAGCAATGGTTGACTTTTAAGTATCACTTATTCAGCGTACTGAAGTGCGAATCGTTGTGCAATGTGTAACTAAGTACTGTGAATTTTATTCTTTGAACAGTATTTTTTACATACTGCAGACCTTGACATCACGCCTATGTCCTTTTGGATTCTGGCCTCAAAATGCTAGAGCAACGCTTGAGTTCAGCTAGGACATTTCTGAGGCTTTTAAAAATGTGACTTGGGTTCTCTCTCAAATATTCTTCTGCCTTTTTCTGCCAGAGCTCTAAAGAAAAACATATCTTTTGTAAAAGATACCCAATCTTGATTGAAAGAGGGTAACACCTGGCATACTTTAGCTTGGGCTGTGGTTAAACACACCTCACATTTTGCTCAGTGCTTTTGGCCTGAATATATTCTAACTTCAACTTCCAGTCCTTGAATCTTGTTATGTTTCTCTGTTCCAGTCATGCACTAAACTGTATCTGAAATCTTGCCCCCAGTAACATTACGATAGGTGAAAGTACCAGTCTTCTAAAGCAGACACTACGTAATGTGGTAAAACACAATAAGCAATCATTTATTAAAAGAAATATGTACTTATGCATCTCACTGTCTGATTTGAACATCTAGATGATAAAAGGAACCAGCACAATGAGGATACCGTTTCGTTCCTCCATTCCTGTTCTTCAATAATCTGAGAATTTGAAAGGCATAAATATGCAATGAAATGTTTGGGGTTTTTTTTTCCCCCAGGTCTTTTTATATCACAATGCATGATAAGAAAAGATACTTTAGGTCAGGTATTTTAATATTTGTCATTTTTCAATTGTTGCTATATTAAAGCATTATTAAAGTTAGCGGAATAAAATCATCAAGAGCTGTTTATCAGCTTGCTTATGTATCTGGAACAAGTTGGAGCAGACTGGTAAGGGGTTTTCACAGCATGTGGGAAAATGCTACAGTTTTTTCTTTGGGTGGATTGTCCTTAGTACTATTGCTTCAGCAGTTTTGTAAATCGCTCCCTTCTCCTCTTCTATGTGTCCTTGTCCCACATACACAAGCAGAATGGGGCAGGCTTACATAAAAATGAGAGAAAGATGCTTTCTGGTGGGACCTGATTCTGCAAGCTTTAAAATGCCAGCTTTCTGCAAATGTTACTGCTCTCCAAAATAAACAAATTAGTTTGTCTAGTCATTTGACTGCAGGAATCCAGACCATAAAGGATGTGGAAACAAAGAAAGCTCACCTGGAGAGTCAGGCAACATTGGGTGAAAAGGTTCTGTGGTGTTTTGAAGCATTTCTTATCCCATGAAGAAAACTCTACCTATTTAAGTTTAGAAATCAAAAGCATATTTAATATACCTGAATACATAAATCAAGCAATCCAAAGATGAAGTACAGGAAACAGAATTACATATAAAGTGTGGTAGAAATTAAGTACTTCAGTATGTCTTCAATGTTTTGTTCCCATTTTGCCCAAATAAGTTGTGCTAAATAATCCTTTGAGTGACAGAAATGATACCTTTCTGTTCACATACGCATTTTAGTTAGTGAAGTCCTGCTAAATACAGCACAATATACGTGTATCCGGTGACATGAATTTACAGTGCATAACAGAAGACTTAAAATGTGATGTAGTTAACTTCACTGCAGAGCAATATAAGACAAACTGTGTAGTTGCGTTGAGGATGCCCCTCCTTCATGGAGTATGATGGAGATGGCTGTGTTGAAAGTACGGTTCCCCTCGAAACAGCGCTTCCTGCACCTTGCTGCTTCTGTGTGTATACATGGTTTCTCTGAACAAACAGGCTTCGTGCAAAAAATCCAACATAGCACGGCCAAACTCAGAGGCTTCAGTGGTGTTTCTGAATGCAGCATAACTACAGCGTAGAGCAAAACCTGACCAAAGTGGCACAGTATGTCCCCAAGAAGACTGACCCAATTTTTTTCTGAGCTTTGTTTTTGTTCCCCGCCCCTCCCATCCTCCTCCCCTTTCCCCTGGAAACCTGGACAGTCTGGAATCTGGAAATGTTGCTATAATTAAATGTGTGGTATGTAGTGCAGCGGCCTTATCTCCCTCGTCTTCCCTGTGAGCTAGGCTCTGGGGTGGTGTGCGTTTTCTATGAAGTGCAATGGTTACCACCCATCATGACAGAAGATGAGGGACAGTTGCTCAGGGATGGCTGTGGACAGCTGATCCTCCCTCAAGAGAGATGGACAGAGGTCTCTTCTCATCTCATGTTATTTGCAAAATCATGGTTTGACCATAAGGACGTTCTTGTGTTCTCTTAGCGGAGTATTAAGCCTTTCCTAATGGGAGCACCTCTTGCACTTGTTCAACTGTTCCTTCTGCAATGCTGAGGAAGACAAGAGGGTCGTAGCATGGGCCAAGATGGGCCATGCTTATGTGAATGCATTTTTAGACCTTGCATTATGGGCACAAATGGGTAGGAAATTCTGTTTAAACATATGAAAACTTTTTTACTGTGAATGTGGTCAAAGAGTGAAACAGGTTGCCCGTTGAGGTTGTGAAGTCTCCATGCTTGGAGCTATTCAAAACCCAACTGGACACAGACCTGAGCAACCTGTGCTCTCTGGCCATGCTTTGAGCAAGGAGCTTTGACTAGACCATCTCCAGAGGTCCCTTCCACCCTCGGCCGTTCCGTGATCAGAAACTTTCCCAGACCAGGAATGGCCAGTCTGCCCTGTGTGCTGTTACCAGTCTGATGCCCTGTGGATGAGGAAAGGTGGAGTAAGCCAAACACAGCATGCACAGATAACCTACAAAACTATATGTATTAAGCATTTTTTTCTGCTAGATACTTCTGTGTCTGTCCTTTAACTAGCACTGTTGAACCCTGTGTCCCACTTCCCAGTATCCCAGTATGTTCCATCCTTTCCAAAGGCCTGATCCAAAGCCAGCTGAAGTCCCTATGTTGTTTCCCACTGACTTTGGCAGACAGGGCTTCAGTTCCTAATCTAGCTTTGTTCTCTGCTGGTGGCAAATCTGGGTTGTAAAGAGGAGGCATTTTCCTGATTAATGACTGAGGCTCACGCTGCTGCCTGGGCTATTCTAGGACAGGATCAGATGTAAACTGCTGTTCTTGGTGTCTCTAAAGGAAGAACCTGAAACTCCTCAGTTTTGAGCCAGCTGGTGGTACTGCTTGGGATGCACACATTAATCACCCTCCAAAGTTATTTGTCTGCAGAAACCACTTCTATGCTGTCACTCCATGCAGCCCCCCACCGCATGTGCGCACGCACACACACACTTCCCTGCCAGTCCATCGTCTCTGAGTGGCAGCTATTTTTGCAAAGCTGCCTTCTGTTTTGTCTCCTGCTTTCCTGCCTTTGCTCACATGCGTCTCTCACTGATGCCATCTCTCCCTTTCATAGACAGGGAGCTCTTCTCCCACTTAGCTGCTTTGCTTTTCATCCCACTCCACCATCTCCACCATCACGGGCAGTGCCCTGAAAGTCATTTCAAAGGACAGACTTCCAGTTTACACTATTGCCAGACTATTTCTTTTAATAGATAACCATGTGCCATATGCCTTTCCTTTCCAACAGAGACGTATTCTGTAGCAGCCTTTGTCTTACAGACACCTGCACACTCTTTATTGATTTGTCTTGTCAGCTCTCCCTGCTCAGTCTCTGCACTGTCAGGGTCTCTGACTCTGTTTACTTCCTGCAGCTTTTCTCTTCTCCTCACATAAAAGCGTGGACAGATATACCTGTGAGGCCTCTCTTGTCAGCAAAAATGGACTCCAATGTGGTCAGAAGCAGAAATAACTTCCTTGTGGTCTCATACAAAAAATAAATTTAAACAAAGCCCTTTTATCTGTCTGCACCCACAGAAAGCGCAAAAGGCTCCACTACTGTGTCTTCTATAGCTTTATAAACAGACTGTTCCTTTCCTTTCCCTGCTTTCTTATTGCAGCTGAATGAGTGCTGTCCAGAGATATTTAGTGCCCCCACCCCCTTGGTAGACATGGCATTAAAAAGAAAACAAAAAAGCAAAAGGGTTTGATGTAAAATAACCATTTGCTTCAAAAGAACATTGATTGAATAATAGATCAAGCTTCACTTTGGTGCAGTGTTTTTAATGAAAGATGCACCTTTGCCCACATGCTTCTGCTCAGCATTAACTTGGGAGGCTGAAATGTTTTGAGTATTCTTTTTAATTTAATAATCAGTGGTGAATTCTCCTCTGGCCTCTTCTGATCCTTTTGGTAGCACTCATTTGCCACTAAAAATATGAAGGTGAGACTTAAATTGAGCTCAAACCTCCAAAGCTTTGATCAGCAGACTAGGTTTGTTTTCTCTGGCATAAACTAATAGACACTGGTGTTCAGATTCCCAGCTTGAGCGAAATAGCAAAGCGCTCCCGCAATCTCTGCAGCAGCGTCGGCTTCTTGTGGTGGCACAGCTGATCCCTGTTTAGGGATCGGGCTGATTCAGTCACACTGAAGTTTTAACACCTAGACTGTCTCATGCTTTCTGGGGAGTTTGCCAGTGGTTTAAAATAGAGAATTTGGGATGGTGTATCTTTGATTCCAGTCCCACGTCATCACAGGTGAAGTATTACTCTTCTCCAGTCCCCCTTGCATTTCAGAAGTGCTGCTCCTCCTGTCAGTCCACACAGTGCCGCTGTAGCTTTTTCTCACCGTTCCTGTCCCATGAAAAATGCCTCCTTTCATCCTCCATGTGAGACTTGCTGAAATTCTCAAGCCCCCATCACACCACAACATCCTCTGCAGCCTGGCACCGTGGGTTTTGCTGCTCCAGCTCATCTCCCAGCTGAACTGGATTAAAGGCAGTTGACCTTCTCAGTCTGCAGACTGACACTGGTGATTGCTCTAAACTGAAATCGTACTTCCATGGGCTAATTTCATGCTAAACTTCACGCTGGCTTTTCTGAAAGTGAAAAATAAGATTATTTGTAACTTGTACAGTGTTGATTTGCTACATGTTAGCCTTGACTTTATCTACATTCAACCCAAAGACATTTGGGACATTTGTTTTTACCTCTGCAAGAAGGGAAAGGATAATTTCAGATTTTCATCTGGTCAATTAAAATCAACCCCTGTTCTTCTCAGGGAAAAAACCCAAACCAACCTTTATATTTTTGCAGTTTTCAGGTGGTAATCTTCTGTACCTGGTGAGATCCATGTTTTTAGAACCTAAGGTCAGGTTTAGTTCTGCTGCCAGTTGCTCTCTATGGAAACTTTGCCGTTTACATGAATGGCAATAAAATCAGGGCAAAACTATTAGCATAAACAGTTAGACCACTGTTGCTTTAGTCCAAATTCAAATTGCTTGCTGATAATTTGAGCAATAAACTGGCTTTGATAAATTCCTTTCCCAACATTATTTTATCATCATAATTATTTGCTGTTCTGCTTTGAATCTGCAAATTATCTCATACAGTTACATATGCAATAAAAACAGGGTACATGATCTATTGTCTTGCCAACAGTAAAATAAATAAAACAGTTTGTGAAAGATTATTACTGACTTTTTGGCAGAGCTGTAATAAATAAATAAATAAAGATTTAGATGATAGATTCTTAGAAGGGATAAGTATGAAACAAGTTTGAGATGCAACACTTAGCATATACGCTGCTGTGGAATTTTTGTCTGAAGGCTAATTCTAAAGCCATATTCAGATTAGAAATGGGATTGCAATAGATTTCTCATTTTGAAACATGTGCTGATAAAATATTCCTCTGTAAAAGGAACATAGTCTTTGAGTTTGAGCATTTGTAGGTTAGCCAATAAACCTGTCTAAAAGGAACAGTGGATGAAGGTACATCAATCACATTTTATGATTATGATAGCAACGTGGCAAAGAAGTAATGTACCAAATAAGTGTTAAAATTGATGGCTGTACCCTTTATAGGTTATAAAGAATAAAGGCTTGTGAGATGTATATATTTTCAGTATTGTTGGCAAATTACTCGGATATTTTGGATACAAATATTATAAAATCAGATTTAGAATTATTGGCATGCATTTTTATTTCCAAGAATGTGTAAAAAATGCTGATTGAGAAGGACCGCCAATCACATGCAGAACAGAAATCCACACAAAGGCGTAGTTCAGCAAATATGTCTTAGAGCCTGCTCTTGTGGTTTATACGATCCTTTAAATTAATTTTCTGCATTTACTGATAAACCAAACCTTTTGATTAAAAACATTTTTAATGAAAGCAGTAAAGTATCTGAGAGTCTCATGTGAACATATTTAGGTAAAAGTTAGCAGAAGAAATCTGACTTGTTTTTCATTTTGTAGTTGACCCATAAACCTCCACATCACCTTCTAGATTTGGTGACAAATCAGTACACTGTATGTACTGAACAATACATAATTCATGAGCAGCCTTCACCCTGACAGAAGTTGAGAAAGACTGTTGCAGAAATGTAACTGTGAAAAAAAAAAAAAAAAAAAAAATCATGGTGGAAGTGATTTGTGAAATGGAAATGGGTCAACAATGTCAAATTACCGATTTCTTCTGAATGACTCACCCAGCTGTAGTACTTACAGTAGCGTACAGTCAGCAACAAGGAATCAGGACAATAACTATGGATTTCCTTCCTTCTTCCCTCACGTTGGGCTAAAATGCAAACTATCCAAAGTACTGCTAGGACAGGGTATATCTTACTACCTCTCCTGGGTTTGTCCATCCTTTTTCCAGTCCCCCAAAATCTGGTGGCAGCTTTTCAGGTTAGCAACACCTTTTCTACTGCTTCATCTTCTCAGTTTTCCTTACCCAAGAAGAGTCAGGCTTGTTCCCTGCAGTGGGGTAAGCCTTCCGTGAAAAATTGTGGTTACCCTGCAAAGGTCTATTGAAATAGGTAGTGCATCTCCTCACTGAGTTAGCACTTTAGGTATTGTATCTCTGTGGTCAGCACGTTCCCGAAAATGTCATGGACTGAAGGAGGTGATAAAACCATGGCCATAAAAATCCTTCTGCAAGACTCTGGACGTTTTCTCAAACAGACTTTAGGTGACCCACTCTGGATAACAAGAAGCCTGTAATTACATCCGAGTGCAACCAAGTCACACCTCACCTTCACAACTGGCAAGACCTTATTTTCTGCTCAGAGATCACGTACCTGACTTAGTGGGAATCCTGCCTGGACTAGGAAGCCCAGCTGAGACGTGTGACTTGTTAGTGCTGTTGTAGTCATTTGCTACAGTCTTTACACTGCTTCCAGCCCAGAGTGGCCTTGTGGCCCAATAGCTCAAAGGGTGAGGAGATCTTGCCAGTGACATACTGTGTTCTGCTGGCTCAATATGCCTTCAGAACTGCCTCAGCATGTTCCCTCCGAGACTTCTGTTTGATGCAAACCTCCCCTCTCTCTGTTAAATTTGGGGGGGGTTGTGTGTGGGGAGCCTGGCATGTCCTGAAGGACTCTGCATTTCAATGTCAGTGATTGATTCTTGGGTATTTGAAATATTTGTTGGGTGTGGGATTTTTTTTCCTGTGCTTGTTCTTTTGCTAAGTGTCTTCTGATCTTTCAGGATAGAAGGCCTTACTCTGTAGTAAGTCAAGATCTGTTCATTGTGCTGAAGAAACATTAAAGAAGGTAAAGACCCCTTAGGTTGAAGAAGAAAGGACCAGGCGTTACCCTAACCTAGGACATATGCAAGGGTTGATCAATTTGCCTGTAAGGAATCAACACAGACTCCTTGCATTTACATAGAAAAGTGAGCAAAAGCAGGGCAGAATTATTGCAGGCAGCAAAACCCAAGTTTTTCATCATCAATTCAGGTGAATCAATTCGAGGGGGAGCTGCAGCTGAAGCTCAACAAGTCGATTTTTTTTAATTTTATCTTTGCGTGCAGATTACTGCACTTTAATGTCTTCTTCCAACCTGCAATACTTAAAAAATTACTTTAGGTTTCTTGTAAATCAGCACTAATAATGGCCATTGAAGTACTCTTTGCCAGCCTCCTTGCACGGTACTGAAAGTAATGGACTCCTCTGTGTAAAAGTAATATGCATGGAATGCAACTTTCCCTTGGGGAATAATTCATCTTCCCATATTGCCTTGCCCATAGCCTTCAGGTATACTTTCCTTAGCTGTGATTACTTTGCAGATAAGGGTATTGGCTTTCGCATTGCTGCTTAAATGCTGCTGTGTATTGTATGCCTGGGGTAGTGGTTCTTTCAGCTTCAGTTCCGAAAGACTGTTACAGCACTGAAGCAAGCTATTGGAATAAGTCCTTCTGGCCTTTACCTACACTGGCAAATGCAGAAAAAGGTTACAGAATATGAACTGTTTGCATAGAATGTTCCTCTACCTTGTACATGAGTTGTGTGGGGATGTCTGTTTTGGTTTAGAAATACCTTTGCTATTGGGTAGAGCTATTTCCACCCAGACTTGCTCTGGTGTGCTTGTGGAAGGTATCCTTGAGACTCATATGCCTTTCCATAAATATGTAGACACCTTTCCAGACATGAGAATGGGCAGAATGGACAGGGGTGAACTGCACTGAGAGTACTTGTAAATGCTTTTGCTTGCTGTGTAAGGCGTTAAGAGGTCCATCTATCTGGAGGCTTCTGTGGTCCTCATTTGCCTTGTAGCACCTTGTAGTCTTCACTGGACTTCAGCCTTGCTAAGTTCTGCAAAGAAGAGAAGTGCAGTGATGATCTTCAGCCAGGGAAGCTGAGATCCCTGTCAGATCCAGGTAATTTATGTGAGATGATTGTGCAGCTCATACGCAGCTGAACTGTGATTTGAACTGGAGTCTCCAGCAGTGTCTGGTTCTCTTGAAACAAATGAAGGTCTTTCACAGTTCTCATCAGGAGTCTCTTCTAATGCAGAGAACAGAGCTACCATGCTGAAAACTCTTCTCCTGGACTACACACATCTGTTTCCAGGTCTGCATGGTCTTTGGCTGTAGGAGTATAGAGCACAGTTTCTATCATCTGCCACCTCTGTTCTCTGCTCTTGCTGCTTTTGAATGGGTGAGCCTTGAGCAGAGACAGGTGAATTCTTGGCTGCTCTTTCTCAGTGTGGCAATCCGTGATGCTTTGCACATGAACAAGGGGAAAACTTGGAGTCAGATGATGACTCCCAGAAACAATGTATTTTCTGTCCCATTTCTGAAGGGGTGGAACCTGAGGGTGTTTCTTACACAGGGCTTGTGACCAAATCACACGATATCCCAGAGCTGCTCCTCCGCCCAACCTTTTATCAAGTGTTCGGGAGTTGAACTGTATGGAATAACATGGTTACTTCTTGACAGCTGTTTCATTTAGCGAAACTGAAGCACGCATTACCCTGTGAATATGACTAATAGCACTCATCATAAAGGCAGGAGAGGAAAATCTCAGTCCCTGCACTGCTGCAATGCTAGTAGGGCTGATTATTGGCAATTAATTATGTGCTGGAGTCTTGTACATCCTGTGTCTACCAGAACCCCTTACAATTACTGCTCACCTTCCTTTTACACTGTGTCACAATGTGCATATTGTGCTCTGAGAGCACTAAGTGCCTTGATAAGTTCAGAGGAGATTAGCTCAAATTTCAAGGTAAAGAAATATGGGTTCTGCTCTTTAGAATAAGCCCCAAGGGATGTGAAAATCTTCCCTCAGTTTCAAGAACTTTATCATTCCAGGTCCTTAGTATCCATCCTGCACATAAGGTATTTAGACCTCCCTGTAAGGATGTCCAACTCCACTAGCACATTTGGGCATTCCCTTTTTCTTGGCAACTTCTACTTTGCATGAACAAATTAAATGCACCTGGAAACGTAAAATGTGAGCTGCGGAAATGGGCAAAGGAGCCAGTAACAGCTCATCTGGAAAACGCACTCACTCCCAAAAGCCATTTAGATGCTGCCGGTCAGATGCTGGAAAGGCACCACCATGCTAATTTAGCAGGGATGGGATAGCTGTCACCCAAATGCTAAATCAAAGGGCTTTATAAACTGGAAATGTGGGCTCCTTAGTAACATACACACCTTCTAGGACTTCTGCTTTGAACATGGTTATAGGTTTTCAATGAAATGTCTTCTTTTCTGCACAATAGGGGAACTACACTTCGGATTTTACCTAGTTCATGGGGGTGTACCGAAGCAGTGTTGCACATAGACACCAAGGAGTCAGGGCAGTAGGGGCAAGGGGTTTCAGCATGAAAACTTAGGGTCTTTTTGTCACCTGAGTAGCAGAAGCCATCCACTAAACCAAAATATCATAGCACTTATAACTTCCAGCCACTAGCACGCTCATTAAACCAACGCATAGATGTTCTGGCCTGTGTGTACGCATTATGTATTTGTTGTGTATCTTGTGAATTATACTAAAGATTGATTGAGCTGCACTAGCCTCTATTGGAAGTCATCTGACAGTGCACTCTAAAACCAATATAAGTTTGTAAACCTATTTAACCTTCCCATTTGGGAATGCATTTCGTTGAATATAGCAGCTTGATGTTCATTAAAATTGAAGATAGAAAGTATTATTAGGTAATGCAGCCCTTTTCCCTTGGCAGTGTACGGCTGGCATCTTCTTGGTGTTCCAGTTTGACCCTTTGTGTTGTTTGGAAAAGATGTAATTTATTTTCACGTTACTGGGATATTTTCTCTGATTGCTCCCTGTACTTCTTGTACATGGCCATCACCCAGCCTGTCTTTCTCCATTCAGATACTTTTGGGAGCATGGAATACCTACAGAGAAGAGTTTTATACCTATTGGTCTTCCATCTAGCATATAACAATAGTCAGTTTAGGACATGGACTCACTCTAAGCCAAAGAAAGGAGATGTAGCTGTCAAGGTACAAATAAATGTTTCTTGCATGGTGGGCATCACTGTGGTTGGTTGAGTCTAAAATAACAACAACAGTAACACTAATTTTGTAGATACTCTATATTGGTTACAGCTACAGAAGTCTGTTTCCAGTGTTGCACGTATTGACTTGCTGGATCATTAACTACAGGTTTTTTCAACCTAGAACAAGTCTGACCTCCCTCAAGTTCTGGAATTGGGCTGATTTCTCTCAAAAGGGAAAAACTGGAAATGAGTAGCAGTTTTAAAAATGTTGAATGCTGAAGATTATGTTTATAAAGCTGTAGCCCCAGGACTAGAACAGTTACAGATCCAGAAAGGCAATAAATAAATATTAACGTATATAGACTCTTTACAGAACATCAGGATTAACATAATGGACCAAATGCATCCTGGGTGTTAAGCTGTCTGAGGTCACTGTTGTACCAGAGATGCTGCTGATGTATGACATGAAAGAAAGTGTGCTCTGTTTTTTTTCTTTGTGGAGACTTGTTGCTAAGCAATTGGGAAAACAGTAAGGCAAAAGATATGAAAGCATAATTCACTTTGTAAACAATAAAAATCTTTACAATTTTGGAAGAAGCTGCAGCAATAATACATAACATCAGAAAGGAGAAGCTCTACAGAACTTCAATAGAACATTATTCATGCTTTTTTTAAGAGTGCCAGATGATTGATGACTCTATGCTGATGTAGAATTGAGTTACCATCACTGATATCAATCATTTCCCCACCGTGGTGTGCAGTACCTAAAACCACAATAAAGTTAGAGAGGCATGCACGTGCACATGCTCACACTGCAGGTTTATTTCACCAATGTAACTTTATCACATCAAAACTGGTGATAAAGTTTTCCAATTTGCAGGTGGGGAAATTTTCTTCACATTAGTACGATTTTGTACAGTTAGCTCTTTACAGATAGTTTTGTGTTGTTGGGTTTTGTGGGTTTTTCTTCCAAGAGTGCCAATAAACATCTATGTTGCAGTGGCTGTTGCCTATGTATTAGTACAGGAAGCACTGATTTCTCAAGGACAGCAGAAAATTAGCTGCTGCTTGTCCTTATAGATGAATGAACAGGTTTGGGAGAAGAAAGCAGTCACACCTATTCTTTCCCAATCATAGCATTAGCAATTTCTTGTTTATCACTTTTCCAAATGGTGTTGACTCCCTGGTTGGGCAATTCCAACTAAGCACCTACCTGGAGGTCCTGCAGCATTATTCCATATACCAATCCTTGTCTGATTAAATTGATGTTGCCCTTTTGCAATCAATGGAATGAAGACATTTTACATTGCCTGAGGAACTGTCCCAGTGTAGAAATCCTTTTCTATCAGCTCTACCAGCTTCAGTGGCGTTGTCATCTAGCTTGGAGGTGGTTTTGAAGACTGCAGTATACTTTTATCTCTCAAATCAGCTACCAGTACATTAAGAAAGGGTGGCACAATCTGTTCTCCTGTTATCTTTATAAAAATGATTCAATCTTTTCTTTGAAACTCCCAAATTTGGGAGTCCACATGTGCTCCGTGCTCCTGGGTACTTTCTGAGGGGTTGCTCAAGCAAGATCATTCATGTGTTTTACACATGGAGATGTGGGAAGAACACACCTGGATCTGTGAAACTGACTGCACAGAAAGTTTTCTTCTGCTTGTGTTGGTGTTTAGCTGTATTTCACCATGATCTCTTCTCCTTCAGCAAATTTAGGGGAGAAAACGCTAACATTCCTCTTTAAGTGTGGACTGTGGCATTCAAAAAGAGCTCTTGTTTTAAATCAAAACATTTCTCTAGTTTATTTTTTCACAGCTAAGTCCTTCAGCTGATTTAGAAAAAACCTTTTCAGGAAACTGTATTAATCCTTTCTAGCGGCCAAGAGAGTGAAAAGTTTTTGAGTTAACATTTTATCCCTTTTGCCAGCCTCTCTCATTTGCTCTTAGCTGAGGAAAAAAAAACAAATCCCTGATCCCAAAGCCACTCTCTAATCCTCCTGCTACACCTCTGGATCGCTGCCAGCTCATGCTGGCAAGTGCAGCGTACCACAGCTTATCAGATCAGTCGTCCCTATTACCAAAGCAAACACAATTGCAGCAAGCACTGACTTCATGCATCGCCTCACCCGAGCAAACCCATGTTGCTCCTACCTTTTCTTTTGTTCCGTTCCTCCCTTGGTTTCCCCCAGCCATCTGATGTTTCTCGGTGGGATGGGGCGCCGGACCTTGCCGAGCTGTATGTATGTGCTCTCCTGGCATTCTCAGGAGAGCTTTTGCCTTCACTCCAGCAGAAAGGAGAACTGCAAACGAGATTGTAAATCCTTAGGCGAGCAACGACCTTTAATGTCTGCCCTGAGCAATGGGACCTGTGGTACTAAGCCTTTAATTAAAGGTCTGAAATTAAACTCTAACAAGTTGCTATGAAGCCTTATGATCCTTTGAAATCAATGGCCCAAATCCTATGGATCGCAGTGGATCTGGGCTTTGTCCTAAGGTGTTCCTGCTTTATTCGCATCCTCAGAAATGCTAAGGATGCCGCAGTGTCTGTTCGTTTGAGGAAAAGCCCTGCAAGTTCACAGAGGCAGGCAGTGGGTTTTGGCCTTCTACAAACAATATGAATGTTTGTTTTTTAAAGTTTCAATTTGTGTTTTACATTTTCATTAAACAGCAGCAATTCACATTTAATTTTCTGTGCAAGTCCGGTAATATAAAGAGTTTGATTGGTACATAGGTGAACTCATCCATGACGAATTACATGGAAACTATGGAAACACTCTGCTTAATGGAGTACAAGGTCAGGCTGTCTCATGCTAAAAAATTAATCATTCCTCTGCTGCTTTGCACAGGGTTTCTTGGGAGGTGGGGAAAAGAGGTTCAGATTAGCAGGACACAGGAAGACTAAATAATGGAATTGTTTAGAGTTAGTTGAATTAATCACTGAGAACAAATTACTTAACAAATTTCATCTTTTTCTTTGTAATTGGTTCCCTTTGTGTGAGAGGAAGTGTTCATTTTTGCACGTGTTGATCAAATGATTTACCTGAACACATTTCCATTTCTGGAGCACTCACATCACTCACAGATGTGCCCTTGTGTCCCCTGGGACTCATGTGGGTATTGCACAATTAACAGCCCAAACGAGGAGATAGGGTGGCCCCGTGGGTGAGCAGAAGCCCCAGGGAGGGCTGAGATCCTCAGGCATCTCTTGCTCTTGAGTGGCTTTGCTGGTGGTGGTTGAAACAGGCCATTGTGCTATAGCATGCCAAAATATTTTCAGGACATCATTCATGGATACTGTCCACTCAGCCTGACTGCAGGAGGGTTGATTATGTACTGGGTACTTGGATTCATCCCCGTAATGAAATTTTGTATTTGCCTTCCTGACAGCAATTAACTTCTCTTTTCCACAGAGACCTCCCATCCAACGCAGGTTTATCTAACAGGTGTCCCGCAATCACTGCAAGTGCTCAGCAGAGCAAAGATAATTTTTCATGGATTTTATCTTAGATTTATTTGGGTTTGGGGGATTTGATAAGATTTCCAGTTGTTTCCCCCCTTCAGTATTTTCAGATTCTGATAAAAGCTGAACCAGCTTTATTCTTTTAATACTGAGATAACCCAAATGTTTGTTATTCAATTTACTGTATAAGAAAATAAAACCATACCTATGGTTTCATACCTTATGATAATTACTACTGTGAAGAAGAAGAGATGTTGCGCATCTGCCACCTGTATCCATCTTTCTTGGTCTTTCTCTTGAGTGGAAGGTGATACGGTCAGATCTGTTTAAAAGAATGAATTCAGAATTCTGGATGGGGAGATTTATGGATTTCAGAAACAGGAGAAATGAGCTGTCGTATGTCACCTTTAGTCTAACTTTATTTAATGCAAATACTTAAGATAGTGTAACAGAGTAGGCTGTACTGAGTAATTTGACCTCAATAGGTTTTCAGCATATACTTGAATGTTATGCTGATTTCAAGCTCAGAAATATATTTAATTTTGAACATTTTGATGAAACAATGCATTCACAACTACAGTTTACCATAGAGGTGGGTTGTTTATAATGATATTTTCTTTAGAGAGGCAGAAAGGGGAGGAGGGACTGAGACTCCACTACCAGTAGTTATGACTCTGGCTGGGCTTGCAGGAGACACCTCTCCAGGTCTGTACCCTGCCTGTGTCACACACCTCTGATGTGTAAAGATCTTGGCTGTGAACCAGACTCAGTGTTGAACCTCAACCTTTCCCATCTTCCCCATCCATTTATCCTGAGGAGGGTAAATAAGCAAATCTGTACTTCCATGGCTACATTTCCATTCAGAAAATCTCCTTTAGACCTGTCTTTATCAGTGTTCTTCATCCAGGAAGATGAGTGACCAACTTCCAGAACAGGTTGAGTTTTAGAGATTTGTGAACTGCCTGGACAGTAGATGTGTCCATAAGTATTTTCTAGCTCGTGAACATGTATTTCTGCCTGGAGGTTTGGGTATGGAAAAAGAGGAGCCCAAAACCTGCTAATTTACAGGCAGCTGTATTCCCAAGCACGCAAGGGGCAGTGTCTGATGGGACTGGTTTGGGTCTGTATGTTATGTCCCTCTGAATCACTTTTTTGAGTGGCAGCTCTGGAGGGAGGGAGATTACTTCGTGCCTGGGGGACAGTGGAGCCTGACCAAGGAAGGACTTTTCCAGGGTGCAGGTGATAAGAGGAGAAAGACAGGGTGAGCATTACAGCAAAGAGTCTGAGAAGAGCATGGGCACAAGACCTCACAAAGGATGGAGACAAAAAGTTTCCTTGGAGTTAGGGGGGATTCACCGACTTTTTGTGACTGAGGAAGTCCTTGAGCTGGCCACAGCAAATCCTGAAGGCTGGAACTAGGTCTGCCAAGATGTACAGGCAAAGTAGCTGGTAAGCCCCTTTTTATTTGTCTTCTACCTTTCTAGCTTTCCTGGTGATTTTCAATTATTCTTTCTGTAAGGATTCTATTCTGCTTTAAGTTCTTATAAAACTTGACATTTTTTAGTTTTTCCTTTCTTTTTATCAGATAGGAAAAGCTTTCACAAACCCATCTGAGAGCTCTGTTCACCTGGGCTCATCTCACATCTCTGTTAAGCTCCTGACCAAGAGTTGTCATTTTTTGATAATCCTGAGTGTCCTGCAGCTCCATGATGTTTTACTGTTTTGCCTGACACTAATTTCTCAGTTTCATATTAGAACACTAGTATTCAGTTGAATATTTTGAACAGTCATAGAAAATGCCACTTTCCCTATCAATTATTTCTGTGAATTTGGTTTCCTCTTCACCCTGCTCTTGTTCCTGGATGGTCTATAGCTCTTCTTTCCTCAAGCTTATGTTATAGCTGGTATTCTCTGAGTCCTGCCTAGCTGGAAGTCCTTGCTTAGCATTTACTTAGGCTGGTATGAACTAGGAACGTACGCTTTTTTTTTCATGAGCATACCCACTACTCTGTAAGGCCAGAAAACTTGCAAAGATCTGATTTCTACTAGCCTTCCCATGTAGGGTTATAGACACAGACACACCTGATCCTTTTCTCTCTGAAGCTGCTTATACTGGGATGAATGATGCATGCAGGGAAAGGATAACTTAAACCTGGGAAGAAATCTTTGGTTGCCATTCAGATTCCTACGATTAGACCCTCTGGCATGTATACCTAGAAGGAGCATGAGTCATCTAGTCTAAACTTTTTCATAGCTGAAATTCACTTCCCTGCAGGCCGATTCAATATTGCCATAACCCTTATGAGGCCAGGCAAATGTTAGCTTCCTGAGTGTGAGTTCACCCACCTTTTGTTCAATGAAAACAAGCGCATATTGAGCATCATTAATAACTGCCCTACGTGTGGATTACAAATGGGTCCACATTTACCCTACTCTCAAACTTAAAACAAAAGTGTTTCTGAAATGCAGTACAAACTTGTTCTCCTTCTGCCACCCCCTTTACCTCCATCTCAGCAACCTCCTTCTCCAGGCAGATGGTTCCCACCCCCTCTCAGCTCCCCTTGACACCCTGCCAACACCATGCCCAACCACCCTTGTCATCTGTCTCTTGTCTCTAACCCAGTTCCCTCAGATATGACAGACTACAGTCTCCTCTTTTTCCCTAAAAAGAAACACTGCACCAGCATGCCAGTACCCAGAAAACCTGGTCAAACAAATGCGGTCGAGGATCAGAGAGGGGGTGGAAGGCTTCCCTGTGGAAGATTTTTGACTTTTCAGCCAATAAAGCTAGAAACTTTCGATTTTTAAGCTATTTATTTCTTCCTGTCCAAATAAAGCAAACACATGCTCACTTCCTCCTCCTGGCCTGGTTAGGACTGTTGCTGAAGCACAACGTGGGAGCTCTAGTTCAACGCCTTGTGCACCCATTCTCTCCCGAGGCTTCCGGATCCCCCCTCCTCCCAAGCCACCCCTCTAAGCCTCCTGAATCCTGTCCCCGTGCTTCCCATAGGAAACCCAGCCCAGAGAGATGGAGAGAGCATGTGGCATTTCAACATCATGCCAGACACATGTCATTTTTTTGGCTGAAATCTGAGAACTTTTCAAAATCCAAGTGCTTTGGTTTTCCATTTTCTCTAGCAAGTTGAAATGTTTCAAGAAGAGCAGAATCCCTCTTTTTGTGAAGAAAACCCAGACCAACAAAACCCAACCCAACCCCAAAACACTAACAAATCCTGCTTCCTTTGATTTCTGTTGAAAATGTTTTGATCAACTTCAGTAACAAGCTGTCTGCTGTAGTGTGTAGGGTAGCCATAAAATGTGACTTTTCTTGAGACATCTCTCTAAGATCTGCTGGCTCCAAGCTCAATAGGTTTTTCGTCTTTGGTACTACTGAAGTTGTCTGATCATAGTACTCTGGTCAGGTTTCCTTTGCATATTAAAGAAAGTTGTGTTCTCATCTCCCAGCATTAGGCTTGCACATAAACCTTTATAAATTGGCCCCAGGAGATCCTGGGGAATTTATAATCAGGATCATAATATATCTTCAATCAAGTATCTTCATATAAGATTTCACATTTGAAGTTAGACACGTACCTTTCTAGTTCAGGGAACAAAATGGGACTGCCTCTGCCCTTAAACTCATATTTATAAACTTCACTTAATCCAGTGCCTCCCACTGGCACATTGGGTTTTCAGTGATCTGTTAGGCAACATGTTGTCTTTCTCTCCATTGATCTTTTGTTAAATAATTTTTGCATTTCTCAGTCCTGCAATGATATGGTTTCTTGGTTGTGTTTGGCTTAGTGATACTGGAGAAGGCATGTTTAAGAAACACTTCTGATTCTCCTTGCCTTTTTAATACCGCAGTATGGAAGCTCTGTCAATAGAATAGTGCTAGTACTGCATCGGGTTGCTGAAGAAGTTCTTTTAGAAACTCTTTGAGGTTTCTCTGCGCTTGATGTTATATATGTAAGAAGATGCAACCGCAGGTAAGGGAGCATAAGAAATCAAGGAAAAGGCTGCTATAATTTGTCACCATGTCATATCACATATATCACATATATCACATGAATAGATATAGATCTGTACCTTGAAAGCATGCCAGGGGATGTAGAGAGGTGCATTCATGCTGCATTCCTCAGTGTTGTGGCATCTGCGGGAATAGCTGTTCTTTGAGTTTTAATTTTGCTTTACTTGTATCCTGTACACACAGAGTTATCAATGAGAAATGTGAGCTTAACTTTTGGTAGTGAATCTGTGTTAAAATTTGAAAACCTCACTAATTCCTTTTATAAGCCTAACAGAGGTCTTAGAAGTGGTCACTGGTGAACTGAGCCGGCTGCTTTCTTCTGAGACATTGAGCTGTTATCAAAGAGTCTATAGGGTTGAAAATCCCATCATAAAAAACGTAGCCATGCACTCTATGACTTTTAAAAGCAGCTTGGTGTCTTGGGTGACAGTTGATACACTGAAAATTAGTGAGACTTTTGCTCTTAAGCAATTTAGGTAAAAAATCCCCTCCTGTATTTCGTTTGATGCTAAAGCTAAGACAGGCAAAATCATGAAAGTGAGAGGGGAGTCAGTACTGTTGGTTCCACAAAGCTGAAACAATGATTGGCCAGGCTGGGTTCCCACTTTCTCTAGAATTACTAAAGCTTTCAAGGAGAGAGTTGTGTGAAAGGTCTTGATATTTTTGCTTTTGTCTAATTCACCCAGGAAGGCTTTTTAATATGTTACTGACTTCCAGTGATTTTTACTACTAATTCTGCTTTTGCATTTGTTTCAGCCTGGACAATGGAAATTTCATTGATCTATTTCTAGCCACAGAAGATTTTTTGTTATCATGTAGCAGCTTAGCAATAGCAGTGGGAATTGAGAAGAAATTTCTTGGACTTGATAAGCCTTACCAAGCATAACTGCATGTATTTTGTATTTAAATTGCCTGAAGGGGCACAAATCTGCCCTCCTTAGCTTTAACACAAAAAAATGTCATGTTCTTAACGTAGTTGTAAAATGCAGAAGAAAACGAAGAATAATAAATTGGGATCTGTGATCAGGGTCTTTGTCTTTCCTAAAACTCTTTCTGAAGAGTTAAGTGCATAAAGCTATTCAAAAGAAGGTGAATAAGTAAACACTATCTTTCTGCAGCAGCTTCTTCTGGGATGCAATCTAACCAGCTTTGTTTAGAAAGCTTCAGGCTCCATGATGTAATTTTAATGACATTTAAATTTAGCATTCATATTACAGAACAAAGAGAGAGTTGCCCCCGTGCAGCAAGGCTTCCCATTTCCATGTAGGAGTGAAGTCAGTAAGGTTTCTGCTCATGGCACCGTGGATAGCGTCCAGAGACACGGTCAAGACTGCAAGTGAAAACAACTCCCCATTTGCCCCCTCATCGTTAAATAAATATTTGGCAAATTAATAAGTGCTCATAGTTTTAAGCTGTTAGGTTAGCATAAACAGGGAGAAAAATAATCAATTTGTGCTGGCTAAGGCAGCAACCCTGCTGACTGCCTCAGTGTGATAAACAGCAAGAGTGGAAGAGGGAGCAGACATTCACACTCATCCTCAGAGACTGCAAATACGCTGAACATGTGCAGAGAAAATATTCCTTATTTTTCCATCAAGGAACAAGGAGGTCAGTCTGGGAATCAAGATTTGGGTAGTCCATGTAGCCCGTGCTTCCTTTCAGCCCCATCCAAAGACCCACTCAGCAGCTCTCCAGGGAATTGGTCTACACCAGTGTTACCCATCCTAGGTCACTGGGAACCTTATTTCAAGAGGAAGCTCTGCCTGCTCTGCTCACCAGCTAGCACATTCCCATGGCCTGAATTCTGTCCTCCTCACCCGTCTATGTCTATCCCGTCTCATTGGTTTCTAGCCCAGTTCACCACGTACCTAGGGCAGCCACCACGGGGAGGTCGAAGGGGGACAGGGTGGCCTTAGGGCAGGAATGGGCATCTGGGTGTGTGGGGACAAGTACTCCAGAGACGTGGTTGTGGACACACAGGTGAGGTACGAGGGCAGGTGTGACCCTTGGGTATCACAGGCCAGGTGCTCTTGGTCAGGAGGTGAGGAGAGGTGGCATTAGTGAGGCCATCGCTGGAATAACATGTTCCGTTCTGGTGGCCATCCTGAAAACTGAGATTGGAAAACATGGAAAAGAGCTACAGAAATGGCTCCAGACCTGGAATTGTGCCCTGGAGAGACTGAGCTTGAAGGTGGCTTTAGTGTACCAGCTCTGTAGGTGGGTGAGCTCTGAGATGGGGGGAGTGGTCTTCAAATTAGCAAAGACAGAATGTGATCAAAGAAGTGAAACAGGAAATTCAGACAAAGTCATGCTGGAAACAAAGAGTGTGATTTTGACAATAAGGATAATTCCCTCCTGAAACTGCTTATGAGGAGATATATGGGAACAAGTCACTGCCCTAGACTTGACTGAACAGCCTTCTAAAACATGCGCAAGAGTTTCAAAGAAACTGTGGGTTTGATGCTGCTTTTGTGGTGGGGGATCTTTGGTCCACAAGCTGTAAGGTGGTACAAGGCTCTGAACAATTCTGTATACTTTAGAGAGAAGACTTTGTTGGCCACAATATGTGTCGTTACACACTTGGGGTATTTCTCTGTGTCTTGGAACGAGTAAAATGCTAATTTTAATGTTATGTTGTTTTTCATTTAAAATTGCAACATTTGAGTGGGATTTTTTCCCCTTAGAAATGTATTCCTTTTCTCTATTTTTATGGCCTGGAGGTTTTCTCTTTCTTTTTTATTTATCATCTCATATTGCTATGGTTTGAAGATATACAGCAATGACGCAGGCTGCTGTTGAGTTTTGGTTCTTTGACTGGTTTCTATTTTTAGAGTGTTCTTAGTTGCACTGAAAACAAGCAGCAGCAACTGTATTGACCCCAATATATAGCACAGTTTTTGTCAGAAGGTACAATGTGAATAACATAGCTTGCCCTATATTTAGGGACTATGCAGAACATGATCCTTTTAAAGAACATACTCTACCTATAAAAGTAATATGTCTTGCTGTGGCTGCCCAGATCCCCCTTGGACAAATGAAACCAGAATTAATCACCTCGGCTCAGCATCCTCACTGAGACACAGCACTGTGACCAGCTGCATTAGCTCACCCTACAGAAAGTGGTGAACTGTAGCTCCTCTGCTGTCTAACTGGCCATTAAATACTTAGCAGGCACTGGAGCACATATGTACCACTTTGCAGGTAGATGACCTAACCAGCCCAGAGGATCAGCCTGCCTGTCTCTTCTGCCCAAAGTTTGATTAAAAAGTGGAACATCACCTCCTAGAGGGGAAGAGTCTGGCACCTTGAACCTCAAAGCAATTAGAGGTGACAGATGAGCCAGGATTAACTCTTCAGTCTGAGCTGGCAGAGCAGTGCCTCTCCCTCAGCTTGCCAGAGTCCAGGTGAGCATCCTTCATGCAATTAGTCATGGTCTCTCTTCTTTGTCCAAGCAAAAAACATTGAGCCCTAATTTTCTCCCAAGGTATTTCCATGGGTCAAAATAAATAAAATTAAAAAAATCCCTGCTCAGTACTTCATATAGCTTTTTATTAGTGTTTGTGCTTTAGAGGAATCAGGAATTCCCAGTTCTACCCTTTTATACAGCCACCTTCTGTCTAGCTCAAATTCCCCATAGGAGAAACATCCACTTGGGATAAATAAAATGAAGTAATTTTGCTAGCAGTTTCCTGTATAAGAAGCTTTGCCTGTGAAAGGCTTCTTGAAATTTATTTTCCTGATATGTGATTTCCTTTTTTAAACTTGAATTTCCTCTGAGGTTTTGTCTTTCTATTTTTGCCTGATTTACCTGAAGTAAGAAAGTTTTAGCTGAGCTGCTTTTGAAGAAGGAACGCCAGTATTAAGAAAGAAAGATTCTGTTTGTCATTTCTACCATTTAAAAATTTAATCCTAAATTTTGGATCCAAAAAATAGGAGCTAATAATGGTGAACAGGGCTAAGTGAATGGAAATGCAGACTGAACTGTGGTGTGCTTTTTGAATAGATTTTGAAAGATGCCTTTTCCCAGCCAGTGTGAAAACATTACCCATGCCAGGCATTTAATGCTAAGGCACAGTTCTGTTAGCTATATAAAACTGCCCTGGGTGGGGGAAGACTCTTGTACAGGCTGCATTACTTCTCACATTTTCATCTGACTCCTCTTCCCAGTCATGTTCCCAGGTCTTGCCCTGTTCCCGTGGATATTTTGAGCAGTGAATGTCACCGAGCAGACCGTGTCCATGTTGCAAAGTGTGGGTCCAGGCCCTTTCCTGGGGTTGAGCTGGTGGCCCAGGACTGTAGGCATCAGTCAGGCACCATGAGATTTATCTGAGGGAAAAGCCTCAGCATGCACTCAGACTCCTTCATACCACATGGAGAGATCAGACACAGTCCAGGCAGGGAACTGGAGTATCTGACAGCTCTGTCCCTAGCAAGTATAGTCATAAATGCCTGTTTTAAGTCAAACCCACTTAAATCTGCCAAGAATCAGCTATATGCTCAGCATCCGCATAGAGTGTGGCTCCTGATATGTTTTATTCCACTTGACATCCTGGTTTTATCACCCTTTCTCCAATACAGACCATGGGCCAAGAAGTACGAGAGAGAACCTCGCTGTCCTATTTTCCATCTTGAATCAGATCTCATGGACGTTTGCTCTGTGATTATTCTTAAGTAATTCTGTCTAGCATCTGATTTAAAAATATCTTAGACAAAGTCAAGCTTCATGCAATATCATCTGTTCCAGGCAACACCTAAACTGAACTGTAACTGTACCCTCAGTGCCCCTGCTTGTTTCTGAGGAGGAGTGAGTTTGATCCAGGAATGGAAGGATTTCTGCAGCTTCTGTATCCACTGCTTTAAACTTTTAGCTTAGGATGTTTTTTGGACTTGTAAAAGATATGAGACCTCTTTACATCTCCATCTATTTGCAGTTGTCCTTATTAATTGCTCCCTTTGCTTACCCATCTTAAAATCAAAATGTCACATGGCAGTATATCTTGCCCTAACTAAAGGCATATTAGAAATTGCTTGAAAATGGTTTGATTGTGATTTTGCAGCCCACAGTAATTGGAATTTCATTAAAATACCCTTCTCTATATCAGCCCTGCGTCAGAAGCCCTTACAACTATTCCCGATATCCAGTATTTTCCCTCTTGACATCAGTCAGCATTAGCCTGAATTGCTCTTTTTTCCCCTCTTGTTCTTTTGCGTGCATCGCTAGTGGCTGAGTGTGATCCTAATGTCATTTCTAGGGCATGTTCCTCTCTCTCCTGCCTGGAACCCCCTTCCATAATGAAATACGTTGTGAAGCTCTGGAGGACACAACTGTGTGTGATGAAACAGGCAATACATAGGGTTAGGTATAGTAGTACCTTGGTAATCACTGAATAATTTGGGTTGGAAGGGACCTCTGGAGGTCTTCTATTCCAAATCAGGCACAGCGCTCCAGATGCAGTCTCACAGGCACTGAATAGAGGGGAAGGATGACTTCCATTCACTTGCTGGCTGTACTCGGTTGGTCTTTTTTGCTGCAAGGACACACTGCTGATAAACTATAGCCAAATGCGATAAAAGGTTTACAAATGGCCCAAGAGGGTGAGGCGCACTGCTGCAAGTGGTAATGAACTGAGAAGTAAGTGTGTGCATTGCTCACACCCCCACTGCCCCTGTTGTTGGGAGCATCTGTGCATCCTGTGTTCTCCAGAGAGACGACTGCATCCTCTTGGGCGAAACTTGCGGGATTTACCACAACATTACAGACAAGCTCCAAAGCAGATGTTAGAGGCACAGATGAGAGTGGGGAGCACCGGTGAGATTCAGCCTGCCCCAAAGCTTGAACTCATGTACTGATGATGTACCAGCCTGTAAACCTGTGCACAGCATGTGTTCTTCCCAGGGAATTAGTTTGTCCTAATATCAAACATACCTCCCTTCTCCCTTTTCTTGGTGTGTGATGCAAGTCACCCTTCTCTCCAAAGCAGTTTTTTGGTTTCACCTGGAGTTTCAGTTCACCACCTCATCCACAGGGTCTGCCTATATCATCCCTTACTTTGTTTTAGACCTGGAGCTCAGGGCCCCCCCTCTGTGTTTGTCCTGGTAACTTCTGAGACATTAAGGTTCCAGGCAGATACCCTCGAAGGAGGTTGCAATGGAAGGAAACACCAACATTTCTTTCTTCTCCAGGGCTTTTGCTGTTGCACAGAGCCACAGATGGGAGTGATGTCCAGGCTGATGTGTGAAAGCAGCACTGTTGAGGAAGTTTATTTAATGCTTCCCTGGCTGTGGGCTTGAGCTGTGGATCTAGCAGAACACCAGAGAGCAGGGTAAAGGGTCAAATCCTGTGTGTCCTCCCAGGGACTGCATCCCTTGAGAGTCCTCACATGCTCAGGGAGATGAGGTTTGTACTTCCCTGCACCAGAAGGCAGTGGACCAGAAGGCCATAATTTAAATCCAGAAGAGGATGTTTGTAATACTCCATTCCCAGCTCCTGCCTAACATGGGCCAGAGAATTCCTCCCAGTAATTCCTGCCTTGCGCATTGCATCCCAGCCTCTGTTTGAGCTAGAACAGATGTCTCAGAAATAGGGGTTTATTCATGTTTTAACAACATTATAAGGTGCAGAATTTGCTGCTTCCCTTGGTAATCTTTTTAATCTATCCAAGCCCCTGAGTGGGAGAATAGGCCTCAGAGTATTCCTGAATAAGTTGGGACTTTATTTTATGAAATATTTTTTGAAATAGATTTGCTAACTATTAGGAGCTTAATCTTACAATTCTTCATCTCGAAAAAGGTGACTTGACATCAGAAGCAGACCTGGCAGGCACTGTAAGTCCATTTCATTTGACCTTTTCCTCTGGATAGCTAAGAAATGCTATAACTTATTGCTCCACTATCTTAAAGTTATTCTTATAGCCATTACCTTTTCCAGTAATGCAAATATGTGACTGGTGTTGATGCTGTTAATTAATCACATTTATTATTTTAATCTCCTTTGGTAACATGCATTCCAACTGCTTATGCAGATGCCAGTCAGGCAATAAACCCCCCCACCCCAAAAGACAAAATCATGATGGATGGCTTTCTCTCACAGCACTCATTGCCTATGCATTTGTTGATAAGTCCAATGCTTTTTCTGCATCATTAACCAGGAGTATGAGACTCCTGTTCTTTTTTGTTAGTAGCTTGTAAAATGCCGTTTGGACATTCCTTTCTCCCTAAATGCAGCCTGAGATCTGGGTGAGGCTTTGGCTGTGCAGGCAAATGATCTGATTGTCCTGAAATTCAGGGATAGTTAACAGAATTGAGTTGAAGTGCTAATACTGTCTTCCCAGGTCTGTCTGCCCAGCCATGGAGAATCCTTCAGGGCCGTGCCAGGTATGGACGTGCTCAGCCCAGGCCATGCCAATTGGCTCTCATTTCAGATTCAATAAATTCACTTCTCTGCTTCCCTGAGACCAAGGGCCAGACAGCTTTTGGGATCTCCAAATGAGTAACTGCTGTTAGGAGGTGCCCTTGGTTATTAAGGTAACCTTGGTAAACTCTAAACCTTGGGGATAACATGCTGAAATTCCCCCTACCTTCAAGGGCAGCAGTGTGGGTTTGAGAAGGCAGTAATTCATCAGTGTCCCAAGAAGCAGCAAGCCAGAAAAAATAACGGGGTGAAGGAGTTCCCTGAGAAGCTGTTGAGCTGAAGGATCCTGTTAGAAAGATTTTGTGAGCCCGGTGCAGATCAGGGATCCTTTAACAGCCCAAACATATTGACAGCAAATGTGATGGTGCCTGTTTGTGTGTGCAGTTCAGCCATGCGGTGCATGAGGGCTGGACTTGTGGGACTCCTGAGAGGTATTTGTGCATCCACAGCAGCTGTTTGCAGGCCGGGTGTCCAGCGAACAGTGGTTGCCTCAAAAATTTGGGAAAACTTATTCCCTGGATACTTTTCTCAAAATACACTGTGTTGGTATACATAATAGGGATGTCCTATGTTCCTCAGGGGATCCAGCAATCAAAGCAATCTCAGATTTCTTTCTGTCTAAGGGCTGAAGGTCTGAGCTCCATGGGACTGTTCTTGAACTATGTCTGCAAACAGAAGAAAAGGGGTAGAAGGAAATTTCTGCACAAACGTGTCACTCAGAGCCAGAGAAACCAGGGCGATTGTTCTTCTGGAGAGATTATTAAGTCCTCTGTAATGGAAACATTGCTGTACTTCATACCCGTGGCTGGAGCTTCATTGAAACTCTGTGGTGATTCAAAGCTGTTTGCTGTGAGCGAGGGCAGAGCTGTGTCCCCCTGACAGCAGAGGACCGGCTGCAGCACAGGCAGGATTGCACCGGGGAATACGATGTCGGTACCTGCAATATCTTTCCACTTGAGTTAACTTTATTATTATAAACTTCTGACCTCACTTCAGGGAATTGCTCATGCCAAATTAAGTCCTGCCCCACAAGACTGCTAATGTGATCACAGCTGAAAAGCTTCTGGGGATAAGAGTGGGATCTGAGATTATACCAGAAACTCTGCAGTATCTGCTTGCTGGTTTAAACTGTGATGGTGATTGCACCCCATTTCCCTTTATTTTTTTGTCCATTTTTTTTAGAAAGTGAAATATTTAGCCACTTTCCCAGCACAGCAGGGTGTCGTACCTGGTTACAGAGTAACACCTCTGGCAAACTCTGTGTGGAAACATATTTCTTCTGTCAGTCCTGATGAGAGCACACACTCCATTTCACAGTTGAGAGACCCTAGTGACAGAGATGCCAGGGCAAAAGGGTTTTTATTATGATAATCCAGAATGGGATTATAATACCTAAAGTACTTAAAAGCCGTGCCATGAGGGTTTCCCAGAGCCTCTGTCACTCCTGCAAGCCTGCATGTCTCTCCAGGTTTTTTATAGTGTAATAATCCTCCCCCCAAATGCTCCTTAAAAACACATTGAAATTACTTTAGGGGGAAGCAGTTCAATCAAATAAGTGTTACTTCAAACCTACCCTTCACAGGCCCACTGAGCCGGGATGACACAAGCCCATCACATCTGCATGGTGAGAGAGAAAAGGTGCCATTCTAGCAGCAAAACCACTTTTGCTGGATTTTCCAGAAAAGAGCTGTTACCATCAACAGGTGGCATACACATCCTGGCAACATACATATGATGTTACCATATTTCATAGAGTTTAAGCCATTGTAATTACCTGGTTTGGTATCCTGCACAGAGAAGCTTATTTTTCTTGGAGTCAGGTACTTTGTGATTGAAATGGAGTATACATTTTAATAAAACACCCGATCTTCACTTACAAAGGTCAGATGATTGTATACTATATTATAGTAAAGCATTCTGCTCCAATGAGTAGCTATTTTCAGCATTCAAAATGTCTTATTCTGTATTTGGACGTTGCAGACTTAAACATCCAAGGATTGGAAATTGTTGTTTGTTGGTTTAACGTGTCTTTTGCATGGGGCCTGATTCCACTGATCCTGTCTCTTACCTTCATTTAAATCACATCTTAAGTTTCTCTCTGATAATGAAAATAGCATAAATGGAAATCAGAAGTTCTGTTCTACAAAAGATAATGGATTGTGGTATTTACTTTAGTTGGGTCAGAGCACATCTTCAGTTAAACTGTATTGCCAAATGCAGGTAACCTGTCGGAGCAACATCAAACTGCAGTGTTTTGATATGACATAAATACTTCAGTCTGTGTGGTTTTGAGAGAAATTTTATTTAAAGGGACAATGTTGTGTTGAAAACTTTTCATGTGAAAACGTAGTTTTGGATGTGAGATCAAACTGTTGGAAAATAACTGGTTAGCCTGGGCTCCTTCTCTTTTCTTTTAAGATTGGTCTTTAAGATAATGCAGTTTCCCAACATCCTTTTAGAAGTGTGGATGTTCCCTTGTTGAGTTTTAATTCCATATGTGGAGGAAACATAAACAGAGGTATGACACCCCTTTACAAATATATCCAAGGACCTTTTAGGAATTCTTGTCTCTATATTTTGTTCCTTTTATTTAATTTTCTTGCACCAGCTTCCTTTTCAATAGTTTTCTATATTTTGTTGGTCAATTACACAAACAAGCTGCTAAGGAAGACATTTGCTGTCTACTTGCGTCATTGCTGTGCATAGTTTGACCAGACTAGACTTGCCATGCCACCTTGCTTTGAATCTTACTGCCACTTATTCTGCCAAATGCAATGTTAACCTATTTTTAATAAGTGCAGTTTAGTGGTTTTATTGTCGGAGACTTTATTAGCCAATAAACCACCTCACAGCTTCTTGTTGCCTTCAGCTTCATAACATGATCCGCTTGGGAACCAAATTACTACTTCATAAACAATTCCCATTTCTTTTACAAACTGTAGACATCTGTGTATTCTTTATCTTTGCATATTTTTACAAGTGCTTCTCACCCTTATCGTTTGGTATGCTGCTGATTGTCAGTACCAGTATAAATCCACAGAGGTCAGTCTGTTCACTCAGCACAGAGCTGCTGAGAACTTAGTCCCAGATAATTTCTCCTCCAAATTTTGTACACTTTCTTTTCTGTTAGTCTGGCTTTAACTATGGCTCCCTTCTAAAAATGTTCAGGAATGCACTTACGTTATTGCTAACTCACTGATAAGCCTCTCTTGTGGATGGAAGACCCCAGTGGGAATGGGTTACCTTACCAGGTGTGGAGATGAGGGAAGATGGGGACAATGCACAGCAAGCAGTATTGAAGTGTTCTTCACCCACCAGTCATACGTGTAGACTTTGGGAAGACGAGATGCATGCCACATCGCTGTGGTCTTCCTGTCAAGTGTCCCTCTGTTCTTGTGCTGGTTCTGCTGCCATGTTGGGCCCCACAGCCACATTTGCCCTATACCCAGGTGTTACTGTGGCATCTTTGGTGGGAAAACTTTAAAATTTCTTTTGATTGTCATGTTTTCTTTTATTATTGTATTTATAACTCAGGACCAGGGTCTGAAGGCTAGGACTATGCTGTCCTACTTGGTCTGTGACCTTTGTTCCCTGCTGTTTTTCATCCCAGACAGGACTGGTGTGTACCTTGTGGGAAAATTCTGTTCTTTAGGAGGTCAGAACCTTTTGATCTTCAGTTGCAGATGGTAACTGTGAAGTGTCTGATCAAAGGGGAAAGGACTCAGGATACATAGGATAAAGCCATGTCCATGAGATGAGATTCAGTCCAAGTGTGTTTCCAGCTTCAGAATGTATCTCTCCCTCTAGTTTTATCCCTCAGATGAATTTATCCAGTTTCTAAGTGACAAATGGCTACTTCAGCGTGGTCGTTGGTTTCTTTTCTATGATGTCTGCTGTTTTGCTGATATATAACCTTGACATATAAACTCTTCCCTATTCTTGAGTAGAGACTGTCCTAAATCTGAGTCTGCAGAATTGCTGCTTTCCCCACTACTTTTTATTTATGATACAGAAGGGAACAGATCCAGCAGGAGAAATGTTGAGATGAGACAGACTGTCACCATTAGCCAAGTGCTTGGTTGTGAGAACATTTGCCTAGATTGCAGGAGATTTGGGTTCATAGTCTCTACTGAAACATTATACACCTACTGGCACACTCATATTGAGGAAGAATAATCTTGTTAACAGCCCCGTTCCTATTTGGGTTGGGTGAAACTTTGTGTCTCATTTGAATCATTAATTCTGCACTGATGTTAATAAACATTGCCTGACCAAGGTTTTAATCAAAATCTGTTTATTTCCCTGAAAGAGTTTGATTTCAGTCAGTTTTTGATGAACAATAAAAGTAATTTTATCTCCCTCCCCCAAAATTCCAGACAGGTCTCCTAATTACATGTCTAGCAAAAGATCACAATTCTGGTTAAATGCTCCGTGGTAGCAGATGAGGTCTGAATCTTTGAAAGATCCTCTGTTCATCCAAGTATCAGGATGCATAGCCCAGGATATTGCATAAGTATGTAGGCTATCAATGGCAAAGAGAGCACAGGATTGTGCTTAAAATAGACAGAAAAATATAGAAAATGATATGTCAGCAAAATCATCTCCAAGCATGTTACAGAATTTTCCATGAGGCATCAGGGATCTTTGACCTAAGCTGAAAAAAAATTATTCTGGCTTTCATTATGTGTCTTACTCACAGAATGACACTTCAGGTTCACTTCAGCAAAGTCTGTGCCATCAGAATTCGGCATGAGTTCTCCTGTGACAGCATTAGATCAATCATGTTTTAAAGAATGCAAGTAATTGCATCTACTCCATCTTCCCAGATAGTCCAAAACTGACAATTTGGGTTTACTGTAACCTGAGTTAGAGAAAAGTATCACAAAACTGTATTTTTAATATTCTTATCTAGAACAAGATGGGTTCAAATTAAAAAAAAAAAAAGCCTAGAATTAGTATTTGAAAAATGCAATAAAACTCGCGGACTTCACTGAACTCAAAGCACTGTTAGCCCTTATTGAACATACACTGAAGTTATAATTTTAATGGGTAGGTCATGGTATTTGAAGTTCAGACATCTGCAATAACCTCTGTGAACAAGGTCTTTAAAGGGAAACTTTACTACAGTGACATATCTAAATAGAGAGTAGAAAATGCCACTTGGGTGTAAATTCTTGGCAAATTCATTATGAAGGGCTGGTACACATGGTCTTTGAGAAAAACAGGTTACAAGCCCAGCTTGAAAGAGCTTTTCCTCGTGCTGTAGATACACATTAAGGCAATCATGATATGTGCATCTTTGCTAAACTTGCACTTCCTTTTCATAGTCCTGTATGCAGGCACTGGAAATTCAAGTTAAGCCAAAACCAGACTAGAAACAGACTGTGTTTTTCATGGCGATGGCAAGTAATCACTGGAGCAAATGCAAAGCATTCTTGTCAGCTGTCTGTTGCTGGCATCTCTTAAAATGAAATTAGGTATTTTTCAAAATGGAAATGGACTTGAAATGGGGAGAAATCCTGGGAAGTTCTTGGTTCTACATTACACAGAAAGTCAGACTAGCTAATAGCAGTATTTCCTCCTGACCTTGTAATCTAAAGGTATATTAGGTACCACACAGTAAGGCTCTACCACCAGAGAGGAAAGGCTGCGGGGCAGTGGGAATTAAGACATTTTTGCTGCTGTGAGTTTGTATTCAGAGAGCATTCCCTCTAGCTTTACTGCTGCTATCCTGCTAACAGAAATGCCCTACGCATTTCTCCTTCTCTTCCCATGTCCCTCGAGGGGCTCTGCTGAGTGAAAAGGTCCTCTAAGGGCATCCGACGTCTGCCCCTCCTGAAGGCTTAGCTGAGTGCTCTTGTAGGTGAAGGGGGATGAGAGACACTAGACCAGCTATTGCCTTCCCCTCCTTTGCCTCATGTCCAGATGAAGCTTATCCTTGGCATTTTGTTCAGGTGGCAGGAGGGTGAGCACTAAAAGCAGTAAGAATTACATCTTCCCACTTCTTTGGGGTTTCTAGCAGGTAGCAAGTCAGGATGGACCAGCACAAGTCCTACCAGATAGCTGTGGAGAAACAAAGGCTAAGGGAATGATACAGGCACTAAACTTTCTCCTTCCCATTTCAAAATATTCTCTTTAGTCGTTCTCCATCCACAGGTAAAGATGGGTATTTGGTAGTCGCTGTTTGTGACTAGACCATGAGGGTAAGATCTGTGATGAGGTAATGAGGACATACCAGGATAGTTTTGTTTCTTCTCTGTGCCTTAAACCCTTCAGTTTTCTACAAAGAAATGAGAAACAAAAGGTTATATTGATAAAATTAATCATTTGAATCTGTTTTTCATGTGACCTTGATACTGTAAAATCAAGCACCGCACTCCTGCCAGGCATTAAAATGCCAGATTTGAGGGTCATTAAAAACAGCAGCGTGCTTAATCAGGAGCCCTTACAGAGCAGCACAAAGCTGCTCCTCCCTTTCTGTACATGATTTATTTTTTAATAAGGGTGACCAAGATGGCAGCCCGTGCAACGCACTGTGCTGTGCGAGCTGCTCTGCAGTGGGACGTGATGATTTGCAAACTCTCTCTGCAGTGTTAATGTCTATGTGAACAACTTGGAGGAAACAGTGCCTTCTTATTGCTTTAAATGCTTTCACCAGTCATATGGGCCTGTCTGATTCTGGGTAAAGAAAGCAGTTGCAGGACTCATTATGTAGATATGAATTTTTAAATGGTTTATCTTTATTACCTTCTGGTTTCCTACACAGACTCCAATATTGGGTAACCCAAGGTACAGAAGCTCACTCCCTGGGTCTTTTGTGAGCTATCTAGCCTTCATCAGAAGATGGTAGCTGCCCTTTACGGTAGGCCTGGCTTATTAGCTTCATCCTCAAATCACAAGCAGGATGGATGTGGGACTAGATGAACTTCAGCTGAGTTTTTTGGGGTGGGATTCATCACTCAAGTTAAGCACAGGGTCTCCTTGACGGGTGGCATGGACCTCACAGTGTCATCATCTTCAGAGTGCTTTGGAAGCCAGGCCACGTGCACCAGCTATCCACATATTTTATACAGGAATAATATGGCTTCATGTGTTCCCAGCCTGAAAAAACCCAAGCAACCAACCTACCCTGCATGGTCCGCTACTGTCCCTTCATCCTTTCTGATGAGATTCACTGCCCCATCTTCAATCACCACAGCCACAGTTGCGTGGGGGCTGGGTGGCCCTTGCTGCCTCCTCTCTCCAGCTCTGCCAGATCCACCTGGAGCTCAAGTCATCAAGCCCAGCAGCAGCTTTTGGCTTGGGCTGCAGCCAGCAAAACCTCAATGGTGAAGGAAGGACCAGAGATTGGCAGCACACAGCCCTGATATAGGTGTGCACCCAACTTGACTGCTCCTCCTGTAGCAGAAGTGTTGTAATTAGACCAAGTGCCTCAGGGCACGGACCTGTCAGAGGTCAGGCTGGGATATAGATAACATGTCCCAGAGGACTGCACCTCCTCTGTCTTCCCACCTTTTCTCCTTTGGGATACATTACTATTATGCTAACCTTCATAGAAAGGCAAGGTTTTAAAGTGGTAGAGGACAGCCACAGGAAAAGCAGGCGATGACACGTGAAGTCTACACGAGCGAGATAGGTACCTGCTGTCCTAAAGCATTTTCCAATGTTAAAAAAAATATAATTGGGGGCATAAGTTGAAAGAGTGCACAGGGAGCTTTAAAAGTGGAGGGCTAGTGCTTACATGAAGGATTGCCCTTTCGTCTCTCTGATCTTGGCAGCCTCCAGGAGCAGTCATATTCAAATGGCTGAAGGATTAAGAAAAGAAGTTCCATGTGGTGGACAAAATAAGTATCACATTTTCCCTTTCCTTTCAAGTCTTCCTTTTTCATTCTGAGTCTTTGCTAAATAAACAAATCCTTGCACTGCGAGCTACCATTTATTTGTCTGCATTTCTGACATAAACCTGCCTCTTTCGTGATCCGTTTTGTGAGCCAGGGAGACCATTCTGAAACCCTGGAGAAATGCAATTGTGCATCTAATTTCCTAGCGGTGAAGGTGAAGGTTTTCAAACGGATCTGATGACTGTGGGCAACCGCTTTGAGAGAAACATGAAGGGAACCTGCAACTCAGAAAATGCTGAGCCTTTCGAAAGCTGTCTGCTTAGACAGAATTTGATGGAGGGAGAAAAGTTTGCTTGTTTTTTCCTTTTTTAAGCTTGCAGATGGAGCTCCATTCTTATGAGAGCAAGGAATGAGTAGCATGGATATGAGCCAGACATAGGACTGGTAGGCTGTGTTGCGACTGCCCCAGATAGATGTGTTGATCCCTTGGCGTGAAGTATCCTCTGCTGTTCCCATCCCAAACAGCTCCTGATCACAGACTAACAGCTGAGCTGTGGTGTTGATTATCATAACACTCAGGGAAGGTTATAAAGGAGCCTGCTTTTTGTCAGAGACTGAACTGGGAGAGTTTATTTCCCTCTAATTGAGCCAAAGTTTTCAGACCTGGCGGGTACGTTTTACTGATCTTGTTGCACAAACTCATCCCACTTGTGTGGCCCCGAGACTGAAATATTTGAAGATTACCCTGTGTTTGCTAAGTATACATGAGCTGGTTCAAAGGGCAATGAAGACAGGAGCCTCAGATTCCTCTGCCTTTTGTGCTGAAGGATCCAGAGGCATCTCCCAAGTTATAAATAACCTACACTACTGAAGTGCCACCATTTTCAGGAGTGACATATACTGCGTAGCTGTGGGTACAAGGATAAGTAGCCAAAGGATGAGCGAAATCATGTCCTGAGGACAAGAAGATCCATGAACTCCTGAATGACCATGTAGCACAAGCAGGATTTAGTGCTCATTTGAAGGACTGAGACTGGTTAAACACTTGGTATTCTTCTGTATTTGGGCATACTGAAGTGCTGAAGGGACTGTGCCAGGGTTTGAACTTCTGCCTAAAAGACATTGATAAACTTCAAGGAAGACGAAGTGTTATAATGTTATCAGGTGTTTTGCTGTGTGTATCCTGGTGTAACTATAAGACAGATCTTATGTTTCCACCACCATGGTAGTTCTTTACCTGCCTCTTGCTTTTTTAAAAGAAACCTATCCAGCCCCAAAATCAACCCCAGATCTCCAACAGACAGCACTGCTCACAGCATATGAAAAGCCTCCGAGGGAAATATTTTGAAAATGTTGCAACTTGTTATTGATAAAAGAATATTCACTGCGCTTCTGCCAAGAGAGTTTGGCTTGGCTTGGCTGTACTTCTCCTTTGTATGCTAGTCCAGAGCCTGAAAAGGGAATTGGGACCAGGCAACCCAAGTCAGCACTTCCCCATGCTCCCAGTCACCACCTGCAGGGACAGTCTGGGGACACTAGCCCTGGAAGGCTGATGGCAGCTTAGGCTTGGAGGGTTGTGGGTGGGTGTCCTTCTCCAGTCCCATCACTAACTTACACATTACTTTTGGCGTGGAGCCCTGCCTTTCTGTCTGTATTGCCCTATTAATGCAGTGTAGGTAATACCTAGCAGTTTGCCTGTGAAGTGCTCTGAACTCAGAGTATTTCATTATAATTGTGGAAAATGTGATTGTTTTCTCCCATGGTAGAGATGAAGCGCAAAGGTGCAGTGAGATGACAAGGGGTGGTGTAGCAGACACAGGCTATGTCTGGCTCTGGCAGTCTCTCCTTGAGGAATGTGTGAAGAGGGCAGCCACATTCATATGTCAAGATAAAGTGTTTTTGGAAGGGTTAAAGCCCTTTGGAAGGTTAGAAGCCATTAATTTCTCTGGTTTTTTTCCTGCCTTTTATTGTCTGGCATTGTTAATATTCCCAATGTGTGGATATTTTCTTGTAAAGTGTGAGATAAAAGGGCAGATCAGTAATGTTGGATAAAATAATTCCAATTATTTCAAAAGGATTTTTGACTGTGGCTCAGGTGGAAAATTTAAATTTTCTTTGGGATGATCTTTTCATTTCGTGAACTGGACCCCCCACCCCCCTTCTCCAGGAATGCACACAAAAGCCAGCAGAGCTGTGATATGACCACAGAAAAAATTTCCTTTGAATCATCACTGTTGCATGGCCTGAAACAGTGCTAGCTTTATGTGTGCTTGCATGCTTAAGACATGAAGCATCAGCGGGGAATACAAACAGACCAGAGTTTGACCTAATGGACATGGAAGATACACATATCCCCTGGAAGAAAATCTCCCAGCAGGGTCTGGATGTGTATGACATGTTCTGGCCTTTCAGACAACTGTTCGTTTCTCCCAGATACTTTGTCCCCTAAAAATAATGCTGCTCCTTAAAGACCTTTCTGTCATGCTGCTGAGACCCTCCCAAACAGGAGCACATTAGTATTAGTGAGCCCACTTAATGAGTATTCATAATTAATGAATATGCCATAATTTGTATTCACTCAGCTATTCCCCACCCCACCCCCCCCCGCCTCCACGGTGGCATCAAAGTAGATACAGGGGTTTTAAATGTGAAGGGCTGATTAAGAGGAGAGGGGAAGGCAAATTTCACACTTCAGTTAGTGCTTTTGAGTCAGTCCTTCTGGTTGCAGATTGCCTAATGCAGTCGGCTGCTCCCCACAGCTGCTGCTGAACATGAGAAGCAATCCAACTTGCCCTGAAGTCTCTGGGTAACAGCAAAGGTCATGGGAAAGCAATATTGTGGTACTCGACAAGTTAACACTGCAATTAAAGAGAGGCTAGGAAATAGAATCCTGCTGATGGTTGGCTTGTCAACGTCGTATCTCCGCATTCTGACTGATATTCAGGACAGATGCCTATGAAAAGCAAATGAAATCTGTCCCTATTGCACAGCCTGCAGAAGGAGTATGTCTTTCGCACCAAGAAAGGCACAGACAGGACTCAGAACCACTCAGATGCATGCCCTGGTCACATCCTGGCAATGGGCCCCTCTGCTGAAAGCAGCATTCGGTGCAGCGCAGCCATCTCCACAATCTCTCCAAAAAGGCATTTGGCCATTTGTTCTTTTCCGCCATCCCCAGGTTCATGCTTGTGGCCTCTTTCAGACCCTTTAACTTGCCCCCACCCCTGCCATCTCCTACCCATTTTAACTCAGATGTAACTTGTGATGCCTCAGACAACCACGTTGATTTTGCTGCCAGCGTAAGGATCTCGAGAGGTTCAGGCTGAAGGACATTGCTCCTCACTGCATGGAAAGGGTGGTTTGATAGGGAGGTGGGATGGGACAGAAGGACACTGTGAGTGCTGGTAAACATCACATTAGCAGCCCCTTGGCTGCTAACCACCTCTCTGGTCCCCTCAAAGTTATCATTGTGATTTTATGGTATGCATCCCACTTGAGGGACCAGGCAACACATTGGGGTCTCTCTGGAGCTGGCAGAAGTCATCAAACAGCACTTTTTGGCTTTTATACCATGGGGTAGCAGAGAAAGTAGAGGAGCAGCCTAGACCTCCCTGTTGTACATCTCTCCCCGCACAGGGCTGTGCAGGGCACCAAGAGGACCTATTTGGGTCCTATCCCATTTGAATCCACCTGGTTTTCTCATGATGCCTGGTGGCTGGAGTGGAACAACATGCCCTGGTGCTGCCCCAGTGCAGAGCTGTGCATCACAGCCTCTGCATGCGCATGCTGCCTTCTCTGTTTTCTCTTGGGTAAATTTGCTCAAGATTTTTGCAGTGTGCAATGCTCACCTCTGGAACCCTCCATATTATCCCACAGCTGAGAAAGCACTATTCTGAGATGTGAAAATTATCAGTAAGGGAAAAAAAGACAATATTTATACGCCCTCAGAGTGTGCAAGCCCTTGAGTGTGTTGGAGAGGAAGCGATTCCTTAAATAAACCTCTTCGTGTGAATCCCCCAGGATGCTTCATCTCCATTGCTCCCACTGCCCAGGTGGGGGTGGTGAGCTTGTGCAGGCCAGAAGGGACCACAGAAATACCTGTCTGGCCTGTTTTCTGCAGAAAAAGAGCTTTCCAAAGTGCCTTCCCATAAGGTGCTCACCCTCCCAGAAAAGCAGGGTCTGCTTAGGAAGGAAACACACACCAAGTGAGTAAAGGGGGTGCCTCTGCACACAAACTAAAATTCTTAGGGGTGTCTCCCTCCCCTCTTTCTCAGACACAAATTAGTTTAAAAAAAAATAAATTAGTGGAAGATATGAGACTAAGTTATTTAAGTTATCAAACACAGGGACAAACCATTTGTGACCCATTCTGTCTCTGCAAATTTTGTGTGAGACCCACTGAAGTCTGTCATGGGTAAATGGGTTCCCTTAACTCTATTTCCTTTTCTTCCCTTCTAGTGCTTTCTGAAATAGGTTTGCTTTTCTTTGGTTTATTAGATTTGCCTGAACCTGGTTTTGTAACATCTTGAAGTGACCGAGACCTCTCCTGGCTATTATTGCAGGCTGAATGTGCTGCATGCAGCTCACTGCTGTTGCCCATGAAATATTCCTTGGTGCTTGCCCTGCAAGAAAAAGAGGAGGTTCTGGTAAAGTAATAGGCCAAGAAACAACTGGAGCAGTGCCCCATAGCAGTGTGTGAAAATAGGCTTACTGTATTCCTCTGAATTATATTTGAAATTCTATTACTGAAGGTAGCTGGTCAGAAAATGGAATTTTCATTCTGCAGGAAACTTACAATTTTATTTTCAAACCAGCACTAGAAGTCAAATTAAATACCATCTGAAGTTTGGGAAATTTTTTGTTCCTGAAACATTGAAATTACTTTCTTGAAATGCTTCGTAATGGTAATTTAGAACATTTTGCTCTTATTTCTGCTTGTCATAATAGTAGCTAAAATTATTCTGTTGAAACAAAATGATTTAAATGTATCACAGTGAAATGTAATTTCCCACTGAAAGGACTGATGGAATTTGATACCTTCCTGTAAAATTTCCCGATTTTGTCAAAAAAGCACTTATTGTTGTAAAACTTGAACAAGCAGCCTTTTTGGACTTGTTTTGATTCCATTGTCATTTGTGATATTTTCTGTAAAAACAGCAAAATATCAAAGCCACAGAACAGAAAGGCAGGTTCGGATGTCTTACATATAGATAACTAACACAGAGAAAAGAATTAGGGTTTTTAGTGTGTGTTGAGTGTGGTTTTCTGTTCAACTGACCTAATAATTTAGTCTCACTGAGTTCCCTTCCTCCCTTCATGGTATCTGTCTAATCACGGAGATGTAAGTCTAGCACATGATGACAGGAAAATCCATTAAAACTTTGTAATGACCGTCTTCCTTCTCTTCTTCCTTCTAACATGGAAGATAGTGTGTTTTTGCAACACCAGGCTGTGGTACCAGACCCGAGAAGACATTCTCTCTCCGTCCGACTGGACTGGTAGCCACGTCTGCTGCACTCAACATTTTTGGCAATGCCTTAGAATCTGCCTCTGCACAGGGTGCCTCCAGTCCCCAGGATGCCTACAACGTGCTTAGTCTCTGCTCGGCTTTCTCTGATAGAGGCTGTGACTGTATTTATTTCTTCTAAAACTGAGCTCAAAGGGCTGTAACAGCTAGAGAGGGTTATGTGTAGGGGTGGAGGAGATGATAGCTATTAGATGCTGTTTCACAAACTGCTCCTCTTTCTGGATAAACTCCTTCCCATCTGTGTTTTTTGAAGACCAGTCAGCCTTTGAACCACTTGGGAACTATAAATGATAATCCTTTGCATCATGTAGGCAGAGGGGCACCATTAATGCTTACAGGGGCTCTTGAATAGGAAGATCCTACCCACATGGAGTTACTCACCCGCCTTTGCAAGCATGGCAGCTCTCTAACACTAATGCTCCTATTACTTCTAACACATCAACTTTGCTAGGCAGGGGCATAAAGCCCACATTATTAGCATCCAAGATACATTTCTATTAATAGCTGTTCACCAATTCTTAATTAGATAGGCACATATTGAAGATATGTAGCTGAATTAAACTAGGCTGAATAAAGAGCTACTATCAGACTGTCCAGATATTTAACTGGATTTTCCATTGTTTTCTTGTCTTTATAACTACAATGAAATTTTCCTTAGGATGCTGCCTTGACAAAATACAGGGCTCCTATAGAGAGATAATAAATAACCTGGCATACATTTCCCCCCACCCCACTCCCTTCTGCATGATTGAATTTTTCAGCACCTAATAACAGTTCTTGCCAGCACAGCAATATAATTTCTAAATCTCAACACACAGAAAAAGAGTAAGTTTAGACAATATTGAAGTGAAGCAACTAAAAGTTGGAATTGAAGTCTTGGCACTGAGTACGAAGTCTGCCATTTATTCAACTTCTAAAACATCCCAGGCTCCATTTCGGAACAGGCTATTGTGGATATTTTAATTCAATGTCTGAGGACTTTGTGACTTCATTCGGGGCTTTTATAAATGTTCCAGTTGCTTTTGCAGAATTCACAATTGTCCTCTGTGACTGACTGCTTTTTTGTTATTGGGTGGGTTTTTTTACCTCCAGCCTCAATAATTCATACCTGTTAAGCGCTGACTGATTTTTTTAATGTCTTGAAGAGCACTAAAATTTCAGCCAGGTTCTGTAGATAACTTGTTCATGCTATGAAAATTCATAGGATTTCCAAAAGACCTGGCTTGTTCCCACTCATGATGCAACTGTGCCAACTGATTTTAACACTTTTGACAGACATACAGTGATTGGTGAAGGCAGGCGAGGGAGAATAATATATCACCAGAGTATAGGATCAGTCAGCTATAGCAACAACAACGAAACCCAGCAAAGCTGTCCTCAAACTGAAATAGAAAGTAATGTTTTCAAAAGTAGACACTCATTCCTCCAGTGGGAGTCACTTGCTCAGGATGCCATGCACCCACATTTCATGTACCCTATAGGGATATCGTAACATAAGCTCCATGGCCAACAAGTATTTGTGCTTTTATAACACTTAATATTACGCAAACTAACTGCTGGACAATGCCTCAGAAATGCCTGTATGGCCTCTAACTTTGCTTGCGTCAAGGGATTTTATTTGCTTTTGTTACACAAGCCAGTAGTTGAACTCACCTAAATGTGCCAAATCAGAAATGCTGGAGTGAGATTTCTGCAGGAACTTCTTCTCTCTTTGAGAGGTGCTACACCAAGGTGGGGAGGGGGGTTAGCATGGAGGTTTGCTGCATCATCTACATTAATGTGAAAGGAAGTGAATAATGAAATGACTCAATGACTTTACTGATGGAATTAAACACTGTGATGAGAAACGGAAAGTGCTGGAAGTGAAAAGGCAGTTCAAGAAATGGGCAAATACATGAAAAGAAAACCTGTCATTTGTCCATAGGTAACTTTGGAAGAGACTGGCTAGGTGGGGGCATGGTAGCTATTCTAATGGGATATCATTAGACACCTCAGGAGAAGTTCATCTCATACCCAATCTCTTTAGTCAAGTCTTCCGTTAAATGTATTTTCGTTCCTGTTGTATATCCTTAATAATAGTTATGTGGGTTTCACAGTGCTAAACAGAGGAGGGTTGGCTCTCCTTGTGCAGCAAGCAAATGAAAAAGAGAGGCATGACTTGTGTTATTCAAAAGGTCAGCAGCAGACCTGAAACTAGACAGCAGATCTTCTTTGCGTCTCTAACCACTAGGAACTGATGCTTTCTTTTACTACTTCTATCTTGGGAGACCACAAATGAAAACAGTAAGAAATAATACCACAATAAATTTACATGTTGCTATTATATGGAATTACACAATGAGTATTTTTAGATAACAAAGCTGATCATAATTAAACTAGCATTATAAAGACATGCCATGGCTCTTGGGCTGTCAGTTGTTCTAGTGTCAATCGGGATTAATTGACCATATGAGAGAATCTGCCTCAAATTTATACTGTTGTAATCAAGATTGAGAGCTATCCAGTAATGCTGCATTCTTGCCTCAGTCTGTAGTGTTTGAAATATAGTTTTACTCTGAAATGGACAGCTGCATGCTACTGTTGGTGCAGATTTAGCAAGTTAATAAAAAATCCGCATATTTCCAATTAGTATGTGTTATCTTCTGAACAAGAAGATACGAAACTAGGAGCTTTGGTCCTGAATGCTGGTCATGAGGTCTGCATTGGTTCGTATCCTGATGAAAAGAAAATAGCTGGGGTTGACTGCCCACTCAGGCTATCTGTGTGGACAGCTAACAAATGCTCCTTCAGCATCTGTTCTTCAAAATCACAGACATGTGTAATGGTAGAAAAGAGCTTTTGTTGGAAAAGACCACCTATGCTTCTATTGTAAGACAGTCCCAATTTCTTTTCTTCAGAAACTGCATGACCCAGTAGAACACTCTTGTCTAACAGGACCCTTTCTGCTTGGCAGCATTTTGGTGTCCTTTCAGAAGAATCTGAATATTAAGTATAGGCATCATATCAAGGTCCCTGGTTTGCTTGGACGTAGGCCATTATGTGGTAGGACATTTATATTGAGGAAGCCTTCATATCCAGCAATGTACAAAACAATGATGTGGGTGTAGTGGGTGTTCATTCAGACTATTGACTTTGCAATCCAAATAAATGTGTGCCTATTTAAAGTGGGCTCAGTTCAAGAAAGCTTTGGTACAAGTCTACACAGAGGCTTAAATGCCTGCACGTATAACATGATGTCTTAGCCACTCAGCTTTAAGAACTTTAGATCCTGGGAATTCATAGCATAGCACTGGGATACATGAAGGAAAACCAGAGGTTTGCTAGGGTAAACCACACGGTGCTGAGGCCATCACTGATTTTCTGCTTGAGGCAAAGCAAAAAGTCCTGCAGATGTTATTTGGCTGAAGTGACTAACAAGCTCACCCCAGCAAGCACCCTGCTTAGAGGTTAGAAGTCTGCTGGTGAGGATTGCTGAAGTTTCTTAATTTCTTTTCTCCTGGCCTTTGATTAACAGACTGTCAGGGCTGTTCGCTTACAGCCCTGCAGCACTGGCAGATATAAGCAAGACAAATGTTGCTCTGAATGAACATGACTGGGGCAGTGCAGTCAATGGTGACCCCAAGAACTGAATGGATGTGTCATTGTCAATATATTTGCTCAGAGCATGAGCACTTCAATCCATCAAGGTGGTAGCCCATATCTAATGGAAGCAGAAGGCCAAGTGGTGCCTTGCTACAGGATATTTTCGAAGACTGGAGCTCAAATATTTCTGTTTCTTGCTCACTCTGGCTTTGTGACTAGTAATCCTTGAAAACACATGTGAAATGTGTCACCTAGTGTGAGGAAAACAAGCTTCTTGCTGACCACTGGGCCAGCTGGTTGCAATGATTTCTGGAGTGCTTTGCAGCCCTCCAGCTGGGCTTGAGTCAAAATCTTGAGTCATTTTTTAACAGAACAATTAATGGAATCTGGTCAAACTGGACTGCTCGCAGGGCAGCCCTGGCACAGCCAGCGATCTGCAGAGGATGAGCAATAGCAGAGACTGTTGTGACTATTTTCAGTTGCATTATTTGATTTGTCCTTTCCATAGAGGTCAGTACTGTAGGTCAGAAAGGCAGAGGCTGAGGGAAGCAAAGGCAGCGAGAGCCCAGCTAGACACAACTGCTGATGAGACGAGCCCAAGCACAGCATTTTCAGAGGCGGCATTTTTACAGTGAGGTTGTCCTCTCAACTGCACCAAGCAGGAGGAAGGTGTGAACAGGACCCACCTTGGGACCCCAAATGCAAAGGAGATGCGTCCAAGGGTATTTCCCAGCCACAACCTCACGCTCCTATCCTGAGGTGAAGGTTTCCTGGAAAGAAGGGACCTACAAGGTCTTAAGTCCCCACCCAGTCTCCTCCTGGTGGTCATTGCCTCACCTTTGGGCTTGCTGAAGCCTGGCTGTGGGCCACAAGTTTCACTTCCAAGTCTCAATCTTGCCTGCTGAAACAGCATTGAAAATGTTTGATATGATCTATGTTAGCTTGTAAAGAGACATCAGTGCTTGTCTACCGGCTTCCAGTGAGGTCTGAACGCTCAGACTCTTAACGCTGTCTGCCTGTATTCCTTTCTCTTGACCTGCCTCTGTTATGAATTAAATACTTCTGACCGGAAAACTGAAAAGAACATACACCTGATGGAATACCTGTATTTTGTGTCTGAAGGATGTCCATTCAAGCAGCATACCTTACATTTAATGGAGAACACGGGTATCCTGCCATTAATGTTCAATACTGTGAAAAATATTTTACATTGATATCTATGTTTCCAGAGCATCAATATTTTATTTTCTACAGAGTATGGACATTGGAAAGATTCACATACTTGCTGGATTGTGTATTATTCAGCACCCAAGAACTATTACCAATGCCAGTTAACAAATGAATCCACAGTGTTGGTGAATAGCTTCAAAATCAATTACTGTAATATTTCGAGTCATCGAGGACTTTTTCTAGAAATCTTTGTGCTAAAATATAGAGAGATAGTTTAGCAATTGTTTAAAAGCAAATGTATTTCTGTCTTATTTGTATTCATGTTACAATGTTTGTTCCATTATCCATAATATCATTATATTATTAATCAGTGCTTCTAGGAAGCTTCCAATTATGGATCATAGATGATTCTCCTAGGCACTGGAGAAAGCATAGCAGAAAAGGTTTTTAGAAGATGGTTGTTGCCATAAGGATCTACTCAATATATGTGTACTGGAGTGTCACTAGACCCACATACTGACCTTGTAGGTGCTGTATCATCCACATACGAAACAGAAACAAATGAAAATGTATCAGACTAGAAAGCCAACACACTCGCTACAGTGTTTTTAAGGGCAAAACAAGTGAGATATTTTTCCGTGGAATAGTTGTTGCTTTCAGAAGCTGAAACTGAATTGCCTGTAAAGCACATTATGTAAACTGGCATTGTAACATTAGCCATTGCTCTAGAGAATCTGCAAAGTAGGAAGTGGTAATCAGGATGAGTGGGAAATAAAGTCCTCATAAAAGACTGTGGCTCCTAAAGGAGTGGCCATTTTGACTATATGGTTAAAATGCTGCAATAAATTGCTCTTGTACTGTGGGAAACCTTGTGTTGCTAGCATGCTCTGAAGCAATCAATATCTGGACATTTTTAGCAAAAGTTTGGCCCTCCTCCCTTTTCAAACCCTTAAAAATTGGGTTCATGGCACTGTCAGAATAGAATGATTGCAGGAAACACATAGATATTATGGAGCATTTTTGTAATGCATAGAACCCAGTTTTTACGTAGGTTTGCTTGAGACACTAAAATTGTGAGGTTCATGTATAGCTGCAGTATCATGTATAGCCACAGTATAATCTTAGAAGCGTGGTAATGTTTTGCCTAATTGTTGTGAATTGTTGGGGGTTTTGCATTTAATGAAGGGTAAATGAAATATAAAAACATTGGCTTGGAAGAGGGCACCTAGGGCATTGAATGCAGTCCTTTGCAAGAGCAGGACACCAAGCAGCAGTCAAAAAGATCCACAGGCTACTCCTCACACCAACGAGCACCATAAATCATGCCCCATTTGTGACCTGTCTAAGACCTGTAGTAAATGAGCTAATGCCATAAGCATATGACAAAAAGAGGACAGAAGAGGTTGAAGGAATCACCAATGTCTTACACCTCTGTAATACTAGAGCACTTCATAAACAGGTTTCCCTTGGGATTGTGGAAGAGAGATAAGGCACATGACAGAGGCAAGCCAGAAAAGCCTCAAAATTCCCTGCCAACCTTACATGGGTGGAAAATTCCCTCCTAGTCCCAAACCTGGTTGTTGAGTGCAAACACTGCACACCTCAGCAGAATGCTGTTATGAGCCCCAGAAAAGCAGCCTCCCTCTCGTGTTGAAATTCGGCTGCACTTTGGTGCCCAGAGAAAGCAGAAAAAAGCAACCAGCCATTCCACAGCAAGATAAGAAAGAAATGTGAAATTCTTACTGGCCATTGCATGTAAGCAGTAACAGCTCTGAGGTCTGAGACTTGTATCATGTAGCTGCAAAACTAAAAAAGAAGTCACCAGTCACCTTCTCTACTTACAAAGCTGCTTGGATATATTAACAAATCAGAGAAAATGCTTCATTCTCAGGGACAATCCAGGATGATTAAAATAGAGCATGAGGTGGTGTAAGGCAGAGACATTCTGGTTAGTATTTCAGCAATGACTCTGCAAATGCTGGTTTTCCTTTCTGTTAAGACAATCAGGTAATTGTCTTAATTACTTTAAATTTTGCAAAGACTGTAACTCCCTTGGTGCATCTGTAATTATGTAGTTGTTCTGCTGCCTGACCAGGATTGTCTATCTTTTTTAGGCTGTTTTGTGCTTTCTTCCTTTAACAGGACTTGGTATGGGCTAGGCCTTTTTCTGCAAATCCAACGAATTTGTCTGCTAGACCTATTCTTTCTGAAAATAATTAGTAGAATATTGGTGATGGTCAGCCAGAACTTCTGCAAAAAATGCCCTCAGATGGAGTGGGAGCCTTCAGGTATCTGCTTAGAGTTGATTTTAATCCCAGCATAGGGTTTTGAACCTGCATTGACAGCCTCGGCCACCAAACACAGCAAAAGCCTAGTCAGACAGACTCGCTGAAGAGGGGTCTGCTTTTAGCTGCACTGTAAGAAGCACTTCTTCTCTATCCCTTATAAAAAGAAGAGTGAAGTTAAATGTGAAAAACAGCATTGCAGCATACGTCCCCTGGATATACAATTTTCCTTTCATACCCGAGTAATAAAACTGCAACAGGGCTTCTTTCCAAGACAAGTTCTCCCACTCCTCCAGCAACCACTCCACAGAGAATGGCTTCATTTTCTCACAGCTGTCATCTTTTAACCTCCTTGGTAATAAGGTCTGTACAAATCACCTGCTCCTTTAGCAATTTCTGTCAGTAGGCTTCAGGCAGAGCCAAGGGGTGCATCTGCCCAGCTTCCAAATTTGCAGATAGCTTGGCAGGTACTGTATCAGCTAGTCCTTGGATTTTGGGATAGATACCAATAATCCTCGCTTTCTTCTAGTCTTCCCATCTGTAACAAACCTGCTTGAAGCCACTTTTGATGGACAGCTGTGGCTAACTGGGTTTTTTGGGGCATTTGAGATCACTAATATTTCTTTCAAATAAGGCCTGTTTTGGGGGCTGTGGGGCAAGAAGTGATCCAAGGGCATCATTTAGAGCTAAGGAACTTGGCAGAGGCTTGTGTCTCCAGTACTTCAGCTCCTTCTGTGATCCGTGTTGGATAACTTGAGGCTCTCAACAGCCCCACAGGTGATTTCTCAGGGGAGCTTCCTCAACACCCAGCTCCTCGTTTCCCTGCAGTAGCCCCTGCTGCTGAGACCTGTGAAGAATGGCATTGCTTCTGCCAAATTTGCCTGTAAGAAAGGAGCTAAAATGGGGAGACGTCATCCCACTGGGGTGACTAGATCATCCCATTGGTGTGGCCTTAGCTCTCCCCATGCCAGAGACTGCAGATGGTAGGCAGAGGACCACTCTTATCAGAGCAGCTATTGGACTCATGGAGAGTTCAAACAGAAGTCTTAGGTGTTCAGGACCCTTTTTCCTGCCACCTCCCCACTGGGTGGGTTGTGCAGTTATTTACTTTACTTAGCAAGGTAAAGCAGCTCCCCACTAAATAGGCTTGTCCTCAGACCTCCAGCCCAGGAAAGCCTGGGTTGGACTCTGGAGGAGTCTTCATTCGAGGAGACAGCCCACCCTGCCTTTTGGGGCATGTGTTGGATAGCCCCAGGGGGTAATACTTCAGTGTGCCTTAGTTTTAGCCACAGCACTGGACTATGGCAAAAGTGCAGGAGTGTGAGCAATGCTTGAGGTGAAACAAGACTGTGTGGCTGAACCAGTACAGCATGGCAAAAGGAGATGTGGTGGATGGTGACCTTTACACACCTTGATTTAAAAAGCTGAAAAATTTAATATCTAAAACTTAGTCCTAGGATTTTTTTCTTCCAGTCCAGGATTAATCCCTGTTAAAATAGCCTTCTTGTTTTAAAATGAAAAAAACACCTGCTGTTGTCACCTTATAAAAATTGCTTTGGAAAAGGCATGAATTCAATTTAGAGGCCTCTGGCCGAATTCATCAGTATCCGGCCTGACCGTGTGCCCAACACAGGCAGGGAGCCAAAGCAATATAAACCGCCTGTCCTTCTCATTTGTGCAAGAGGGCTCGAAAGGGGCATGCAAGAAGATGCTGCACCAGGGACCCTCAAAGCACTTTCATCTGAGGAGATACGGCCGTTCGGTGGTGCTCCTACTCCACTCCCTTCCTTCCTTTCTTTCTCCCCCTCTCTCCCTATACCTTGCTGTGAAATCTCACCTCCTCCCACTGTCTCACTGGTGTCATAACGTACACTTGGCATTAGGCTGAGTATCCAAATGTGGCTGCAAGGCAGCAGGGTGGTTGCTGGATCAGACATTTGCTTGCAAGGTGGATCCTTAGAAGGGAAGACAGTAACCGAGCGGTGCGGGAATTGGCCCCATCTCCCTCTCACTGAGAGGTGGATTTTCCATAATGAAAATCCAAGTTCTCTGTGCTAAGATTTTTAAATGTCTTTTCCAATTACATAAGCAATGGGCTAAATCTTAAAAGTTAATGATTTTGCTGAAGGGGAGAAAAAGAATCAGCAGCTAAAGTTTGGAAATCTTACTGTAATTACCAAACTGCTTGGTTACTGGGAGAGGGATGGCTGGTGAGTGGTTGGAAGAAAAATGAGGGATGAGGATTTGGAGGTTCAATACCCAGCTCTGACACAGTTGGTAATGCATGAAAAGTTTTTTAACCTCTTTATGCCTTAGGTTACCATGGTTGTACATAGTAGTACTTGGTTATCTCCTGGACATTTAGAATATTTATGACTATGAGGCTTGAAAAGTACATTACCATCACAGAATGAGGGATATTACTATCAACAGATGCCAAGAAGTATTTGTAGCCTCAGCACTCCTAGTGAAGGCTGCACACAGAAAATGTTTAGAAATAATAATAATAATAATTTAAAAAGGGAGCTGTTAGATTTTCCCAAACCTGCAAAAAGATATGATGCAGTTGGTTTTGCAGACTGGTCCAAAGTTTAGAAGAGATTAACCGTTGCTAAAACTTCTCATCCTTGTAGATTATTTTTTCTCCTGCTGGAGAAAAACAACTATCTGCTATTCATTACTTGGTATATAGCATTTACAATGGAGTCACTGTACACAGAAAGGCAGTAAATCCAAGAGAAGCCCCCAGAACAAGAAATGGAGGAGCAGCACAACTTTCTTCATAAGACAAGCTTGACCCGCAGCAAACTAAGCTAAAGAATTATATATTAAAGTCTAAAAATCTTCAAGTGGAAAATCATGCCTTTAAAGCCTAGAATTTTAGGCTCTATTTTTAGGAATTTTAGGTTTAACTGACTGACTGTAGTCAGTACAATACTCCATTTTTAGGTTCTGCAGGTATTGTAAGTCTGATCCTCTTCTAATACCCTGTTGCTAGGAAAGGCTGCATTTGATTTCTTTTCAGGCAGTTCAGATAGCAGTGAACAAAGTCAAGCAGGAACCAAATGCTTATAAAGCAGAACTTATCTGAGAAACATTTCCCGAGTTGAACTTGTGCTCTCTGTCCTTTTTTGACTCACAGGAGTGGAGAACAAGCCTAGCTGGGGCTGTGATGGAGGAGTGAAGTAGCAAAGAAAAATGTGTGGCTTTGATTACTCCTAGCTGAGCAGATGTTCAGGTTTGACTGTATAGCGGCAGGCTGACGACTGTGATATGAACAGTTTCTCCGCCAAAGCGAGCAGCAGGATTTACTCGCAGACCTGCAGGCAGGTAGAGGTGTAAGAACAAATTCACTGCTGTAATGATGGCCCTGCAGCTGTGGGCTGCCAAACACGTTTGGGAAGACAGGACTAAATGTCCTGTTGGTATTAATGACCCAACATTGTGGCAGTGGGGAAGTGCCATGGCATAGTCTGTATGTCTTCCCACCCTTCCTGATTATTCTTCATTCCTGGCAGACCATCTGAGTTAACGCTTCCCTTAGTTTACCTTGAGTGCCCAGGGACAATTCGATGCACCAGAGGTCTTTCAGAAATGCCATAGACCGTGATGGGAAAGAGTCTAATGAGGGAGTAGGAGATATAAGAGATGTGAGACCTGGTAGTATATCCTCAGAAGGGACTGCAGCAGCTAGGTTTTTTATTTTCAGACACCCTCACACGGCTGAGGCTGAACCCCCTCATGCTGACCAAGACCTCTCCAGTTCCCACAGGGTTCCTCGTGAGGAAGCCTCTCCTGTCCAGCTTCAGGCAGGCAACCCAGGCAGCCTGGCAGGCAGGATCCACGTTGCATGAGCTAAATAAGCATGGTGGAGCTTCTGCTGACATGAATAATTTAATTCAGACTTGGAATTCAGAGTTAAGGGAAGCTTTTGACATAGTCCTCCTTGTCGGTAGCCACTAGAGACATAGAAATAAAAACACGCATGGAAAAGTCAGAAATTGCTTGTTGCTTTAGGCTTATTTTAATTTGTTGCTCAGTAGGGAATGTATCAGTCCTTCACTTTGCTGGTGTAACTAAAATTATTAGTCCTTCAACTTTGTTTTTTGTGGTGGCTCTGGGGCTAAGAAACTCAAAATAATGAATGTGCCATCTGCCAGCAAGTTTAGCTACTATTACTTGGTTTATAACCAGGAGAGTATGTGACAAAAGGGACGAGTCTTCCTAAAAAGGAAGGAATGGAGAAGTTGAGCGCTTTAACAAAAGGAAATAGGACACAGAAGCTGAGGATCCTCTGAGCAAGGGGAGATGCTGGAGATTTTAAACAAACCTAAGTATTTGCTTTCTTCATTTACCATGGTGTAAGGAATTTGTCCCCATTAGGCAACTTGTGAAGGGATTTGTTCCCATCACACAAACTAAAGTGGAGTTGATGTGTCCATCATGTAACATGTTGCTCATCATGCAACAGAAGACACTCTTCTTGTTTCCTTCTGCTGGGACAAGTCACCTGCAGGCCCAGGAATCTGCTCCCTTACCCCATCCTGAGAAAAAGAATGGTATGAGAGGGGGCATCTCTTTCCCACATCCAGGGACAGAAATCACATTCTGAAGAATGCGTTTGGGAATAAGTGTCTGTCCTGTCCCCCAAATCCCTACATGTGCTACTCATCGGATCTCAGTTTTGTCACCCATTTCAACTTGCCAGCTCCACCATTCCTAGAGGCAGCCTGTCACTCTGCTGTATTAGGTAATGATCAAGCAGTCACCCAGCAGCTCTGGCTTTTGGTCCTCTGGAAATGTTAGACAAAAGGCCATGGTGTGCACACACCACAGAAACTCTACCTACAAGGGAAGGTTGGCGCTTCAGACTCACTTCTCTTGTGACACAACCAACCTGTGCAGAGTAGTGGGGGAGCTAGACCGGCTGCATGTGCAGAAGTGGTCTGCAGCAAACCTGGTGTTCCTCATGGCCACGGGACTATTTACGAGCTTCTCCTGCGGCGGTTAGTGTCTGCACCTCCTTGTGTGGTGTAGCTCAATCAACATCCTCCGGTGTTTCTCTTTCCAGTTTGCAGAGTGGAAACCAGTGTCTCTATTTCTTCTTTGTGTCATTGGAGCAGGAATTGCTTTGTGTGTTATAATTGCAGAACACCTCTGGCTAAGTTGCAGAATACTGAGGATGACTTGCTACAGAACGGGGGTGGTCAGTTCAGGCTTTGCGCCCAATTGTGTGGTCATTCAGACTAGGAAGCGAAAGGTTGCTTGGTTGTCCTGCAACCTATTTCCCTCCCTTGTGTCCCATCAAATTCAGGACAAGTGAGACATAGTGGCACTAATGGGATTGCCTGGCTCAAAAAGATCTTAGCATCTTGTTAGTGCTCAGGGTCATTCAGGAGAATAACTTTGGTGGGAAGCAGGGGAAGCAGGGACTTGATGGGCTGGTATCCAGATCACTGGATGATAGTTTGGGACCTCCTGCCTGTTGTTTTTTCCACCAGTCACATCAAAGAGTCTGGACCCTCAAAATATCTTTGCAATGGGAAAAGGTGATTTGACTTTGATGCAGTTCCATTTCATTGATGCTGTTTCACCTTCTGTAATCCTGGAGAGAGAAACATCTTGTCTGGCTGCTCTTGAATGTCTCCCTGAGAAGCCTCATTCCTGAAAGCCAGGAATGTGAGTCTGGAATCAGAAATAAAACAAACCCATCGGCAAGTTTGGGCCTCTGGCTCACTGGAAACCAGGCCCAGGCTTGTCATCTCTGCTGCATATCTTCTTGATTTGTAGAAGGAAAGATCAGGGAAGTGTTAGGTGTGCACTTGTCTGTTTATTCCTTGACAAAGCCTTTCTCAAGTGTCCATACATTTTGTACTTGATGTGTTTGTGCATTTCCAGCACACTCACCCTGGCTTCTCTTGTCTGGAACAGACTTTTCAAATTCCTCTACTGCTGCAATGATCTTTTAGAGTAAACATGGGTTTTGTGTTAATGTAGTGCACTAGGCAAATTGTGCACAATGTACACGCTCCCTTCCTGATGTGGACATCCTCTGTGTATTTTATCTTAATGTGCTCCCTTCCCATGCTGCTGGGGGTCATAGGCACCCGAACTGCTTCCCTAAAAGTTAGTACAGCTGGAAAAGGTTTAGTCACAGCAGGATGATGCTTCATGAACCAGGCATCACTGGCTAGGAAATGATGCCATGCCAACGCAGCTCCAAGATGGCATCTCTGCGTGGTGCAGCCCTGTGCCCATGACTGTAGCAGTGCAAATCATCGGTGTCCCTTTACCTGGTGACAGACCTTTCACACAGGGGCCTCAGTAATGAACCCTAGCACTGCTGACCCTCTCCAGGCCTGGACGAGGAGCTCCTTTTCAGAACCACTTGGGTTTGGACTGTGTCTATCATCTACAGCTCTCATCAAGCCTCTGAGCTGGGTCTCCTCACTCTATCCATCCCTGCATGCTGTCAGCTCTCACAAATCCCCTTCCCTCCCCATCCTGTCAAGCCTCCCAGAACATCCCCAGTCCTGCATGGATCATGGAGCACATTAGGAATACTTGAGCTGAAAAAACCCTCAATGGGCTTCAAAAAGAGCATACATTATCTTCAAATTTGTATCTGGTTATTGATTTATGCTGCCACTTCAACACACAGTCTTTTTTTTTTTTTTTCTCCACTGATACACTGATTTTAGTAGTGCTTGGAATCCATAAAGAAAATGAGTTCCGTTTAAGGTATTTGATGTGTTTGCTAGAAAACCCTACACTGAGTTTGAATAATTAGAAATAGTTTGTTTTTTCACCACTGTCAGGTCCTGGCTCTATCAATATGAGCCTGTTATTCAGATCTAAAGGTATGTTGAAGCCAGTAGCTTATTGGACTATATTCTTGTTGCAGCCAAAGTGTGGTGATAAATTGTTCATAAACTGCATCACAGAACACTGCTTATTATGTCTTTGAGTTACATCACTGTCTCCCTAATTTGCTTTGATATCGCTGTGCTTATTTTAGGACAACTCTGATGACTGAAGAATTTTCTTTCTTCCACTTCAATATAACTGTACTATCTGTAGTTCCTTTTGCACTCTGTTCAAATTTTATTCCAGTGCTGTGGAGGACATTAAATCAATTTCATTGCATTAATTTCTGCCTGTCTGATGGCTGCCCCATTTCTGTAGGCACAAAGCAAGCCATTAGTCAGAACAAAACTGAAAAAATGTAACATATATATTAAAATATTTTCTGAAAAGCATCAGGTTCATACAACTATTTTGCCCTCAGCTAGTTCAATGGCTCAGCTCTCCTGAACAGTGGTGAAGTTTGGCCTTAAACCAGCCACAGATGTAGTTCAGTTGTCTTGTCGGCATCCGACATGAGGCCCTCATGAACCGGGTTAAGTGCAGCCAGGAGAAGATCCAACTTCATCAGCTCCAGACCACACACAGGCATCCCAGTGTCCAAACTGGGCAGTTGCAGTTGCTTTCTCTCGAAGGTGCTCTCCCACTGCCCTGTAATTGCTGTCCTCCTGGCTATTCAATGTCTCAGGAAAGGCAGCAAGTGTCCCCCCACCCTCACCCCCCCCAGCAGCCCAATCTCACAGTAGCCAGGTGGCTCTTGCGCCCTTACACAGGCAACTGAGATGGACTGAAACCCCTTTGAGCAAAGACCTGCAGCTGAGGTTATTTCAGGCCAGGTCCTCTGTCTGTTGGCTGTTATAAGGAAGGTGGCAACTGCCCTACTGAGTGTGTCTTTCACTGAGCATAAAAGTCTGAGGCTTTGGAGACCCAAAGACAATAGTTTAACCAAGAAAGTATTGCCTTTTCTTGTGGATGCCCAAGGAACCTTCTGGCCACCTCAGAGGACGTTGTAGAGATTCAAGGATTAAGCAGCGCTAAAGAGGAGACAGGCTGCATCAGTACTGGGACCTGAGCAGAATTTAGGCTACCTAGATGTCACCTGCAGGATCTGACTGAGGAGACAAAAAAGAAGCACGCTCCCTGTCCATCTCCACCCCTTTCAGGAGCAAGTGCCCTCTGTTGGGTCATGGAAAGAGATTGTTTCAAAATCTCACTCTGCTTCTGAGTATTTGGGGATGGACGCATCATGTGGCAAATAGATAAAATATTCAGAAATGAATGTACCAAGTCCTAAGAAACATAAAATAATAATGAAACTACTGCAGCCAGAGACAGCTGCAGCCAGCAACTCCTTAGAAAGTTATGGTAAAGTAAGAAAATCCCCTTTTTGTCTGCCTGAAAATGAGGACGTTGTGGACAGAACTCATCCTGCTGAGCTTTACCAACCAACAGAGAGCAAGTAGGCAGGAAACCAGTGAGCTCCTTAGCTTATTAAGCATCTCTTCTGTCCCATTGCTTTCATCCCCATTTTCTATGACTCCTGAAGGGCATGATGCCTGAATTTTTAATCTGCAGTGCCCACTTTCCTCACTCTTCCCTCTTCTGATTCACTGCAGGGTTTTACACTCACATTATATCTTTTAAGGCAACTTGAACTCCTAAATATGGGGAGCAGCCATATTCTCCTGAGCATGAGACTTACTTGGCTCAGATGTTTTGTGAAAGGATAGGAACAGACTTTTGCATGGTTTCTCTCTGCTTTTACTGTCCTTGCACTGCAGATGTTGCAGCCCATGAAAGGGCTGAAGAAATGCTAAAAGTCAAATGGTTTGAAGGGACAAATATGTAGTCCACATCCAGTCTTGTGTGCGTTAAGCAAGGTCAAGGAAATCTGAGCAGTATTTGGAGGCCAAGAGGAGGAGCACTGGGAAAGGTGAGGAGCAAAGTAGGTGCAAAGAGGATTCTCCAGAGGGACCAGGAAGAATATGTGTGAGTAGCAGATCTCTTATGTTCATAGTCCTTTACTTTAGAGTGGTATTCTGGCTTTCAAAAACGCTTTGTAAATTGAATCTGTGCTGATGTGTTCCCTAAGAAAGCTCTCAGGAAAATAAATAGGTGGTTTTCAGTGCATCCTGCCCTGTAAATACAGTCATCCTGCATTTTCCACCTGAAAATGATACAGAGTTCAACAGTTCAAATGAATCACAGTGACACACTCAAATAATTTCTTTCAGCAATGTAAGATGAGATTTACACAAGATATTAATTACTGAGATCTATCTTTGTGTCAAACATATAATGAACAAAGAAATCTGATTCTGACACGTGCAAAGGGAAACCACAATTTCCGAACTGCTCCTCCTGAAAGCTACCTCCTTTCGGGGGTGGTTTCTAGGTGTCACTTCCAGCCTGAGTTTCTCACAGACTGCAGATATTTCTGGTCCAAATTTCTTGATTAGAAGGAGATTAAGGGAATACCCCAGCCCACCACCCTTTGTGGGAAGCTGTGTCTCAGTGAGGATGGAAGGACACTTGGAGCACACAGAAGCATGGTGAGAGCCATGGGCCATTTCAGGGAGGGTCAAGGATCACAACCTCCCCACTGCGTTGCACATCTATGATGATGTGCAATATGATGAATATTGTACAAGTCACCTCTTGAGCTACAGAGATGGGAGGCAGAAAGAGGGAATCTCGTTTCATTATGCTCAGGATAGTAACTCTGATGGAGCACTTCAGTCAGCTATTTATTTTAGTTTTCCTTTTTGCACTCCCACGTCACTGGAGAGACAGCCAAGAGATCCTCAGATTAGCTCCTGGTGAAGCTCGTGTTACAGCTGTGAGCCATTAGCTTGCGGCACGCTGGAGGTCTGTGCTGTGCCATCATGGAGTGATTAATGTGGCTCTTGGGCATGTCCAGTTCTGAAATTCTAATGGAGTTTTGCCTGGAGAGGGGGAATCACACAGAGCAACACTCAGTTGCTTTTGATCAAGGCTGGGGAGAACTCTGGATGGCATTTCCTGCTCTGTGTCTCCACTAATTGACTATACGTGCTGATGTGAAGTTTTGGCAAGAATTTGATATGAGAAGTTATAAGGTAAAAGTCTGCAACAGAGTTGCCATATATCCTGAACCCTAATGAACTACCTGCGTGCCTTCCTGATGCCTCTGCGTGGAAAGTCAGAGTATATCTAGTAAATAAATTGCTTTCCACAACTGCCTTCAAGTCTGCCTCCTTTAAATGAGCATGGGTGTGAAACACAGCTGTGAATCTATGCCACGAGTTTTCATTTTAATTTGTGATTTTATAGTCTTCTTGAAGCTGGCTTCATCACAGTTCAAAGGTGTTCAACAGAACATTAACTACTGCTAGTGCAGCTCCCCAGGTTTTCAGCTTGCTGGGAGAAGTGCTTGTTGCTGTTTTGCATTCAGGGCTAGCTGCGTGCTGCTTGGGCTCATTCCACTTCCTCCCGGATTCATATTTAAGTGGGGTCATCTCTCAGGAGGAAGGCTAAGTTAACTTGCTGAAAAAGCAAAGAGCTTTCTTTTCATAGAATGAAATTCCAAGACTCTTTCAAGCTCATTTACGTGGCTGTTACACCAGTGTGGACACCTGATTTACAGTGTTGCCTGATTTACAACTTTCCGAGATCAGATTTAGCCCTAAGAGTTTCTTGAGTTAATGTAAGTGAAAACATAGCCGAAAAGAAAATGGAAAGGAAAATGCAGTGTAATGGTTGCTAATAAGAGGAGTAATTATGGGTAACTGGTGATACGCAACATGACCGAGTTAAAATAGTGACATTCAGATTTATGGCCGGGTGCAGCAAAGGGCAAAGAGATGTACTCACCTTCAGATGTGAATGTGCCATGTGCTACACCTAAAGCTGAGCTTGTGCAGAATCACTTTGCTAAGCTGAGGTCCAGGAAACCTGTTTCTCCTTTTGTGCTCTCATTTTCATGTAGAGTCATGAAAAAATTAGCAGGCAAGTGCAAACCTTTTCAAGTTGCTAACCTGATGGGAGAAAACACTGGCATGCTCTGCTTCTGAAGATGTTGGCTCCAGCAATTCACTGACTGGGTGATTTTTCCTTTATTAAGGTTACAGTGAGTTGGCATCAAAACCATAAGGTCAGGAGCCCCAAATTAAGCAAATAAATACACTTTCACATCTACTTTAAAAAAATTTCTGCAAATATGCTTTTCTATGAGAACAGATGGTTCCACCATTTCTGCTTCTGCAGAATGTTTTGTTCTGGTAGCATACAGTTGTTATCTCTGTCTGTTGTTTTTCTTAAGCTTTTGCTTTATGTCAGTTTTCACTATTATCACATCTCTGGGTGCATTAGAACCCAACTCTGTGACTGCAACAAAGAGAAAGTGGCTTTACCAATTATTTTCCAAATTTCTTAAAATACTTAAGGTTTTCATTCTAATTTGCAATGAAATAGCAAAATTTCCTGTGCCTAGAAATTCTTGTGAGCTCTCACTTTAAAGCAATGGGCCAAGGGACACAATTTAAAGCACTAGAGAAATAACTTGCATGCACTGCCTACACTGAAAGAAGATGGATTGCATGTGCTTCCTTCTCTCCTCCTCGTCTTGTAGAGTATCTTGTTTGATGGACAGCCAAGCAAGGGCTGAAATGTGCTTTAGATAGACTTCAATAGGGTTCTTTTTTCTCTTTCCTGGCCAGTGGGATTTAACTTGCAATGTTTAGCACAATGTTTAGCTCCATTTGGTACAACTTCAAGAGCACAATAATTACAGGAATAAATCACCAATATCTGCTCAATGTTTGTGGAAATGAAGATTATAAAGCACTAGAGAGCTGCGAGCACTACCAGCTAGAGACGATGGTGCTGGAAAGTAGTTTGTCTCTAAAGTTATCTCCCTAAGGAAGAGAGTTAATTATGATAATAATATTCTATTCTTTTGTTTCTTTGGGGACCAGAACTTTGGAAATGGGTCTGAGCAGTGGTATAGGCAGACAAATCTAGAAATGCCCCCAAATATAAAATCTGCAGTATTCAAGGCATCACCCTCCAGAGAGAAGAGCATGCAGGGTACTTTTCCTACCTCTCTCAGTCACATTTGGAGCTTGACCTTTAAAAATATTCCAGCTTTTGGTTCCTATGGAAAGTAAGGGAGGTTAAGATGTCTAACAGGTGTTTATGTCTGCTATGTAAAGTCATTTTTATGCTCTCTGTCCTCCTGAAAGACTCACAGCTAGCGCAAATTTACAGCCAGATTCACTATACAACAAATTTAGTTTGGTTTGCTTGGGGTGGGATGCAGAAACCTGCAAGCTTGACTCTCTTTCTGCCTCTCCTCCCCTTGTCCCAGATGTAAGTATGGCAATACTCAGTATTGCAGTAACACGTATTTGTGGATGCCGCCTCCCAGTTGTGGCTCCATACAGTACATTACCAAAGAGCCCTGCAGAAAACTTTCTGGTGTGTACACAGACACCCAGACTTTGGGGTTTTTTTGGCTTGACATGCGCTAAAGCAAGCAGCAGCTCAGCTACTGAGGAGAGGTAAATTTGTTGCAGACAGTAGTTGAGATTAAATGCATCACTTCATCATCCTTGAAGGTTTTGGGGAAGGTTCCACATCTCCCCCACATTTCTTGAAGGAGTCCTCACAGAAGGATCCGCTGTGGCTCCTTCCAACATGAGCAAAGAATTGAGGGTCAGAGCAGGAAGAGTGATGGCTGATAAGGCACAACAAATCATAAATGAGATACCTGGAGGGGGTTTAGACAGTCCTTGAGAGTACAGATTGAGTTTCTGCTGTCTTCAGTTGACTTACACTGAATGAGGAGTGCAACTGGCCTATTGGTATTGATTTAGACTACCTTGCCAAGGAAAAGCTTGTTATCCAGGTGAGACTGTATAGTCTCCAAGTAAAACATTACATAAATGAGAGCAAGTGCCTAACATTCATATCACTGGGCTGGCTATTTTCTTTCTGTAATAAATGCCACTGCTGAAAGGCAAGCAAGAATCAGAATCTATTCTATTCTTCAAAATTTTGGATAATGGAGGTTCCAAACTGTTTAAATTTGGAACCACTCAAATGCTAAAAAGACATCAAAACCAATATAAAATATTTTATAAATATAGTTCAATATGACTCATTCATTTTGCTTTGATTAAAGTAAGAACAAATCTCTTGTGACATTTTCAAAACAAAATGGGACAACCTCAATAAGTCATTTACTTTTTTTATATCTAATAATAGTTTGAAAACAATATCCAGAGGAGCATTTCACTTTCAATGAAGCTACAAGGAAAATCTCTACTGGCTAAAATATTTCAACCAGCTCTGAGATTGAAAATGTCCTGGGTTAACATTTATTTTACAGACAGTCAGATCTATTTCCTGGCAAGACCACCTGGCTGGTGAATACCAGGGGATAAAACCAACATATACAAGTCTCAGGATAAAGGTTTCTGTCACAAATAAATCAATGTCCTAGCAGTACATAAATGGAAAGTGGAAGAGGAGAGACTGTAAGGTTGTGATCATGTGAATTTATTAGAATTCAGGTCATGCTGATGCATGAAAAATGCTGTCGGGGAACAATAATTCACTTTACTTTGGACTGGATAGATTAGGAAATATGGCATCTTGCCTTAGTTTTCAGAGCTGGTATTTCATATGCATGGGAAATGTGAAATTCACTGTGTTAGTAAGGAATGAAGCTGTAGGGGAGAGAAAACCTGAGGCTTAGCCAAAACTTTTAAAGTGACTGGTGACACCAGATTTTTAATGGAATCTTATTTTTGGAAGGGTAATCTAGAAACATCTGTGTCTCTTTGATGCCTCTTCAAAACTCAGCACCCAAAAATTGAGGAACACATCCTAACTTAATAACTCTTAGTCTTAGACTCTCTCTGGAAGAGAAAGTGGGTACCAATACTTCTCTGGACAAGAAAGATTGTATATTTGTAAGTAATTTAGCAGTTGTCAACACTGGTTTACAAGAACAGTAGACAAACCCATAACAAAAACCCCACAATCTTTTTATAGTACTTTTTTAGCATCTTGCTTTCCCATTTTCAGACACATTATTCTCAGAACCTTTGTTTATTGCCCAGAAGTGGGCTTCATCAAGTTTATTAGCATGGTGTCAAGTGACATCAAGTGGTCATTTGGAGAAATCATTTGTGTCTTTCCTTCAGAGCAGTGGCCTTGGACTGCTCTGCAGATCCCCAAAGGCTGAGATGCACAGAACCGTAGTGAGAGCTCAGTACTGATCCATGCTGCTGTATTAAAAACAAACATTCATAAATGTGTCCACTCTGTGCACATACTTTGTGCAGTCTGTAAAAGACTACAGTCTTCCCATGATTCCACTGAGCCAAATATTTGGGAAACAAATTTTTGAAATTACTCAGGATCTCTCTACTTCCTCAATCAGCTACAACTGTTGGTTATCAGCCAGTACTTTCCTGAATATATTGAAACAGAGCTCGTTATCAACAAACTTCATATTCTAACCTTAAGAAATCCACGGACCTGACCATCAATGTTCATTTCACAAGTGTCTGAGAAGTTTTGTAAAATGCAGGTGGGCCATGTTCTAGGAGAACGGGTGAAACAACAGGCTTGGTAGACGAGCAGCCCTGAGCAACCTGCTCTAGGAGACCCTGCTTGCGCACGGGCTTGGGACTAGAGAGTCTCCAGGGATCCCTTCCAGCCTCATCCATTCTGTGAGCCTGTGATTCTGTTTGGTTGCAACAACATTGAAATACTTGTTTTGAAAACACTTTTATGTGTTGGTTTGTTGCTGGTTTTTTTTTTCCTCAGAATGTCCCTGTCCTCACAATATGGTTCCAATCTGCTAGAGTGTAATTTTCTAGTGTAAAAACAGTCTTTCACAAAACTTTCAACTGCTGTAGTTCCCAGAGTTGCTGTGTGAAAAACTTCCAAATCCATAATAATTTGACCAGCTCTGGGAGCAGAGACACCAGTACTTGAAACCTTGCTGTCTAGACCAGTTCTGGATTCCTACCAGGTCTGATGGATTGCTAACTAGATTCTGTGCATGTTTTTCAGGGAGGCTGAAGACAACATAAATGCTATAAATTCAGCTCAGTTATTCTTTATGCAGGTTGTTGCTGTCTCAAAGTCTCAGAGTTCTAGCGACAATTAATTGCAGCAATTTTAAAATTTTCATCTCCACTTTTAACAAGTACTTTAGATTTAATAAACCTAGTAACTAGATTAATGTCATCTCATGCATCTCTCTGGCTTCCCTTGTGATGCTCTGGTGGGATTATGCAGCTTCAATCTTTTTTCAGCTGTTAAGGTTGTATTGATAAATATGTAATAGCACAGAAGTGAACAGAGTACTAAAAGTGCTGTTAAGAAGTTGTGAATTGAGATTGCTTATAGCACCTGTTGTATTCATGACCTGCTCAGAAGTGATTTGTTTCTCCTCAGCATTTCAATTAAGGCATGTTGAAATAATTTGAGATGTAATTATTAGACATGACACATCCCTCTATCTTTAGAGGTTAAAAAAAAAAAGCACCAGCTTGTCTAGGAAGTAGGAATATTGACACATTCAGGCAGTGTTTCTTACTCCATAATGTTAATTTCTACCAAAGATTCCCTGGGCCTGATAATCTAAAAGAAAAGTGGACAGAAGTTTCCTGCAACTTTGGAAAAAATAGTGACAGCATTTAATGCTCTGTGGTGATGGGACGGCTCCAGACCCATCTGAGAAATGTATTTTTGTGTTACTTGACAAGATCTTCTACAGGACCTCACTTCCAGGCCCTGTGAGAGGGACCTGCAAGTGTGAGGGGCTAGAGACAAGCTCTAATGCTCATATAGTAACCCAGGATAGAATCTGTTCCCATCATATCAAGGTACCTCCTGAATGATGCCATCACATAGTGATGATCAAAACCACCAAGAAATGAAGGAACCAGTTCCCTCCTTTGTAGCATAGAGATAGCTACAGCAGCTCTCTGGTTCCTGTCTTGTTCCAGACGAATAAAGCCCTGAAAAATTGTCACGACCTGGGCTGGACAGACCAGGGAGTCCTGTTTAATTCGGAATTCCCTCAGGCTAAATTAAGGTGAAACGACAGCAAATGATCAGTTAAAGATTTTATTCATGACAGAAGCAAACTGAACTAGGGAGGCATAAAAGCAGGTGGCAGGGTTTATCACAACAGGAATTGGCATGGGACTACTTCTGTAAACCACGTAACCCTGGCTAACCATACACATCAATTCAGGGAATAAGGAGATCCCTCACGTTGAGTCCCGAGGCTCAGAGCAGACCCCTTTGCTTTCCAGACTCCTCCTCAGAGAAGAGCCCAGGGGCAGCTGGATCCACTCCTAGTCCCAGACTTGGTCAACGATTTTATGTCTTAAAGGGATGAGATGCAGGGATTGTGGAAAAGGCAAAGGAAAGAAAGAAGAAGACAGAGAGAGAAAAAGGAAGAGAGAAAGATTTCACTGGATCTGCATCCAGCATTGGTTCAGTCAGCCGAGGGGTCCAGTCCTGGTGGGCTTGCGCACCCGGGGCTTCAGTTTGTGTCCTTTTATCATCCTTGTCCCTCCTTTGGGTGGGCACTTGAACTTATTAGTCTAATGAGCAGTTTGTAAGCCTTTGGGCTTGGGAGTCATTTGGGGAGTAACTTCTTCCCTGCAGACGTGGCCATTGTTTGTTCTTTGTATCAGAATGGCTTATCAGAAGAAGGAGCTGCGCACCCTCCAGCACGCCCTCTGTCTCCTGTTGCTGGTGTCTCTGCTGATGGGCTTTTCACCTTGGTTCCTTGCTCTGCAGGGTTTGTTCTTTGGCAGAGTTTGTCTTTAAGCAGAACTCGCCCCACCACAATGTTTGAGACATTAACTCTTTCAGTCTCCCACAAAAATGGAGTTCCTTTATTTTAAAAAATGGCCAGAGAAGATAAGCCTCATCCTGTAAGTTCGTTAGGTGTAGCTCTGAACAAAGCAGGCATTTCCAGAGAGAGTCACTGCCCCGCCTGATTTCTAGATGCTTAGCCAGTCTTTGGTAGGAATGAGAAGTCCAGTACCGGGAAGAGTAGTTCTGGTGTTGGGCTAAAGAAGAAATGTCAGGAGGTAGCTGGAAGAGGTTGACAGCACAGGGTTGCTGTTAAGCAGAAGTTTTCTGACTTGTAATTTTGGACTTTGGGTCAATTTTGGATTTTTCTCCTGCTCTGCTCACCGTCTCCCATAGCAACGAAGCAACTTTAAATGCTACTGGAAAAGTAGCAAACTCATTTAAGAAAAGGCTTTCCTTTATACCATGCAAGTTCAGACTGTGGGAAGCTTTGGCTCAGTCCCTCGATGTCATTTTTCAGATGTCAGTACTTTTATTGCAACTCATCCCACTTCAGCCTAGGTAACCAGGTACTGAATCCAAACTTTACAAAGGTCCAGCAGAGCTTCCTGTCCCAGGGTACTCACATTTCCATGTAAATCTATATTTGTATCAGTCATTGATCAAACCCTCAAAATGCCACTTTACCATTTTTACAGTCACCCTCCTGCATATTTTTCCTTCCCATCTTGAATTTCTTCCAGACGTTTCAATCTCTTTAAAACCTTTGTTTTTACAGGAGCGGTAGTGCTTTTCCCGACAGGTAAAACTATTTCCATTCCAGGTATTTGCCGAGCAGTTAATAACTATGTTCTACAAATCAAATGACCTAGTGTTTTCTGAAAAGCAATGGAAATTTTTCCATCAGTGGGGATGTGTCAGTATTTTAATTAAATGCAAAATAATACTCATTACATTTAACAATGCAAGTAGAAGAGGTTTACATTTTATCCAAATAAATAAGCAAACAGTCCAAATCCTGAGAACAACAGAATGAAATGGAATTAAGCTGCCTGTGATGGTTTCCTTCTAAAATAATCATTCCTGGACACTGTATCACAGGTGCTTCCATTTTTCAATTTATTTCTTAATTACATTTTCCTTTCAGAATTTTTCTCTGACTTCAAGTGCCATAATTCATCTATCTCTTTCCCTTCCTTTCTAAAAGTTACCTTAGACTCAGTCAGAAATGGAAGTGGGGGAGCAAGCTGGAGCACTGATTGAAATGGAAAATGGCATCACTCTATTAAAGTCCAAAATAACAAATAGAAAAGTTTGCAAAAGGTAAAGAATAATTTTTAAAAAATCAGCCGTGTGTACAAAGTATCAGCAAAGTACCCTTTGGTTGAGTCAATTTTGTCCTGTATGTTAAACCATCAGAAGAGTCACCAAAAGGGTTGGCATATGCAGGGGCTTTAACATGCTTGGAAAGCACAATGGGACGTATGCCAAAGCACTGCTGCGCGGGAATGGTGACGTGCCCGAGAAGGGGGATCCAGGCTCTGAGATTCACCATGTGGGCACCTATGGAGCGCTGCGGGTGGAGGATCTGCAGCCAGGAATTCAAGGCTGCGAGCGGAGTCTTACAGTACCTCCACGCTACGCCACCACCTCGTGCATAGGCTTTGCTCTCCAGCACCACGGGCTTGCTCTGTGTTTTCGGAGTAGTCCAACCACACAGCAATGCCCTACATTTGCCAGGCTTCTAGGGAATACCTGTGCTGCTCAATGAAAGACAGGGAGCCAGCTTAAGAGCTGGACCCCTATCGTCCACATCGCTTAGCTGATAACTCACTCTCCAACTCTGCTGTGGACATCTCCAACTCATTTCTAGACAACTTGGGGACAGAAAGGGTAAGCTCTAAACAGCGTAGATGTGAGCGAGCTGGTTCCACTTGCTCTTGGTGACTGAGGCTGTTTCCTTTAGCAGCACAGACATGGCCCAAGCAGCTTTCTGGGGGAATTGCCTGGTTGGTTTTGTATCCCAAAATAATGCTTGCAGTTCTTTAGGGTGGAAAGTTACCGGTGAGGCACTGAGTTTGGGATCTCTGTTCATTCAGAGACTTCACAAAGAGACACGTGGAGTAGCTTCTACTATCAAAAGGGCCTGAACTCTTTGAAGTGAGTAAGAGAATATCCCCTGGCTCCAGGGGTCCTGTATCTGACCATGGTTGCAGAACAGCTCTGGGGACTGCTGCAGAGACCAGAGGTGGGCTGGCTGTGCATGGGCTTCTAGAAAAGTGCCCACAGGGTTCCTCTATATCAGCAATAGCCTTCTGCACGTTGCCTGGCTGTGTTCTGGGCAGTTGGAGGAAAGCAGAATTTTTGAGCAGTCCATCATAATGTGTTAGTGCCTTTTCTGTCCCGTTTGTATCCCATAGGCGCTGTGCTCTATAGAGATGTATTTTTGCTAACAATATCTGAAAGCCTATTAGGAGTGACTTTTGTGTCTTTATCAGCAAAAATGCAGATTTAATCTGATATGAAAACTACTAATCCATCAGGACTTGGACATTTCATTAGCATGGAGAGAAGCTTTTATTGCCTGCTCAAGCTCATAAACTTGTCTCCAACTGGAAGGCAATGGCATGTAGTTTGAAATCCCAGAGTAGGGTAGTACATGTGCTCAGGTGCCACGTCAATCTCACTTGCCCCAGGGAATGCTTGTAGCACTGTACTAAGCCTACGCTTAAAGGTCGCATGAGGAGAGACTGCTCTGCAGCCAGCAGCTTCGCCTCTGCAGTCACGGTGCTGGGAGCTGAAGCGTTGCTTGGGGAAGTGTGACTTGAGTAGGGAGAGAGATGAAGCTGCTGGCCAGCTAAGCTGTCCCTATGAGACTCTGACATCAAGGAAACAGGGGAAGGGGAAGGGGAAGGGGAAGGGGAAAGGGAAAGGGAAGGGGAAGGGGAAGAGGAATGGAAGGGAATTTATTGAGAGTCATAGGTGAGGACTTGGCTGGGCTTTCCACCCAACAGCATCAATTCCTGCCTTAGAGGGATGAAATAGTGAGTGACTCACTGGAGGAAGTCTTGCATCCTTTCTTCCCACTGCTGCTCTGTGCTGTCCCACCCATGCTTCTCACAGTCCCTTTGGTTCTGTATCACCCTCACCAGTGCTCTGCCTCCCTGTCTTTTCCTTTCCCTTTCTCCTCCCTCTGCCTCTGCATATGCCTAACTGGGCTTTCCTACTCCGCTGCTCCTTCTCTTATGTGGTTCATCCAGGTTTATCCTCCTACCTTTTCCCAGCCCAGAAGGGTTCTTCTGTGTTAGCTCTTTGTCATAAACTGGGGAGAGCATAGATTTGAGCTTTGAATAAAGGTACTTCTTGAAAGTGGTCCTGGAGGGGACAAGGAGGTTTAGGGCTGGGTCTACTCCTGGAAAGAAAAGTTGAGTCTACTCTTTCTCCCCCTGAATCTTATATTTCATCCAATGTTAGAAAATATTATACATAAGCTATTGCTGTCACAAACATGGTGCAGATCTATTGCAGGAAGATTTATGCACAGTATTGGTTGAAAATGGCAAGAGCTGGTCCCTGCTGCATCTTCTGCCACTATTACCGGGGTGATGGAGCTGCATTTATGGGACGTCAGGGAAATTCTGATGAACATTGGTACAGTCCCCATCAAATTCTAAATACTGATGCTCTATTCAACCTCAAGGCTGGAACAAGGTTATTCAGAACACCTGGTATTAGACCCTCGCATCTGAAGGCCAGTCCCCCGTATTGCTGATGTAGCTGTATTCCCAGTGGAGGGGGGAACTGCCTCCCCTAAAGAGCAATTCAGAGTGATAATACCACCTCTTCAGACCCGCCTTCCCACTTACTAGCAGAATAAAGTGAGGGTCTTCTGTTGCCCCTCAGACTCTCAACTGCTTGCCTTTTATGTTGTACATTTAACTTATCTCCTGAGCAATCCTGATAGAAGAAATATGTCAATAAAGTAAAACTCAGTAACCTGGTATGGCAAAAAACGGTCCTGATCCAGAAGTACATGATCCATTAGCAGAAAGAAAAAATGCTCAGTGTATTTATCTGATCACTTCAGCTGTTACACAATAGCTATTTGCAAACCCAGGGTTATGTCTCACAGCTGGCACAGCCTGGCTTAGATAAATATAAAACTTGCTGTAAGGGAATAGCTCGTAATTGGGTTATGCACAGTGTTTTAATTAGATTTACGTAAATGCATACAATGCATTGCAGAAATCAATAGCTTGAAGACCTTCTTTGGTTTTATTGTTTAATTCAGCAACACCAAATCAGCTGAATTTAATAGCATGCTTACATTTACCCCAACCATCCAAAAATGGCACTCTTAACGTGACGGATGGTATGTTTGAAATGTGCTGTGCTGCATAATGAGCTCTGCTGAGCGGGTCACTTGCACGATGCCCTCTTTTATCAGTCTGGCCACTTGCAGTTTGGGTACTTGCAGACAGTACCTGTTCAGTATAAAGGAAGAAGGTAGGAAGTATTTTAATTCTAGGAAGAATTCAAGGATTAAACAAAAAACTGTGCCATCCAAAACAGTACACGTGAATAGTAATTCATCTGATTTGGTAGGCTGACATGAGCTTATCAGTTACTGGAGTTAAAGAACTTACCATCTCTGCAAATGGTAGAGAGTGAAGCAAGGTCTTTTTATTATGACTAGAAGTAAAAGCATATGAGCTACACATATCATGTTTCATAGACAGGGTGTGCTGATTTTCTGCAGAGACCTTAAGGAAAAAATAATTTTTTCATTATTTACTTCAACTGAGAAATTGAAATTGTTAAAGATAATTGCTTTATTATTTACCGATAAAGACTTTCTTGTCTATATCCATCAACTGAGAGGAAAAAGGCAGAAGGAAAACAGTGTCATCAGCTATTTCTTAAAGGGGACAAACTCGAGTGCAGTGTGAGATGGATTTAAAATACTCTGAGGTTCCCAAATAGCTATGTATTGCATTTTTTATGGAAAAAAGTAGCAGATTTTCTTTTTTTTTATTCTGTTTTGTTTCCTACCTCAGTGTGGTCTTGTTGGCACTACTGCTTTTTCCATACCTGAAGAAGCCTTTCTGCCCTTAAAAAAACTTTTATGTAAAATAAAGCTGACACTTTTAGAACAGCTTGGTACTGGGCTCACTTACAGTCAATGGAAAGCAACTGCCAAGTGCTTCAGAGCTATTATTTTAAAAGATCACTTGTTACAGAGAAAACTATGACTTTCCAGAAACACCATCAAATGCAGCGTTATGCATTCAGAAGTTAACTTCCAGGTTTAAGGAGTTTGTGCAAGGTCCATTTTTGCAGACTTTTTATGATACAGTCTTTAATTGACTGATTGCTGTCTAAACCTCCTGCCTTCTTCAGTACCTCAGTGGAGATTGATCATTTCTCCTTGCTGGACAAAGTGTAGATTCAAGCCTTTTTTACTGCTGCTACTTAGCCCCAGTATATTGTTCCTCACTAATGAATTTTATCACTGTAGTAACACGACCAGATTTTTGGGTGTCTGAAGATGCTCAGTGAGTTGTAATGGAAGTTTCCAAAGCATCATTGTTTTTCCCTGGAAATCCCAACTAGATCCTTCTGCTCTTCCATCTATAAGCTTGAGCTCTTCAGCTCTACCCCTCCAACCTGGGGTTTTGGTCTGTTTTTCCTATTGTACCATTCAATCCTGTCTTATTCCCTTTTCCCAAGTTCAGACCCTGTCTTGTCTCTTCACTCTTTCTCCTCCATTCTATTCCTTTGCTGGATCCTCCTCCCAAACTCTTGTCTCCTCCTTTCTTTCCCCCAGTTCCTGCCCCATCATTGCTGCATGTTTTGGGTGTTTTTCATCCCCTTTATCTTGACTACATGTCATCCTAGCTGACCTCGTACAGCCTTTCTGTTTACCCAGTCAAATGCGACACAAGCCTTCAGCAGTAATTGAAGAGAAAGTCCAGCTCCACTTTCACCACTGCAGGCTGCAGCACGTGGTATCCCACAGGAGCATGGCCTGTGCTCCATGCTAGTTGTGTCTAAGAGAGATCACACATCTCAGAGGCTGTGCAATCTTCTGAGACTGAAGCTGCCACCTTCAAAAGTATCAACAGTTAAAGTCAAAGTCAGAAAAATCCACTAAATTGCACCTTGGTGGATTTTCACAGCAGCAGGAAAAGGCAGAGCTGGCACCCCAAAGATCACACCTGCACTAAATTCTAGTATGCTCATGGTTTCTAATGAAACTAAGCAAAGCAAAACAAAACAAAAAGACTTGCCAATTTATTTTAAGACACCAAAGGAAAATACGCTTCCTGTTCTCTTTTATTCTTGTTCTGAAGTTCTAAACTTTGTTCTCTACTGGTTTACAACAGAAAAGAAGAGAAAAAAACCTCACAGTAACCAAAACCAAAACAAAAAGCCTAAGCAACCCCTGCCTTATATGACTTCTCAGAGTGGAAAATTTTAGTGGTAGTATGGGAAAGCTATAAGCAACCAAATACAGGTTCTCTTAAAGGAAGTATTGTATTTATTAGGCGTTGCGTGCACATACACACACACCCTGAAATGGCTCAGAGACCATCTTGCTTTCAATAAGTGATGTTTCCCTTCATTAAACAACAGAAGTTGGTGTTAATAAATACATACCATTAATTTAATATCAAAACCCCAAAGCCATGTGTATCCTCAACAATGTTTGATGCTAACACTGATTTATACCATCATAAAGGTTAAATATAAATATGATGAAAGGATGGAAATTGTAACTGTTGAGGGCTAAAGCTTTCGTTCTGTCTGGAGTGTAGCTAGAGTGAACAGTAGTGGCACATTAGTGACAGGCTAAGAAATGGTCTATATGAGGACTATGGAAACAAGGACTTAATAGAAATAAAATCTTTGGACCAGCCAATTTGTGAGTTTTGATGTTGACCACTTAGTTCAGTTAATTTTTCCTTTTCTTACTTTTTTTTTCTCTTGTCCTTCATCTTGTGCTATTCACAGCAACATTGTAGTTCCAAAAAACCAGGGTGGTCTCATGGGTCTGGTGAGACCTGTCTTCAAGCAAAACTTCTGCTAAGTGGACCGACACCATAGCCAGAAGTATCCAAGTAAATACTGTTTTCCAAAAAAACCCCTAACCAATTAAGATAACTAATAAAGACAACCAATAGAGTTCTGTGCTTGAGCATCTTCATTAGACATATCCTGAAAAGTATCTTGGTTGTCTCAATGGATTGAGAACTGGTGACCAAAAGGTGGTTTTCAGGAAGGAAGATTTAAGGTGCCATTTATATCAGTGCACAATCTTGTGCTAACCAGGAAAATTTACAGTCACTAGACCTGTGCAGACCAGACTTAAAATGTATCATCTCAATTAAACAGATTTAAATCAGGGGTTACATAACTAAAATAGCAGTCACTTTGGCTCTATAAGGAGGAATCGGATCATAACCTGGCCATAGATGCAGAATTTGCATATGGCAAGAAATATGCAAATATGCCAATAAAGTATTTCAAATCAAAACAACAACCACTATAATAAAAAAAAAAATCTTTCAGTTCAGTCTTTGAAAGAGTATGAAATAAATTCCTTTGTAGAAATTTGAAGGTGTGCCCAAGCAAGATATATATATGAAAAGAAATCTGAATCTGAGGTGGGAACATGCACCTGTCCTATAAAAACGGTGGGGTTTTTTTTGCAGAATAAAACATTCTTCAGTGAATTTTCTAAGACTCAGTTTATGCAGGGAAATGCTAACGTTACTGTGTAAAGGAAGCTGCTGGGCCAACTCAGATCAAGTTTGGACTGCATCCTATAAAGTCTGTCTGGTTAAAACAGGAGTAAGCATATGCATTTTCAGTGCCTGGATTTGAACAGTAGTCTCCAAAATAACTGTGTTCAATATTTGGCAGACAAGGAACAAGGAAGAAAAGCTGAATCTTCAATAAAATTGTCACTTGTATTCACAAGAGTAATATAGACCAGAGTAAGGTACTTTGAAACTGCACAAAAGAACAAACAGGAAGATGGAGCAAGAGACAGTCAAACCCACAAGAAAAGATGAATAAGGGTCCATGCTGTGGTGGACTTGACAGATCCCCTGAATGAAAAAAGGAAATCAGTTCCACAAGGCAGCTAAGAGCCAATAACAAGTGAATGATAAGGACAGGAGGTGGCAGAAGAAAGAAGGTCCTGGGCTAACAGCTTGAAGAACTGGCACAAGGAAATGGTCACTGGAAAATATTGCTTACCTATAGTTTTGCTTACTTGCAGTACATAGGGAGCATATGTAGTGTATCCTGTCACTCTTAAAAATAAAGCTGGGTGGATGGTGGCTTGGTGCATCACTGTCTTTGCAATTAGTTTCATGGCGAGAAGAGTATTGTGTTTGTGGTGTTTGTGAGGATACACTAACCCACCACTTTTGATCCCCAGCTGATGCATAGACATGAAGTGTTCCTTCAATTGATCAGTCCAGGTGCAGAGGGTGAGCTTTCACTCCATCAACTAGCCAGAGTGGTGAGCTGTGATGGCCATAAACTGTGGTGGTGCATAACAGTCTGAGCACTCCAAAACTTTCAAACCTACTATTATCCCTTTTATATTTTATTCAGCCCTGCCTACTTCCAGCTGAAACTTTTCTGACTGTATAGTAGGGCTAGATTTTTCCATTACATACCTTATGGAAATCCATAAAGCAGAATTTTCAGAAGCACTGCTATTGGTTTTCAAATTGGACCGTTGAGACTCTAAATTAATGTGGTGTCAATACTTCTCTCGTGAAATGTTGCAGAGAAAGGAGACCCCATTTCACTGATTTCTTTTTTGCTCATTTTTTCTATTTTAAGAACTCATATAGAAGGACTCAGGCTTTTTGCAGTCATTTGGGTCTGATGGTTATTCCTGACACTGGTCACGTCACCCTAGAATCCTCTCAGGAGATGTCTTCTTCCAGATTCTCACAGAGCCATGGGAATAGAACCTGTTGGTAACACTGTGGCTAGTGGCACTTCCCAGGAGATGGGTCTGGATTGTGCCTGGTCAATGGTTGCTAAAAATGAAGAGATCCAAAAAGATGGTAGTTAGGGAATCAGATTAAGAGATCCTTGGCCAGAAAGAGTCACCCTGATCAACCAGTTTGCATAATGAAAGCCAGTTTCAGGCAGAAATTGATGTATGAAGATCATAGCTCTTCGTGGAGTTGCTTTTAATTCTTTTACATGAGGTTCTGTGTGTTCTTAAATACACCAAGGGGTGGTGAACCCACCACTTACTTGCCAGCCATAAGTTTGGGAAGCCAGTCACTGTCAGTGCAACAGCAGTGCTTTCTCTTCTCTCATGTGAACTGGCCCAGTGGCTGCACACTGGCTTTTGTAATGTCTTTCACAAGCAATAAACTCATCCCTGATTAACAGTGACATTTTCCCCACCATGATCTTGACCATGATCTTCATAACTTTCTCTTGGTTTAACTGAATAGATGGCAGCGAGGTCTCCCTGACTATATCTGTATCACGCAAATGTATGGATTGCATACCAGAACCGACAATTATTGCTGAGATGCAGGAGCAAAGACCAGACAGGGCCCTCTCCCCTCTCCTGGTGCTGCCCTGCTTGTTGTTCTCACCCCCGTGGGATACTCAGTGGGCTGAAGGGATAGCAAAAGGCTGTAGATGTACAAATATCAAAGGCCCTTCATTTATCTTGTTTGAACTCATTTGAGGATTCCCCTGGCCAGCAGAAGCAAACCAACCATGAGTGGGGTCACCGCATGCACTGGCCTAAAAGCAGTTCTGCTTCAGTAAACTTTGGAAATTTGGCCTTGCACAAATTTCAAGGAACCTAAATCTTTTAAGCTGGCCACAAAGGAAAATGAAGAACGTGTTTAGGAAGTAAAATGCCTTGGTTCATTCCTCCTTTACGTTTATATAACATGCAACTTTTTAAAGGAAGAATCGCGTGTTTAACTTCATAAATCCTTGAAATAGTGTTGTGTGACATTGTCTGCTTTTTTCTTTCCTTCTGTTTTCTTCCACTGATAAAATATTGGCAGAATCAACATTATTTTAGTATTGATTCATACTTCTGTTAAGCTATAGCAAGCTGCCCATGGTCTTTGCTATACTTAGTTACATTCAGGTAGTCCTTTAGATAAACTCAGACTTGCTTGAATTCATTCACGGACACAGCTGACCACACCTGGGGCTGGCAGCTCCACTTAGTAAGGAAAAGAATCTGCCACCCTTTCTTCCAAGGTTTCGTGTTATACACTTTAATTATTGCAGGTTATTTCAGTGAAACTGTCTGTGCAGTAAGGTACTTCTAAATACTCAGAAAAGTGATAGAATCCAGCTCTACCTCATTACCACGGCTATAGCGAAATGGTAAAGGCGGAATAAATTGCCTGGTATAATTATGTATATGCCAGATGTTTTTAATCATTCCACTTCAAGCCTCCTTTGCTAACTGCAATTTTGAGCCTTTTCCGAATCTAAAGGAATTGGTAAACATGAGTAATTAAAAAGAATTAAATGGATTTTAGAAGTGAATTACTGTAGTTCCTGCAACACTATATAATATAATTAGCAACTCTAAAATCAATCTGGACTAGAAAATGTGCTTTATGTGGCACAAAGGATGTTTCATTTGTGGTTTGAACGAAAAACATAGTCGTCATGTTAGTGTGGTTAAACGTCTCAACAGAACCATACCAGGCAAGTAAGGAGAAATTTATTCTTACAGCTGATTTATTAAAATAGAAACAGAAGGCCATATCTCAGCTGGTGTAAATCACAATATTTGCACTGAATGTTACATGCTGAACTTGCACCAGCTGAGCCTGTGGCCCATCCTCCATTTGGATTCATGCAAGGAAAGGTCTGTTGGTAGCCCTGTTCATAATAAATGATTGTTGACTCTGTAGCTAGAACTCCTCTTTCAAATGAGACAAAGTTCCTGTAGCTGAAAGCAAAAGATACCCTACTATTAGGTCACTTTTTTTTTTATTGTGTTGATATTTGGAATCTTTCTTTTCTTTGCTTTCCAATACTCTGAGGATATGAAGAAAAAAACCAAAGCTGTAGCACGGATTGTCCCAAAGAAAACAGATTTCTGACCAAAGTTTTCCTTAGAGGCTAAAAACCACCTGTGCTTTGTGAGAACTCTGTGACATACCATAAAAGCTCCATTTATCTGGGAGAATACAGGTATTACCAACAGAGGAAGGTGGGTAAGCATGGGCTACCTGTTACAGGAATCACACACATAGCAGTGTTGGTTGGAAAGGATCTCTGGAGGTCTATAGTCCAATTTACTGGTCAGCTGTGATTTTGTCTAGCTGTGTCTTGAAAGCCTCCAAGGATGGACATTATAGCATCTCCCTGTGCAGCTTGCTCTAGCATTGCAGCAGCCGCCTGATGAAAAAGTTTCTCCTTAACCTCCAAAATAGCAATTTACAGGTGTTTTCCATTGTTATATTGTCTGCGCCTACTGGGTCTGCCTTTGTAATCTTTGTAATTACCCTTCAGGTAGTTGAAATACCCTTCAAGCCACCTGATCATGCCTTAGCTTCGTCTCTGCTGGATTAAACAAGCCCAGCTCCCTCACCATCTTATTGTAGGTCATGTGCACTCTTAACTTATATTGAACCTGGTGTTCACCATAATCCCCTGTTCCTCTTCAGCAGAACTGCTGCTCATTGAGGCAGATCCCAGCCTGCACGAGGGAATGGGGTTAATTCTAGGTGCAGAACTTTGCACATCTCTTTGTTGAACTCCATGAAATTTCTGTTGTCCCAGGCAGGTTTCTCAAGGTCCCTTTGGACCGAAGAGAAGCATCAAAAGAGATAAGAATCCTTTTCTGTATATTTTGTGCTAAATACAAGGCACCTCCTTGATTTAAACTCAGTAAATTCTTGCACCTAATTACCTTATCCCTAATTATCTTATCCCATATTATACAGTATTTCCTACAGACTGGGAAGGAAGCAACAATATTTCTGTTCTGAAATACAGATTTATTAGAAGTTAGGGTACACAGCTAGTTTGCAGAAACACTTAGATATATATACACTCAAAGTACCTACTGCTTGCCTCTTGACTGTCACAGCCAACAAGTGGGTATTTGTCTCCTTTCACCAGGTTGCAAGTTGAAAAGTGGAAAGTTGCTTCAGCCATCCATAGGCTAGAAGTATGTAGACAATGCGAAGGAAAGCCTCTTGCATCATACTGATGAGATGCTCATCTGCTTCTTTTCAAACACAGAGGACCAGATCTTCTGCTGCTGCTAAACTGGCTTTCTCTACGTTGAAGACATGGAATTATGCCAACTGACAGCAGGGCCAGCGCAATAGCACTTTTATGTTTTTTGCCTTATTTAACTATTACCATTTGTTACAGGATCGTTCATTAGATGCAGCATAAAGTACAAGTATTTTTATTAGGTTTTCAGTTCTCCTTTCCTGTTAGAGAAAGGCTCCACTTTCAAATGAATATTAGAAGAACATTAAAGTCTAAGCTATCCCTAATCTTTATGGTTTCATTCGAGTTCATAATATATCTTTTGGTTTATCCTGTGAGCTGGGAGCTATCTATTTGAGGGACTTAGTCCAAAGATACAGTATAAGCAGATAGTTTGGTTAAGCTGATTTTTGCAGTTTAAGTGAGTCTAAAGCACATCATGCCTGGGATTATCTTTATACTTGTGGTTAAATTTGACAGAATTTTAGCATTCTTTGTGTATTGCAGTGTACAGCTTGGAAAGTAAAAGGCAGCTAGGTTAGTGGTTTATATGTAAAGGAGCTTTTGAAGGAGCGTGTAGATGATTTACATTTTCATTCTTTTGTACATCACTCAGGGAGAAAGTAAATATTTTGGCAGCTTAGATCATGTGATAGCAAAACAAGAGACCTCATTAATTCAGATATTTCAGATTCAGCAACAGCAGAAAGGAGGGATTATGACTGCCCAATTTGATCCAACTGGAAAAATCTAAATCTAGACCAAGGTCAGGTACATCACAATGAAGAAACAATATAAAGTGCATTTAATTTCCTGAGAGCTGTGATAAAATTAAAAAAGGAGCCCTGGGAAGAGTCTAATATACCACTCAGCCCTTTCAAGCCTCCCATGTTTACTAGGTGTGTCATAGCTGATTCGAAAGGATGATCCCTAAATAAAAACCTGCAGAATTTTCTATTTTTATTCTTTTAAGAGTTTTTGTCTTTCTGAGTAGGGCCATTCATAGAGTTAAATGATATTCAGTTGTGCAATATTACTTAATGAAAGCCTTTGTGCTCTTTGTCAGTAACTAGAGTTTGCTGGGGCATAACTCTGTGATAAGCTGTGCCTTCCCCCCCATGGGACTGCAAATCATAGCTCTGCAATGGGCTTTGCCATCTTAGATTTAACATTTGCCCTTCACAGTGTAGAACTCCTCATGGTAGAAAAGACCCTTCCTCACAAACAAAGCAGGAGCAGGACCCTGGAGGACTCCTGTGCCACTGCTGTTACAAAGCATTTCCTTAAGCTTAATTTATTTTGCGGGGGCCAGAAAAGAAGAGCAGCACTAGCTAGAGGAGAAACAGAGGCAGTGGAAACATCACCACTTTACGCTGCTGTCTCCTTGGTGGCTGTTCTAAGAAAGACTTTTGGTCCAGTGGGTGAAAATTTGTCCTCTTCATGTTTTTTCTTCTCTCTTCAGTCCATCTCTTTAATAACTTTAGTGGCATACATATGGGAATATGTGCGTGCATGTGTGTATGTGCATGTGTATACACATACATTTTTATATAGGGGCATCTGCACATTGTGAATTGAAAGCATGTTGCTACTACCTCTTAGAGACTAAGGGCTCTGTTCTAAGCAGTAAATGTCATATGCATTCACTCCTGCTTGAAAATAACACCCAGCATTTTCTTAGTTCTTATTAGATCAGATCTAGGTAACGGTGGGAAGGAATTTAAATTGCCCTCTAACCCAAGACTAGTTTTCCTTCCCAATTTCACAACGGTTAGATGCATCTGTGAAAGATGCCCTTTGTGTTCTGCCCACTTTTTTGTTCACTTCACCCAGGTAATAAAAATCCTCTGTCCCACTCCAAAGACCAGACTGTAACAGCTGGCTCTTCAGCTCAAGTAACAGCAGTCAAGAGCAGAAGCATTTGTGATTGAAAGTAGCCATCGGTGAAAGGGGAGGATGGCAAAATATCTGCAGGCTGCTGAACATTTCCCAGCAATTCAGCTATGGCCAACTGTGAGCGCTAATTAGAAACATTGCATCACTGACCTGCTATTAAAAGGGAAGGGAAATGGGTCTGTTTACCTTTGTTGCATTTAGTTCTGCTTACAAAAGGAGTGACTGCTTCTCCTGGCTTTTGCAAAGCATGTTGCACATCTGATGCTGCACCAGAGCTGAAAATTCAACGGGACTCTGAGAAAGAAGTCGGTATTGCTACGAAATGTAGCTGTGCAGAGTCTCTCTCACATGCACATGCATATCAAAGTCAGGTTAAATTCCTGTTTAAAAAACAAAGAAATTCAAGGTGTTTTTAGAGCACCAAGTTTAGTGTCTGTCACTCCTCAGTAGTCAGCGCTCTTAGCACTGCACAGTCAGAACCCATAAGCATGTTTTCCCCCCAGGGATCATGCAGATGTAAAGGCGGTGCATGCAGCAGGTCGAGGTCATAACTTCATGTGCAAGTTTGCATGTTATTCTCAAGGGTTGGTGAGCCACGCATTTACATTAAAAACATGTAAGTGATGGCTCTGGTGTGTTCGTATGGCTGTAGGGTCTGCTTTTACAGCTGCCAGGTGTCAAGAAATTTTACGTAATACTACTACTACAATAATAATACAAAATTATTAGTTTCTGTAACCCTCAGCCTAAGCAGGTCTTTGTACTAGATTAAACCCCATCGCTCCTCTGTATACCTGTGTGTCACATGCTTGTTCCAAGGTATGAAAACTAAATTTAAAATCTTCAGTTATCTTCCTTAATTCTGCAACAGCAAATCCAGAAGGGGAGAAAGGTTAGTCACCCCAAAAGCCATCCTGTTTCTCTGCTCCCAGGCATCAGAATAAATGAGAGCAATCATTTCTCACCTCATCAAGAGAGACACCTTGGGGGGGTTTCACCTTACACTAATGCAAACTCCTCAAATGGATCGTCAGATGAGATGAGCCCACTGCCCCTTTCAAATCTGTGAGACCAGCAAACAGAGATCAGATGTGATAAATGTGTTTTCAGATTAAAAACCCCACTAACTCAAGGTGCTTTGGGAGCCAAACTTCTGCTAATTTCATGTTAGCAATGTTGAGTTACCTTCTTTTGAAGGATTTTGAGGTCACTTTCCATCAGTTCCTGGTTTGCTGCTCTCTGGATGGTCGGTTCTTGGTTGCGATTGTCTGCCACACTTGTTTAAGCTAACGTTTTCCTTCATTTATTTGGGTTTTTATTGCTCTGCATAAAAAGATGTGATTAGCTAATGGAAACCTGAACTAATTACTGTAGCCCTGTACCAGCAGCTTGGTTTGGCTTGACACTGGGGTTCAAGTTGACCAAGTCACCCCTAAGGAGAAATTACACAACTCTTGAGTCCTCAGTGGTTTTCTAATAAGCAACCCAACAAGCTCATCTTCCTTTGGCGGATCCCCAGGTGGGTCCCCAGTCACAAGGGTGAAGAATTTGCTGTTTGATACATGTGAGCACAGAACAACTTGCATCTCTTAGAAACGCTAAACTAATGCTGATTTTATGCAGGAAGGATCAACTGAATGTTGTAGCTGCCTGTTTTGAAAGCACATTTTCATATGTACCAAGTGTTAAATGAACCCACCGATTGTCTAGGACTTTTAAAGTAGGTTTTACCCTGCACCAGGAGAATAGAAGGGTTGCATCACCCAGCCAGGCTGACATGGTGTTTTGGCAACATGGCAAACAAAAGCAGCTCCATAGACACATCATGCAAACTGCTTCAAATTGGGTTAGAAATACGAGCTGGAAATGACAAACCAGGGACTAACCATGTGAAACTTGCAAACGGAGAGAGATACTCACACAGTACCAGTGCTGAAAGACCCCTAGTGAGCACTCTGTTTAAACACACATTTGGCATTAAGCAGGTGAGCCCACCAAAGGTTAAAATGAATAATCTGAGTAATAAATGTTCTTGTAGCCAAAACATGGAATTGAACCAAGAGAAAGCATGAATGCAGTAGCCAGGCTGCTGTAACCAGAGGCTGGGAGCACTACTGCATTCTCTGCAGGGCTGGGGACCATTAGTTCATAGTTACCTGCTGGTTACAGGGCAACGTTTTGCGAGATCAGTGCCTCAAAGAACAGGTGGGATTTATCCCTGCAAAGGCAGGTACCTGCATCTCAGTGAGGTTCTGGGTTCCTAATTTAGACCGGGAGAGGAAGAGAAGTTTGTAAAGTACTGTTCATCTGACCTATCTAGATATTTGAGAAAAAAATATGCTTAGGCACACCTTTGCATGCATGCACACACTTGAGCACATGTGATGAACACAGACACGTGCACATACTTTCTCTGTCTTTTTCTGTTGCCTGCAATACAGGTCTGGGTGATTAGCTGAGATGCAAACAACTATAGGTCAGACACCAAAGGTTGAGCAGATGAACCCCAAATGAACACTGCGTTGTGTGGAGCTTTGACAGCAGCATGTACCCAGGAGGCAACATCTTTTCCCTGCATGGCACTGCTCAGCACTTCGCTTGCATCCAACCAAGTTCCCAGCCCTCTATTTAGAGCTACTGGGAAGGGCTGTTCTAGTTTCTTTCATGGGACAAGAAAAAAAGGGAATTTTGAGAGAGGATCATCTTATTCTCTCTTTCTATGGGTGACGTACACATCTTTTTTCCTATCGCCCTGGTCCTTCAGGTGTTCAAATGAGCAATACCATTGCTACTGAGCAGTGCTGGGCATTGGGTGAGCATGTGCAGGTCAGGGCTGATGAGTCCTGGACATAGCCTGAAACAGAAATGGGAGCACAGAGGAGCATTTTGGGGTGAAGACCCAGCTCAGCAGGTCATCAGCACACTAGCCTCTAGCACTGGCAGCATGTTGGGCTTGGGTACTGGCCCCTCTTCGTGAGTCCAGTCCAGAGCTTGGCATCGATTTTTAAAGTATCTGAAAGCACTGAAAGGTTCTCTGCACGTTGCTGCTAATGAGATTTCAATGTAAAATAAAAGGAACGGTGTCTAACCCAGATTAAACTCGCTCCTGAGTTATTTTTAGCTTACCTAAACTCTTTCAACCCTTTTGGTAAAACTCATCAAAATTCATCTCTACTAAAAGGATGTAACTTCAAAGAAATCATATGCATTAAACGTCAACATGCTTTACTCATTATAAATTACAGTATCATTACATCTAACATGAGTTAAAATGAGAGAGATTTAATTTCACTATCTTTAAAATGAAGGCTTTTTAGCAAAGGAACAAACTTTGCTTTTAAAATTATTTTTTAAATAAAAGTTGGTATAGAATCTTTATTTTACATGTTATCATACTTGTATATAATAATAAAGGCAAAAATATAACACTCCATTGTTCTTAGGAAGATGTGGAAATAGTAGCTTACTTCTGCTCATTTTACAACCCTCTTTTTGGATACACTTCTAATTTAAACTATGGAAACTGAAAACGTTCCTTTAAAACTGGTTGTCATGGTTATAAAATCCCGAAAGAAATGATGTGCGTCTGCATCTGCTGAGGGAAACATTTATGGCATGATTTAGCAGGGGGAGAAAAAAAAAAGCAACCACCCACCACAACCCATTTTCAGACTTGCTTATTACATTACTTGATAATAATTCATCACCCTCCCCAAAAAGCTCCAGAAAGGATTCTCACACATTTTTCACTGCATGCAGTTCATTAGCAAATATCATATGGCGAGGGGTTAGTTCTGTCAAGTTCTAACAGGTTGGGGTTTTTTGTTTGTTTGTTTTCTTTAGTTGTCTTTGTTTCAAGCAAGCGTATCTGGAAATATAGAGTGTGCTAGACTACTAGCATGCATTTGCTGTCACAATTGATATCTTGGATTCCTTCCATTATTTTTCCTTCCCTACTACAGTTAGAAAGTCGTCTGGCCAGAATAAAAAGCCAACCTCAAACCTGCAGGTCAAACTGGCCGGAACAAAAGTCTGCATTTCTTGATGGAGCTCAAAAAAGATAAAGAAAAGGAAAAGAGAGGAGAGGGAAAAAAAAAAAAAAGAAGGAGAAAATGAAAGAAAAAAAGAGAAAGGGAAGGAAACAACACCCCACTGAAGGAAAACTGAGTCTTTTGTGAAGCCATTACACCATCATATGCTCCCAGGATGAAGTTTCCCAACCTTTTGAAGCTGTAAGTTTATTAGAAATGAGTCTATGTTGGGCCAGACCTTATCTCTTACAGGGATGCAGAAGTCTGCACATGTCTTAGAAACTATTGTTCGGCACTTTTCATTTTTTTCACTAAGAAAAGCTGATTGCATAGGCAATGAAAAAATTACACTGCAAAAGGCTGAGGTAGCATTTTTTAATCTTCAGAAAGAAGGAGAAGACAAAGCATGGGTGATCTGTTGGCTGGAGGAAATCTCTGCAGCTCCTGGCCCTGCTTCACAAAGTAAATAGCAGATAAGAAGGATGAGGGCATTTTAGATAAATAATACGTTTTGTGTTATCAGATTGTGAACCACAGTGGGATTCCAAGGGTCTGCTTATACCCATTGATCCAGGGCTTTTCCTGTTCAAAAACTGCTGCTGGAGAAGGAAGTTTGGTGTCCTAAGCATGAAGCAGAACCCTTCTGAGAAAGTTTGGAAAATAACAACATGCTGAGCTACTTCTGAAAGGCTGTGGATATTTCCAAACCCTTTGACTTTCCCCCACCCATGAAACCAGGGATGCCATTTTTCACTGTTCTGTTTCAGTGGAAAATTATTTCTAATGAATATTTTCTACACTCCCAACAGAAGCCCATAATTTATTGCATCTGAAAGGAAGGATATAAGAAACTGGAGAAGGGGAGCATCAGGGGCAGAATTATGCTTCTCCAATCCTCTCACCTCCTTCCTTTCCATCTCAACAAATGCAAAATCTTGCCACCATTTTTGGATCCCTGAATATGACTTCTGGTTGTTCATGTACTGCATGATCACAGATTTGCCTTTTCCCTTGCTGTCTGTTGAGTGAGAGACGTGCTTTCCCATGTCTGCATTACCTAGCCCTTGCTCAGGATCTGCTCAGCCCTAATGGCTGGAATAAATACGAGAAGGAGGGGCAGGCGGCAGGGCTGCATCTATCCAGCTTCCCACAGCTGGTCCCACTGGTACCTCCCACTGGTACTTCCCACTGGTACTCATACCCTGCAGTCTCCTCTGCAGGGTACTGCAAAGTTGTGCCCTAGTGGAGCTGGGGTCTTTGAATGTTACAACACACACACACACACACACATATATATATATATATGAAAAACAGCTAAATACGTCCAAACTCTCCTCCCCTGTTGAATAGTGTCTGTTCTGCAGTCTTAGATCTCGCATACCAATGTGCTATTCTTTGAGTAGTGTCTACATCACTGATTTATAATGTCATCCTAATGCCTACTTATAAGTAGATGACAAGACTGATTAATCCATCAAGTCTGTCTGTCCATTTATTTCTCCTCTCAGTTCTTTTCTTGCCTGCGCTTTATTTACCTAGCAGGCAATAAACTGATTTGGTCTATCTCCTCACCCAGCCTTTCCTTATTTCCCTGCTAATTATTAGCAAATAGATTTGGCAACCTGTCGGAGGGTCACCCTCTGCCCCATGCCACAGGGGCAGCGGTCTCACCTGCTCTCAGCTGAGACAGACCATCACACCGCTTTGCTCTCTCCAGGGGCTGATGACAGTCGGCTACACTGCAATCAGATTAATTTGGAAGTACGTTACTTTCCTAGAGAAAATGTCACAGAATTACAAAGGAGAGAGATGGAAGAGGTTTATTAAATTGGTCAGGCCATCTTCCTGCCAATCAAGGGCAGTTCTCAACAGTGCACTCCCGGCTCTGCTCCAGCGACGTTGTCTAAGTGCCTCGTGATGTGCTGCCGGCCCCTGCCCTTGAGGGCTCTTCACAGCCGGCACCGTCCCATGTCAGGAGACCTTCCTCCTGTTTGTTAAAGGAGGTGTTGAGTAGCACTAATCCTGGCAGCAGCGCTTGTGAAGCCAGAAAGCACCTCTGGGACGGCATGCTTTGCTGTTTCTCGGGAAGGTCACCTCAATGCCTCAGTGGGCAGTTTCCAGCTGATGTAGCTGTGCTCTCCTTCATGCCAACAGGACAAGATACAAATTCAAACCCTTTGCTATGACATTTAACCTGCCCTAGACTTTTTACCTTCTAACCCTCTCAGTGAGAGCCTATTTTAAAAGAACACTTTAAGTTGTGCTGGTCTAATGAGAAACGAACCCTTCATATGGTCTATATAAACTGGGAACTTCTGAAAATACCTATGACATTTGGAGATCTTTGAAAGTTAGTGGGTTAGCACAGCACAGGGTTAATGTGGCCAACTTTTGTTCTGACCTGACCACATGAGTCATTTCAGTGTGGGGCTGGTGGTGAGTTTCCATGACCTGCTGCAGAAATGGTTGGACTGTCCCAAATGGTGTCCCATTTGAGCTCTCAGATTGCTTTTCCATCCTGGGAACCAGAGACGAGCCTTTGAGAAGCAGCAACCTGCCTCTTCGGATTTCAGGTATTCCCATCCTTGTTTCAGCATCTCTGAAAACCAGAAGGGGAGCAACCAGATTTGGGGAAAACTCAGGTTTGGGATCTCTTTAAATCTCTCTCTTTCCCATGCAGAATCACAGGCTAGCTTTAAAATTGTGCCCTGAATAGGGAGTAAACGAGTGCACAGCTCTTTGTCTTTCTTGCTTAGCTGCTGCGGGAGCGACAGGCAGCGCTAAGAGTGGCAGGAGCTCTTGGAAGGTAGCAAAGTCTGCGAGAGCTGGGCAGGAGCAAGTGACTTGCAGGCATGGGGTGAACTGAAGAGACAACAAGCAGCAACGGGCGCAGCGCCTGGCAGACTCGAGCCGGGGAGCTCGTGGAGACAGGAGCTGTCGCACAGATTTGTGCTTTCTCGCTGCTTTAGTTATTGGGCACTTCCAAGCAGAGACACTTGTCGTTTGCAGGGGAAGACCAACCCACCGGCTTTCCTCTGCAGATGTAGTTATAAAAAGCCTGGGCAGAAGCACACCTTTCTTCACAGGGTAGCTCTGTTTGTGGCTTCATCTTCAGCAATAAAAATCCATACGTCCTTTCTTGATAGAAGCTTCCTTCACACCTCCTGATCCACATATTCTCCATGTGCAGAAGAATAACAGATACTACCAGTGAACCAAACTTTTCCCTTCATAATCTGCGTTTTAATAACCATTTAGCCAGCCCCTCATAACACGTTCATGGAAAGCTTTTGGCAGCTCCTCTGAAAACAAATTTCTTCAAGTCTTTTGCAAATGGGCTCTTCAGCAAGAAGAGTCTTGATACACTCTACACATTGCTCTTGAAGACTTGTGTGATGACTCTAAGTACTGCATTTCACCTGCAGGATATGTATTTGCAAAGATACAGGAGCCAATGTTTCCATGCCTGTGTTTGTACAGCACAACAGCAATTTATAACCATCAGCCCAGGCCACTAATGACATAAGGGTCTTGTCACTTTAGCCCATCCATCTGGATAATGGGGACAGATAGATAAACTCATCCAAAGAGTTTCAGTGAGCTGGAAGTGCCCTGTGTCTTGCCCATCATGATGGATCTTTAGCAGGCTCAGGTTCCAGTTTGGCATCCACAGTTAGTTAGTTGCCTAAATTTCACGTGAGATGAACATAGCCCGTAAGGAGTAGAATAGGAAAGTAAATGTTCCGATATTGTCTCTCTCTTGGCGAATGTCAGCAGAGCTTGAGGCTCTGCACGTCCATTTTTGATGGCAGAGAAATTAAGGTAAGTACTTTGCTAGTGTCTCTACCATTTCTTTATACAACACAATTTATTTAAATGTAATTCTATAAATACATGATATATTTATTTGTTTGGCAGTCTTTGAAGAGAAGTGGTTATGAACAGGAGAAGCCATCTACAAATGGCTTGCAAGGCAAACCTCTACTTCCCACATCTAAGCTAAGCAGTCAGGATGTGTTTTTTCTGTCTTTCTCTCTAACCAAGGGCAGAAGAGCATCTCCAAAAAGTTGCAGCAGTGACTGCTGAGCAGCTGCTAGTACTGACAGTCAAAAGCACTGAGCAGTGCTGCCACAAAGGTGTTTGCAGAGATGTATTGCTCCACGTGAGCTCAGTGTAGCTCTTCAAATATCTGCCCCATCCTGCCCAAATGCTTCGAACACTCCAACCTCAGGCTTGCAGGACCAGCCTGCTCATGCCTGAAGGCAATGAGGTGCAACCAGGTGAGCAAGAGACTATACTCAGGCAGACCTGGCTAGATGGAAATCATTGGCCAGGAGACGGAAGTGGTCAAGGTGGCCCCCAAAATAGCTGACATCAGTGGTATACCTCTATCCGTTTGTAGCTTTCAATGTCTGGCTCAATTTTTGCTCTGAAGAGAGAAGCTGTTTTATTTCTATGCAGCAAACCATCAGAGAATTTCCAACAGTAGAGAACTTGCTCACTCCGTCTTCATTGCTTTGCCTAATCAGAGGTGTAAGATGATCATTTTAGCCTTATTCTCTGCCAAATAGCATCACTGTGTGCAATTAGGAAAAAAACTTCTGTAAGAAGTTGCCTGTAAAGGGTGCACTGATGTGAGGAAGGAGCCAGTCTGAACCAAGCCTCTGTCTCTGCCCTGTGCTCCTGGTCTGTGTTAGCTTACAAACGTTGTTTATAGCTGGATCCTAAATCAGCGGGAGCATCAGCCCTGGGAATAATCTTCAGTGTTGGATGGTGCTTTGATAAAGGGCATGAGCTATGCATGTATGCTAACTTGTTTCCCTGGCTTTCAGGGCTTGTTTAGGTAGAGGTAATATGCACAGGTAAAGCAATCTGCAAAGTGAAACAGGCGCTTTCTCTCCCTCAGGGCCTGGGCAATCGCGGGGACTGATCCTGCACCTCGGCTGGCATCCTTGCCACTTGCAGGGGTACAAGCCCAACCTTGTCTGGGAGGGGTGGGGGGTGGAAGGATTTTGGGATGCTGGTGAGGACCAGTCCCATGGATAATGACAGCAGTTGCCAGCTTGCTCAGGCACAGCTGCGCTACCGCACAAACCAGTGCTGTCAGCCAGTAACAAATTAGCTCCTGCAAATAAATCCACTCTTGCTTCATCCTTCAGTCTCCCTCCATTGTGCCTGGCAGCTCCCTTTCCAGCGTGGCTCCCAGGGCTGGGATGCACAGCCTTGACACAGTCCCAAACGCCCACTTGGAAAAAGCTGCTGCACTGATGCTGCCAGCTTCCTATCTGGCAAAAGCCAACCCTAATTATGAAAGACAAGCAGCACGAATGGTCTCTGCCACTGGGTTTTCAGCAATGGAAATTATGGCCTGTTCTACCAGTGCCTGCCATGAAGGCTTTAAGCCGTCCTCCCTCCTGTGCTGAGCCTGGGGTCTTCTCACTGCAGCTGAGGATGCTGAGAATAAGCGCTCAGCCAGTCAGAAAAAGAAAAGGTCAGCAATGGGTATTTTTCACCATAAATAGAAAACATTTTCTCGCCAGAGAACCTGTCCCTACAGATGGCAACACCTATCTGTGGACAGCTAGATTTGGATGCTTCACCCTCAAACTGAATTAGTTCCACTCTGTCCGTCACAACTGTAATTACCCCTCCACACCCTGATACCATCACTGGCTGGGACAAAGGCTGTAGGATCTGGGTCAAAGCTACTTGAAGGGAATAGAGAAAACTCCACCAATTTCCACGTGCTTTGGTTTCTGAGCTGAAGGAGTTTTGGAGCAATCGTGGTTTCAAGAACACGTTGGCAGTGTTGTGTATATTTATGTCAGAAAAGTCACTGGCACCTTGGCACAGATGATTCTTTGGGGAATGCCACCTGTGATGAAGCTAATGATGTAAGAAGCAAAGGGACGAAATGTAGTAGAAATTATTTAAATTTCCAAGTGAAACACTTCTGCCTCTACCCCACCCTCCCAATCTTCATTTTTCATTTGGAATGTAGTTAACATATGGAATTTTTTTGAAGCAAAGTAAGTTATGCATTCACACCAAATAAAATGGAACATTTTATGAACAAAAGGTTATAAGCAAATACTTACTATCCATTTAGATAAAGTATTCCCTCTTCACCCTGATTTGCCTGGGAGAGGGAATTAGAAGCTACAGAAGTTTTACGGATGAGATACCTGTGCCCAGCTCAGCTTGATTTATTTCCTATTGTCTTCAGGCTAGTGAGGAGGAAGGCCAAGCATTGTTCCTATTGTTCTCTATACAAGCTCTATTCTAACAATAGATTTATGTGTCTCCCCCCTCCCCTAGCCTCCTAAAAATAAGATTATGTTTTGCTCATTAATCTTAAAAAATTGTGTTCTGCTTTGGCCAGGAAAACAAGAGCTATCGCTTTTATGGTGCCAGAGCTCAAGAGAAGTAACAACACAAACACACGAGGTCAATAAAATGCACTTTTTATTCTGTATCAATGAAAATATAGCCACATGTAAATAAAGACGTGTGGAAAAAAAAAATCAACGTTGATCCTCCCTGAAGAAGTACAGTTCATTGTGCTAAAACCCATAATCCTTTGGGTTAGAAACAGTTGTCTGCCAATGCTTTAAAGTGACCCACATTTTCCTTGTTGAATTTTAGCAAACAGAAAAGTGCAACAAGAAGCTTGCTACAGATTAACCAATTTCAATCGACCACACACGGCAACGTCCAAAAGTGACAGGGTAGTCACATTTAACCAAAGCGTTCCCACGCATTCTTCCTCGGCAGTTACACGAGTGGTCAAGGGAGCATCCACTCTGTATGAACCAATGTGTGATTTTCAGTACAAAGATGATCCTTCCTTGATGTAATTCTTGATCGCTTTGCAGATTTCTGATATGGTAGCAGAGGTGCATTCCTTTTATAGCTGTTCAATTTCAAATGCTTTATTTTTTTCTCTAGGTTTTTATAAGCTTCCTGCTGTCAAAATACAGTTCTCAATTGCTTTTGTAGAAATAATCCTGAAAGGCAGAGGCATTTAAAATCCCCCAAATCCTCAGTATATTAACAACAGCAAAAAAGATAGCTGGGCTGTTCAAAAATATTGTCAGTAACATGAATGTCATTTGCATTGGCTAGTGTACAAAGAGCAGCAAGTAGTAACAAAAGAAACATTATCTAAGCAATAACCCTTTCCCCCAATTTCTCCCTTGCAAAAAAGAGTTTTCTCAAAATATTTTTCTTCCCCGCAGTCCAGTGTCTGTGAATCACATACATTCAAAAGTTACTCTGTAGATCAGTTTTTTCCCATATGAGCTTTTAAAACCAGTTGTTTTGCCCAACTTCTCCATGAGGGTTGCACAAACACGATTATACCAGCTGGTGCTTTTTCAGCTAATGGGACACCTTGAAATTTTAAATCAAAACTAAGGACCTCAGGGTAAAAAAAAGGAGGCTTTAAAGCCCATTATGCTTTGCTTGGGAAGAAAGTCCTGCTAATGTTAGTGGAACAATTCCCACAAGCCAGGGATTAGCGCTGCAGGATTGTCCCTGTTAGGTGCTCAGGGGTGCAGAGCGAGACATCGCGGCACAAGTGTGGGTCAGTGAGCGCTGAGCTGGCAATACAAAGCTGCCTGCTCCCAGGGAAAGAAGAAAAAATATGTATATTGGCCGTGCAGCTGCATTTCAGCGGAGAAAAAGAAAGAGAAGGCAGGTTATGCCTAGGATGGGTGCTCAGCACAGACCATGTGGGTACATCACGAGGGCAGGCTGGGGTGGTTTTTTAGATTTAGCCTCTTCTGTGCAGGCTTGTATAGCAGCTCCTGCTCAGTTTAGTTTTCACTTCTCATTTGGGGTGAGGGGGAAAGCCTAAGAAAAAAAGCTTGAAAAACAGTACAACATTTTGACTGTAATGAGGTCCTCAAAGATGACACACTTCATTTAGAAAAATCTCCCCCTGCCACTAATTGTCAGAATACTGTGAGCACGGCGTTACGAGGGTACTTCACCAGACACCACTGGGGAGCTGGGGGTGCACAGACATATAGGCAAGATCATGCCCACCCCTCGTCCCTCTTTCCTCCCAGTATATATTCCCCAGACTTTCCTTCATTTAAGAGACTAGGATGACTAGTTCCTAAAACATAAGTGGGAACACATAAGCATTTCAAAGGGATGAGGAAGGCAGGGGAGGAATCCTAAAACCCATGCCAAAACTCCCATGGCCCTCATGGAGCCAGGACTTCATCCTTCGAAGCCTGGTCTGGGTCTGGGGTGAGGGCTACACCTCATGAAGTCCTACGCAAGCTGCTCCTTCCCTGTGTGATGCTCTGCTCCGCTCCAGCTGCGGATGGACATGAGGAAACACAAACAAAAGCTGAGCACATCAGCCCACGTCCGAATCAGCAATGCTTGGATACAGGGCTGCAGGGCAGGATTCAGAGTCCCACAGTACCTGGTGCACAACCTCCTGTCTTTGTCACTGTGTGTCTCTGCAGTAGCAATAATAACTTTATTTTTAACTGTGCTTCTCCCCAGAGAGAGTTTGCACAGATTATGTACATATCTGGCTTGCACAAGGATATTCTAGACAGTCATGAATTTTGAGCAGTTACTTTGGATGGAAATTACTGACAGTTCAGACACCGAGAATAAGTCATTTGGATTCAAATATGTATTAATTAAAAAGTGCCCTTTCCCTGATCGGTTCAGCTGATTTTTATGGCAATTCACCTTGCTGTCCCAATCTTCAAACACATCCTGTACGTTTCTGCCTGCATTTGGCATGCAGCATTTTGTAGGGCATGAATCTTGGATCCATTTGCATTAGACAAGGGCCTGAAATTAAAATTCTAGTACCCGCAGTTCTCGGTTTTGAGAAAGCTCAGCCCACACTGGAACTCACTGTCCAGGTCCGTCTGTGAGAACTGGGTTAGAGGATAGAGAAATTAATGGAAAGATTTCCACCGAGCTCAATAAGAACATTTACAGAAGATGCACGAAGTCTGAAAATATTTACCTTCAAAACAAAGAACACAATTCAGAAGATCTGCTGAGACCACTTTACTGAATCACTCTGTCACTGGCTGGTATTTAAGCAGGACATTAACAAATCAGCTCTAACTACAATTCCTATCAGCATATTATTTCTCCTGAACACAAATAGCAAAACAGATCATTATGTCATTAAATCTGCTGATACAACATTACTTAATCAATTTTCCCATTTCTACAAGTTGCTAGCCTAATAATCTAGGCAAGAAAAAAAGAAGTCAAGAAGGAGGAAAAGTGAAAGAAAAGACAGAAAGAAAGAGAAAGAGAAAAGAGATAAACCAACAAGGAAGGGAAACACTGCTTTTCATTGTGGAAAATATTCTGCTTCGTATTACGTAGCTTTGAAAACACGCAGAAATTATCACAAGATACAGAACTACACCTGCATGTAAAAGCCCCAGCCGAGTGCTGTATGCATAACAACAGTAAATAGGTATGTAAAGTTTATGAAGCGTATCATGTCCTAATTCATGTGAGAACGGTTTGCAGTACTAATGGGATTTCATTACATAAACTGTGCTGATAAGGCATTGGAGCTTTAGACAGTTAGCAAGTATATTTTTGTTACTGGCATGTTTTCCGGAAAAAAATATGGTGAACCTTTATCTCCACTGCATCCCCACAAGCTGCAGGTTTATTGTGGTGTCCCATGTCCCTTACAGGGCCACAGCTTTCTTAAAGGGCAAATAATCGACAATCAGTGGCAAGCGAGGAAGGGAACAAACCTGTCCTATGAGAAATACTGCAGTACCAGCTTTAGGAGCATCTTTGAATCACTGCGGAACTAGTGGCAGGGGAAATACATTGAGGTTAGTTGTGAAATTTGCCGGTGCTAGTAAAATAGTGCTAACTACTCCATTTGAGGGAACATGTTTTGCATGCAAGTTTTCTGGGAAAGCTGATTAGCCAGTTCTGCACTCCACAGAAACAAGCCTTAGTTCCCCTTGTCTGAGTACAGGGCTTTTATTGGGACAGTTGAAAGGTACATTTACAGTGTTTGCTTTGCACTTTAACGCTAATGAGCTTTTTCACTGGTATCAATAAATTCTCCCGCTCACATGTTTGGCATGCATTGCCAGATAAATCCTTTATTGTCTTTCTGGTAGCTTGCCCAATTCCCACAAGGCAGATTTTTAAAACCCAAATCCTTGCTAGCTACTGCCTCTCCTACTCGATAAATTGAATTTACCACTTGATAGAATTATGCAGTTGGTGGCATTCAGCCCTTCCTTTAAGTCAAAAAAAAAATGTGGCTGGGAATCTACAGAGCATCAACGGGCAGTAGGAAGAGTTGGGAGGTACCATAGCATCCTTGGGCCCACAGTCCTTTTCTAAGAAGAGCCACATCGTGGGAGGACTCTGCAGAACAAAAACCCTTCTGTTACTGATTGCAGGAGAAGGACGTTCACACTGATGTGCTGATGACCCCACAGCAATAAGCTCTGAACATGCAGTGAGTGCAATGGGGTTGCTGGTATTCAAGAGCTCGGTTTAAACTACTAGTGGAGGTGACATTCCAGCTCTGTAATTTTTAAGTACCACCTGACTGAGCTTGTTTGTAATGCCAGGACTCCTAATTATACCTAAAATAAAAAAAAAAAAAAGAAGCCATTGCCAAACAACATTTGATGATACAAGTGAAGAAGGCAGTAATTAATCCTGCAGGGACAACAAAGGACTAATTAGAAGCAGAGCAGAAATTTTGTTTTGCTTTAGAGAAAAAAAAAACTTTTTCCATAAGAGCTCGGGTAAGACACCTAATTTACAAACTGAACTGTGACATCCGACTAATGGTCCTGGCAGCAGCCCTGGATGTAACTGGATTCCCAACTGATCAGCCAGAAAGCACCGTGTACCACACCACTCCTCGCCTGCTTGAAATGAGCCGTGCGTGTCCTCTCCTGCCCCACCAGCTGGAGGAGGTGGACACCAGCACAAAAGGGTTTTTTTCCTAGGAAAACAAAGTGGTGATGGAGAAAAGAGGTGCAACAACTCAGGAAATTCTTCTGAAACCAAGCCTAGGACGGGAAAGCACCTGCGTGTCCTGGCATAGCCCACATGGAAATGTTGAGCAGAGCCCTAAGGTCTGCCTGAGGAAATGAAGAAGACTTTTACTAGCACTACACGGCATCAGTTCAAAGTGCTGCTGGTGGTGAAGTTCACCTAAGGTGTAACCAGAGGAGGAAACCAGAGGAAATGGTCACACATGGCAGATGCTGGACTGAGCATGAAGCTGGTGTCTCACTTGAGTTCCCTTTCTCAAACTGGCTCATTAAAACCCGCAAACTCTCCAATCCCTGCTATTCCATGGAACACTGTACTGTTCAAGATTGTACAAAAGGTCCATAAATAAAATTAAAATGAAGGTTTGTTTAATAACATAGTGCACTGAGAATGGAAGAAGGCTTGCCCTGTTATTCCTGTTTAATTTGGAGACTTGCTGCTAAGCCACAGATTGGAAAGGATTTTTTTGAGTAACCCTGTGAGGCATCATGGATATGGAGGAGGTTACAGAGTCTGGAAAAATGGCTTTTCAGTTAAATCTAATAGGGCCAGGTGTAAACCTTGGAATGTGCCTAGAAAAGCAGGGAATAAGCCTGGGAATGGGGCTGGGGCAGACTCTAGGGATGTGCACGGGCCAGCATGGGCGTACCCAGACCCTTTGGGCAAGCCCAGGCCATTTCAGCAATAGTGTCCACAAACTGACAGTGGCAGGAGCAGGCTGAATCCAGAGGGCTGAGAATCACCTCCAGATCCAGCCACTAACAAGAAACCTACTTGCCACTGCCCTTCACACGTTTTCTATAGCCTTGGATGTGCATGTCTGCCAGTGCAACACTGAAAACCAGCTCAAATGCTATTGATTTTCTGATGGCATTTTCAGACACCGTAATCACCTTTCACTGGGCCAGGGAAGAGGTTGGAAGAGGGAGTGGGTGTTGCTAATGCATCCATATTAGCCCACTGTTTCCAGAAACTGCATGGTCACTGAGACATTTTTTTCAGTGTTTGGCTTCAAGTGTGGATGTTAGCTGATGCCCAGTGACGGGCTTCATTTATTTATATGCCATAGTTTCAGAATATGCCAAATTTCTCTGGTGTCTGCTTGATAAGTATCAGCTCTTAGAAATATTCATTATCTTGAAAGTTGGCACCACATTCCTCAGTATGGTATTTAAATTGAAAACCAGAAAATAACGGAACATAACTAAGAACCTTCAAATTTTACCTGCTCTCTATTTGTGCTATTAAAATGTACAGAATCACCGGATGATAAAACAACATAGCTTGGACGGGACCTTTTGGAAATCATTTGGTCCAACCCCCCTGCTTAAAGCAGGGCCAGCTTCAAATATAGAGTCCAAACACCGATGCTACACAGTTTGGATACTATATGCCCCCTTCCAACAGGTCTTTGGCAAGCTGGAAGAGCTTTGGCTCTCCTGAAGCCCACATTTTCCCCTAAGGGCATCTATATTTGAGTATCCTCTAATGGCCTTTCCCTGTTCCGCAGCTGTCACCCCAGAAAGAGCTGCCAGACTCATCCTTAAATGCCACCTGAAGGAAAGAGGAGCCTGTCAACTTCCAAATAAATAAATTAGGAAGATGCAAACAGCCACTACGCAGAGACTAGTAAGTATTGACTTCAGTGGAACATTGTCACCATTTTTGGACACTATTCTTTACACTCTTTCCTCTCCCTCTCCCCCCTCTCCTCCCACTGCACAGCACAGAGCCAGGGCTCTGCTGTAGCCTGGGCAATCGCCTGGCAGTTGGTCACTCTCTGTCTACCTTGGAAGTTCTTCACTACAGTTTTCCCCTGTTGGATGTTTCCGAGCCTTGGGTTCTTTCCACTGCATGCCACAGCTCAGCGATAAAACTCCTAACATCCTCAAGACCTCAGAGCAGTCAAAGATCCCAAATAGGTGGTGGTCTTTTACTGTCCCAAAATTGACTGGCGATTCCCTGCGGTGCCTTGGCGTTGCGCATCATGATGAAGAGCATCTCAACTGCTACATACCTGTGAAAATGGGGGTCCCTGGACTATCCTGCCATGGCATTGGGGTAAAAAGTTAAAAACCTGATCACCACAGGCCAAGAACTGAGCATCTGAGTGTCTTTATGGAGCTCTCATTAGCAGTTTAGGAGCTGAACACTTTGTTTCTGGCTGCAGGCTGAGACATTTCAGCGTTCCCTGTACTGTTAGTCACACCTATATGAAAGTTCTTCTGTGCTGGGAAGATGGTAAGTAGTCCCTTTAGGAGGCATCTTTTTATACAAACGAGATCAGGCTGGAAGCTTGAGTTATGGGTTGCATTCACTTCATTTACCCTCCAGCAGTCTACAAATAAAGTGTCTAATCTAAAGTCATTACTCTACAGTAAATGATGAGAGACTGGCACCTCCACAGCACGATTTATCCCACCTGTCCAAAACACCTGTCTTAAACGGGCCAGATCTGAGTCCCCATTCCAAATAGGCAGGTATATATGCATATGGTGTGTTGATATATCCTTTGCAGGCAGGCAGGCAGAAATATACTCTGCCAATTGCTCGTTCTGAACTGAATCTGCTCTGAGCCAGATAACATACACTCATGCCACTGGCAGGGGAGGATGGGGGGGGGACGACTGAGCCCAACCTAATATAAAATCCTTTTTATAGGGCTTTTAATTAAGGCTAATTGATGTATTTGTGGCAGACAGCCAAATACTGAGTTGGTGCACACCAATAGTCTCAGACTATGGGCCAAGCAAACTTACATCTCCAAGCAGAAAATAATGAAGAAATGTACTTATCTGCTTTATAGACAATGGATAAAAAGGTTGTGAGAATATTGTCCCAGATGCCTGGTTCCACCTGCCTTGCATCAGGAGGCTGATTAACATATGAAAAATTAATATGATTTATTTATCATGGCCTGGTCAAGCCCTTTTTGAATGATTCTATCATTTGAATATTCAAAATCAATATGTGCCTTCTTGTCCCACTGTGCAACACAAGGTCAATTTTCTGTATGACTAAATGCACCCTCAGTAAGGATGATTTTATTTTGTTTGTCATTTGTTAGATATCACGAAGCTGATCTTTGCACAATATTCTTTATGTCAGTAGGAAAATTTGCTGCTTTTCTGCCAGAAATAATGTGGACTTCTTGTCTGTTTTAGGTCCATTCAGCACTTTGCTTTAAGAATTTATTTAATTTTGAAATGCACTGTAATGTACTAAAACCAACAAAACACGTAGAGATCATGTTATCAGTTTGTACCAAAAAATAAAGGGAAAGTTATAAAAAATATTTGCAGATGTGGAAATCTAGCTGGATCAAACTTTTCCTCTCTGTAGGCTACATGGGAAAGTGCTGCTTTGGCAGCACAGACATACGTGAAGGACTGGGGCCATCCAGGAAAAATGACAGCGTCGACTTTTCTATTTCCTTCCTTAAATTCCCTGAAGGATAGCAGTGCAGATCCAGAAGTGCCAAGAAAAATGCAAACTATTGCTGTTTAGTGCTCACAGCTCTCACTGCAGCTCAGGATGGGAGAGTCACAGAGCCTGGGCTGCCACGGAGACATGCCTTTCTCCAAAGGAATCTCACTTCTCAAACTCTCTCTAACAAGTATGTTAGCAGCAAGACTACAAAGCAGTATAGATCCTATAGACATGAAGATATGTGTTAACACAGGAGCTTCTGGTACAAAAAAAGAACTGAAAAAAAGCCTTTAGATGCAGCCTATTAAAAACAACAGTAACAAAACCTGTTAAAACCCTCTTCTGTAGGAAAATGGTATTTGAACGCTTTTTTTAAAAAACAGGTATCACTTTGATGCCACCTCACTTAGGAAAAAAATATTTATTTTAACAAACAATCTGTCCAATTCTGACATCCAAAAGATAGGTTTGGGTTTTCTAAATGCTCAAAATCCAAGTAAAAAAGTGTCAATTCATTATAATATATCCCTCTACCTCCTCGCTCCCAAATTCCATATTAAACCTTTGGCCCTTTATTTTCCCTTCCAGTTCAGGACATCTTTTTCCCCCAAAAGCCTCCAAGCTATTTCATGAGCACAACATCTGTTTTCTGACCCATGCAAACGATGACGTCTGTATAATGGTCTCAGTTACTTCCAGAGCGACTGCTCACGGCTTGCAAATAGCACAACGTTATTTCTGCAGCTGCCAGTTCTCTAAAATTGTCCTGGGATCCAAAATACACTTTAAGGTCCAATACGATCATCAGATTCAACCTTCAGTTCACACCTGTGTAACAGAGTTGCTTTCCATGTGGTGGTAAATGCAGACTGAATTTGAATCTAGCAATGAGCCCAAACTTTGGTGCCAGCAGCATCCAGTCCCTATAGTTGTGCTACTTCTGCAGAAGAGGGAAAAGAACAAATGGGCAAAGCTTAACTTTGTCACTTCCAGAGTCAGCTCTGCTCTAACCCCTGTCCCCTGGCAAAGACAGAAAGATGGAAAAAAGGATTTACAAATACAAACTCATTAGAACTGAATCTTCACTACAACAATTAATTTTTTTAGTTATTATCCTGAAGTGCTCTTCTATCTCGTATATGTAACGTTACACAAAAAAGCTATTAAAGGTACTCTAGTTCATTTGCTTTGGAAAGTGTTTACTTTTCTGTACACGTTTGATTTCTATTCCAAAGTCCACAAAGATAAAATCCACTTCTGTGCAGGTAAAATGCTTTGAACACACAAAGCACAAGGTAAGTGCTAAGAACGCTGTTACCAGCACACAGCAGGAACATCCGTACGGGTATACAGCTCTTAAAGGGAAGGGAGCATGCAGCCGAGAGCTCCCTCCACGCAGCACGTAGCTGCTTGTGCACCGGCTTAGGTGGAAGAGACACGTTTGTGTCCTTATTGCACTTATGACTATAGGTGGTTGCTTTCAGTCAAGCCTGAACTACAGGACCATGACTCATGCTTCTTTAACAGAAAAGGAATGCCCCGGTCGGCAGCACGCTCGATCACATCATGCACAACTGCTAGGGGACAGGAACCAGTGCCCAGGTAACAGCTCCATGAAACAACACGTAATGCTCCCATCATGAAACTGCAAAGGCAAAGTGCTTCAGAATTGTACAAGCCAAATTTTCAGAGCAATAGCCACCAGAGTCAATCCTGCAAATTGGGCCTCCGGCTGCACCCCCAGCACACAAGACCTGGGATAGCCCATCTGCAGGCTGCGTTTATCGTGTTTGCAAGACACCCATTGCGCTACTACCTCCTGCAAAGTACAAGCTGGTTCCACTGAACTTGCAATGGACAATAGTGGAATATCAGAGTCAAAGCAGCACTAGAAATGGACCTGGAAACACCGTATTTGTTTCATGAACTTGGTATTTTAGACTATATATAGCTTTTAGCCACTACACATTTTAACCAGTTGTGTAATAGACATTCTGGGCTCAAATAATTTTCAAGGTCAGATTAATCCTGTTACATGTTCTCTCACTGTAAAGTGGCACAATGTTACACCTGACTTGCAAGATAAACCTAAATAGAGATCCCTTTGCATGCCATGCAGTTCTAACTAGAATTAGTATCAGTTACAAAGAAAAGAAGTCCTTCACAAAGGCAGAGGAATGCCATTAAGGCTAAAGCTTTCTAACGAAGTCACCCCCATTACCCTGCTGGCTCTTCTGCAGCATCGCATCGTGGCAGATTCATGCATTCGAGGAACTTTACCAAAATCTGGCCCCCAGACAGCCTCCGTGACTCAGCTATTCACTGGGCAGCTCTGGGCAGTTGCTGTGTCTGTCTTAACCAGCAATCCGAGTCAGACAAGAACATTCAACTCTTCAAAGCTTGGCACTTAAACTGTACGCACAAGGTCTGTACATACTCCAGGAGCCTGAAGCAACCCTGTAACTCCCTAACCCTATAACCACCCAATTAACTACCCAAGTCCCAGGGTAGGATTTAGAGTAGGACCGTGAAGCTCCTGCTGTTTTGCAAGTGCAGTTTGTCCTTGAAGACCAAAGCATGGTAGCAGAGTTACAGACTTACACTTCTGTCAGAACAACAGCTGCAAAATACAACTGAAAGTTTTGACAGTGGCAACTGCAGCTGTGGAAAACTATAAGGAGCAGGCAGCCTAACCACCAGGCTTTTGGGAAGAGCTGTCCCTTTTGGTGGCTTTTTAGTCTTCCTTTTTTTTTTTTCCCTATAACTTCCTAAAGAAAGGAACTGAAGAAGGGGCAGAAACCAGACAGAAAGGAACAGCAAATGAGAAAGACCATCATCTCCCAAAAAGCCTCCAGGAACTGACACAACAGAAGCAATGACTTCTTCGGCTTTCTTATGAACTTTTGGGAATTCAGGGGTTTGGATTTCACTGTAGAAGATATGTTCACCCTAAGATGCAGTTTCCTAATTGCCACTACTGTAAATGATGGTTTGGTTTGGTTTGGTTTTTTAAGTTTTTCAGGAAGCAATTTAGTTTAGTTTAGTTTCCTAATGTTAAGTAACGGTTCTGGTATTGGTGTCTGGTAAAGGTGCCCACTAATTACAAACATGTCTTTTATTTACCTGATTCGTAGTGATGCCTTGTGGTACACATATGTTTTACTCCAGGCACTTTTGAAAACATGGGATCTTGATGCAAGAGGCCATTTAAGCGTGAAGGGGAAATCCTTCTGTGAAGGAGCCATTGCACTCTGCTGGGCTGGCCTCAAGCTGTACCGGTTAACAGCTCTGAACCTGCGATGGCCATTTCTGCTGTGCATCACATGTACCTGGATTCAGAACCAGTGCAAACAGAGAGGCAAAAAACCCCACCACACTCAGGTGCAGACCCAGGCAGAGTCCAAAACCTCAGCTCCAAACAGGAGAACAAGCAGGATCCAGTGCAAGAGCCTGCCCTGCTGCAGCCCTGCGAAGCCAGGAGTGCCGCGTGGAGGGCGATGCTCGAGCCGAGGAGGTGGAGACGGGCTCTGAGCATGATTCAAGACTGGGAGATGCTGATGGGAGCCAACTAAGAGGAGGGTCAGAGCGTCTGACACAGACCTAAGGGACTTCGTACGTGTGACGACTGGCTGTGCGGGCACTGCAAGCCTGCTCTTGAAGCGTGCCTCCCCTCCGTGCACTGAAACCTTCCACAAGGCCAAGGCAAGGGCAAGCGGGCAGCACCCTAGGGAGGACTTCATCTCCCCAACACACCCACCACTCTCCTAGCCAAACTTTGTCGTCCAGGTACCTTGGACTAAAGGGAATTTTGCCCTGACTGGTTATTTTCTCTCTTTCTCAAAGGCAGTTGCAGACTGAGAAGCGTCCTCAGAAAAGAGAGTGGAGGGGGATTAACTGCAGCTTTTTAACTTCAGGCTTTCAAACCTGCTCACATGGCTCCCGAGGAGCTGAAATACGATTGTTCTCTCCCTTGCTCAGACCTCGTGCAAAGTCTTTCTGCTAGGGGCAATGGGGGGGACAGCGGGAGAGCAACCTCAACCCTGCAAAAATGGGACATCCTAATGAAGATACTGACAGATCCGGACACCATCGCTGAGTGCTGCAGAGAGAATCTACATAATGTTACTCTAACAGTTCAGTAAAAATGGCATCAGTAAAAGGAGGTTTTCAAGAAAGAAGTTACCCCCAAACACTCAGGGAGTGCAGCTGAGACAGTTTCTGTTAGTTTCATTTTGTTACATAAATCACCATTATTATTTCTTACTTACGATGTTAAAAGAGCAGGAGGATACTTGAAATAAAAGGCTGTGCATGCACAATACCCACACAAATAAATTCCAGTGATCCACCCCAGCACCAGACACGGTGCCCTTCCCTGGCCACTGAACTGAGCCCTCCCTTTAGGAGAAGTAGGGGAATTTATCACCAAATATACAGTATATTGTAATGGAATGATACCAGGAAACAATACTAACTGGAGTCTGAACGTGTCCTCTACGTCATGTTAATCTACTGCTTAACTCGGCAGAAAAGACAGTGAGGAAATAAAAGCTCAATTCACCCAGCCTGAGATCAAAACTGTCATGGCAATATTGGCAGGTTAGACCCTGATTCTTTAAATAGTACATTGCCTTTGTTAAACAAAAGTCATTCTTTTATTACATAATAGAGATTATAAATAAATGTAAAGTGTGCATGCAGTCAACTGCATATTATACAAGCAATATCTATGTTAATAATTGTTTTCTTTGGCAGGCCAGAATCCAGCTGGACATGCAATATTTACATATCAAAATCCTTGGTGTGTTCAAGTCATATTGGATGCAAGTGAAAATATATATGTATATATATTTACCGTATACATACACACATATATATGTATAAAGGTATATATACACCTCTGCATATATACTGTATACATATATACACATAGGTATATGCTAAAAGTGGATTTCATCTTTTTCTGATTCAGGTGATGCAGGCCTTGAAACACTAAAAATATCCTGACAGGGTATCTGGGGGGGCCGCTGGGGTGATAAATGAGACTTGGGGGAAGAGATCTGGGGTACGTTCTTTTCAGACAATATTTTTAAAATTTCTGCCACCTGTTTCTCAAGGGCAGCCATCCTACTGCTTAGCAGCTGGATATCTTCTTTGAGTTCGTGCTTGACTTCCTGCAGCGTGGTTTGTAAGGCCTGCTCAGGAATAGGGTAGAAAGGGTGCCGAGCATCAGCCTGAATGGGGCTGTGCTCCAGAGGGCTGCGAGTCTCACCGGCTTTATCCAAGCGAAGGTCACTTTTTGTTATTCCACTGTCACAAGAGTCTGTTTTCCTCAGTGGGTTTTTATTTACACCGTTCTCCGAGTCATTGCACTTGGGGTCGTCAGACAGCAACCCCATGGACTCAGCCTTCGTGACGTTGTTCCAGTCCTCCTTCTTCTCTTCGTGAGTCCCCATCGTGTTCTTCAGTCGCAGCCACCCTTTCCCATTCCCGTTTTTCATCCGCATGGGACTGTTTACTTTGAGACATTTTTGGTCCCCGTTTCCATTTGGCTTGAGCTCCATCGCATCCCTGTTGTTCTGCTTCACGGCCTCACTGGTTTTCATGTAAGCCAGGGACGTCTGGATGGGGGTGATCTGAGACACGGTGACCACGCTGGTGCCTGTGATGGAGGCCCCGTTCTGCACGCTCCGGCTTTCCACCTGAAGCTGGTTCCTCTCCGGGTCGATGTGGGTTGAGCCTTGATTACGCATCTCCTTTTGCTGTTTGAATTTCTGGAAGAGTTTCCGCACAGGGTGGTCCACAGGGATGCTCAGCGTCACCTCGTTCTTCTGGCGCAGGCGCTCCTCTTCTTCCTTCTTGACATCGCTGATCTTCCGGAAGATGATCTATGGGGGATAAATCCACAACAGAGTCAGCACCCAAAGGACATCGCATATGGTGAACATTACTGGGAGATGGGGAAACAGTATTGAGGGAACAGCCATTTCTCCTTCCTTTCTATCTTAATTTCTTGTAGTGAATTTAAATGGAGCTGATCACAACATAGTAACCTCAGATATATGCCACTGCATAGATAGGGTACATATATATACACAGAGACACACACTTTCTTAAAAGTGTAGATTAAAAATGGGTTTCACCTTTATTTTTGATGCAGAAGATGGAGCCCTGAAGAACTACAAATATCCCGACACCAAGAGAAGGAAAGAAACTGAATAAAGAGAAGAAAGAAAGCGAGCAAGAACCCAAATACTGTGATACCTACCTACCCATTACACACGCTCATACCTGTTCCATCACTATCTTTAGTACAGACCAAAAGGAAACAGTAATTCAGTAGAGACTACACAGCTCTAAGTTTAATTCAACATACATACCCTTCCAGAGACTGGAAAATCCAAATGTGTTCAATACTTTCTAGCTTTGCTTATTGCTAGTTTTGTAGGAGTGGCTGGAGGGTGCAATTAGGTTCTCCGTGTGCCACGCCGTGTGGTTTCCCACAGCAGCACAAGCGTTTCCTGGAGAGTTTATATGTCTAATATGTGTGGGTGTACTGGGAGCACCATGCAGAAGCACCATAACAGGGTTTGTGATTATAAAACCCAGCAATATCCACTGTTTCGTGATGCCGTGCTATTTAATGCTGCAGTTATTTCACCCTGCAGCATTTCTCAGGCCCCTGAGAAAAAGGAATCTGAGCCTCAAGCTGTGGAAGAATCCACAGAGTAAAAACCTTTCTGTTGATTTTATGCATGTTACTCATATGAAATTTTTTAAATTTTTTTTTTTTGAGGTTCAACCAGTTTTCTTGAATGCAGGACTGAGGCAGTATAAGGAAGCTCTGGTTCTCTGGATGATGATACTAAAATGAAAAGCAGCACGGGATTAAGTGCAAATATGGACTGTGTAGGGATAGTGTTGGTAAGAAGAGTAAAAGAAAGCCCCTGCAATACACAAACAAAACTCTGTGACAGTCAGATGTAGGTTTTGAAGTATCCATTTGAGTATCCATATTTCAATATCTATTTACTTTTTATAAAAAGGCTTCTCACACCTGTCCGTATTTGCAAAGAAATAGTTGCTTTCAAGTTTCACATCTTCAGAAGTCAGCAGAAGAGTGCCACGACGGCTACAGCTCCTTCCCCGTATGAATCTGGGATGAGCTGGACTTCAAAGCTTCGTTAGAGAGCTTTCAAATGCAGTAAATATATCCTTGCGTGCTGCTGATAGATGCAGCTGCTTATAATAATTTGGAAAGTTAACATGTTTATTAGAAGCCCAGTTTAAAAAAAAAAAAAACAAAAACAAGAGAGAAACATGGAAGATACTTTCATCTGGCTCTTCTGACCTAGATGCAGCGACACATGCACTCATTTGGAAGCTCTCCTTCATTAGCGCCTACCCTCATGGAGCAACTCTCTCTCTCTCAGAGAAGCCACTGGGGACAGCAAATACATGCAAGAGAAGTTGCCCTTGATTCAAAAGTAAGTAATTGCATTTAATTGAAGCCACACTCTCTAAATGAAGATTCGGGAGGTGGGTTGTGTTGTTTTGTTTGTGCCTTTCTTTCCCTGGAGGGCAGCGTGGCACCTCTGGCAGATGATGGCATGCTGAAAGCAACCAGTTGCCAGGATGTGTCCCCAGGCCGTGTCTCAGAGAAGATGGCTGGTTCCTCCACTGATCTCCCTCTCCTGCTGTGCTGCTTTGCCCCGTGTTGCACCAGGCCAGAGTGGCTGGAACCCTGAAAACATCTGGGGTGGGGAAAACATCCTCTACCCAACGTTTCCCTGCTCTCTGGCCATGACCCTACTTCACAGCTTGAGCACCCCCCCGTCCCCCTGCCAGCTTCTGCCTGGCGGGTGGTTGGAGGCAGCCGGGGATGCTGCAAGGCAGGCAGCTGCCTGCGGTCCGGCAGGGGCTCACAGCGGTCCTGTGTCCGGCGCAGCACTGAATGCGCCATTGGGAGAGGCACGAGGTAACTTGGACAACTTCTGTCCTGCCACCTGTTCATAAAGACCAGAACGACAACAACAAAGACCGCAGCACCAGTTTTTGATTTCTCTCCGAACGCTTGCACTTCACTGAAAACTACCCTCGGCTCCCTTTTCCCCCAGTCTACTCTTGTTCTTTCATTTCTCCCTTTCTCCTCTCAGTTCAAAGCTTCACCAGCCAGAGGTTATCTCCCTGCACAGAATATAATTACCTGTGACTTCTGCAGAAGAAAAGCAAGGACTTCACGAATTTGACACTGCCCGTACCTCATAATCCTGAAGTGGGCCCTTCTGAAAGCCAGGAAATCACTATGTTTGGGTTTTTTGCCCCAGAACCACTTGGCCATATGTCACTTGGATGACCCGAGCCCAGTGGCACAGGGGTCTGAACCTGAGGGCTGCCGTGCCTCAGCACGGAGCCAATGCTTTGGGGAAAGCCGAACGCATCCCTGCTGCAGGGATGGGCGGCCAAAGTGATGAACGTCATCAGATTTGCAGTGCAAATCTGCTCCGGCCAAGTGAGACCAAGGACCCGGTAACCACTCACAGTTGTGGGCTTTTTCCCCACTTTATGCCCATGCAGTGGAGAAGACACACTCCCAAAGCCCTGCTGTCACCTCCACAGGAGGAGATGTTCCTTCAGCCTCTCGTAGGATGCAGGCAGGAGCCTGGAACAGCTCTTCAATAAATCCTTTCCTCTTTCTCTGCTTGGGACAGAAAGTGCTACACCCTGAAATGATTATGGGTAGCTACTTTGAAGAAGCCTGCTGCACTCTGAATTAGTACAGAAAATGCCCAGGGACTCAGAAATCCAGGGGTTAGCTGGGGGTCAAGAATTCAGGACTAATCTACCTTGGTGGAGCAGTATTTCCAAGGGAGCAAAGGTGGGCTGATTCACAGCCCTGCACCCACCCTCCCCTCAGCTTTCTCATGAAACCTGGATATGTTCACAGGTGTTTGTTATTTTCTTTTTCACTCTGAAATGCAAAACTGTGCAGACCGTCAAATCCCAGGTGACACTGTGAGATTACGGCACTTTGGAGATGAGGGTCTTGCTCCTCATTCACCCACCGAACTACTCTGTCACCCCAAGGAATCCATGTCACCCCTGTGTCACCCCATGCAGACTGTCCCCTCTTCAGGACGTCCACCCTCAACCAAGAGAGTACTACTCCTAGCGCAGCAGGGATCTAGTCTTGAGCAGGACTACTTGATATCATTAGAATATGTACAAGTACAAGAAAAGAAACATCCTCTTATACAGGCAAAGAACTGGGGAAAAAATGAGACATGAATTCTAGCAGTACTAGTTGTTTTTCATTACCAAATTTTTCCATATTAGGAATTTTTTCATGTGGTTGGATTTAATCCACTTCTACAGTGGTTTAACCTAAGCCAGAATAGGATTAAATGTGTTTACATGGAGACTTAATTCTATTAATGTCTAATAACTATTACTGGCTATTTTTCTCTATAAACAAGAACAGAAAAACACCTCATGCAATCTGACGTTCCTCAGCATATTGGAGAGGCTTATTTGAAATCTTAAATTGGATGAGCTATTTCAGTTGTCCCTGACCCTTTTCAGAGTGGTTATACATAGGCCTGTCCAAAGGTATGTCCCAGGAATAGACACAAACCCTAAACGAATTTATCAGAAGAAACTGAATTAACTGTGTGTACAGCACATCTCAAGGAGTAAAAAGCCATCCCCCTGTCTCACGGCAAGTGCTAAATTCATTAATGTGATGGAGATTCAGTGTAGAACTTCATTTCATTTATGGATGGGATTGTGAAAGACTGCCCCGTGTGACACAAATCCCGTCTCACGAGACCACATTCCTGTTTTTCTTGCTTTAATGTATTTATTTTGGGAAGGAGGGGGAATGGAAGTGACATTAATTATTGAGCTGACAAAGGTTAAGCAGAAGGTAACTGATGGTCAGCCCTGGGAACTGAAGTATTTGGGTTATCTACAAGGAGAAAACAGGAACTTAAAATTCTTCATTTGATCTTAACCCCAACCTCCTTTCCCTCCCCTCCATACCAAGAGGGAACTTGTCATAACTGTGAACTCAGCCCATCACCACTTCCAAAGAGGGACCTGACCGAAGGTATTGGCGATGGGTACATTACTGCTGGAGCAGCTCCTGTGAGGTGCCAGCTTGTATAATCGAACCCAAATCCACGTGCAGACAAGGGCAGCAGCAATGAGAGGTCAGGGAGCCAGCTCAAGGCTGACACACGTACAAGTTCTCCCATCTACTGCTGAATTAATCAGTAAAGCTGTGGCCTTTCCAGATGCTTTGAAATGCATTCCTTGTCTGCTGTCTTTTTTTGTACCTGTACTGCCAAAATCATCCCTCCACGACCTTGCTCCATTCACAAAGGTCCCTTAATAAGTGACTCCATGGAAGGTACATGAATGGATTAAATAACTGGTAAAAGTCTTGAAGAATTACAGTAAGTTCATAAAAGTGGCAAATATTTGACCAGTTATCATCCTGTCCCATTCCTAGAACATCCCATGCTGTTGTTAGTGGCATTCAATATGTGCCTGCCCCTCACCACGGAAATTCACAGAAATGTATAACAGTATAGCAAAAGGGCACACAGTTGTCATGGTGATGACTACAGTGGGTGTGCATCGAGTCAGACAGAGGGAAAGCCACACAAAGCCATCAACGTAAAGATTTTCACAGTGACTAATAAACTCTGGGGACCCAAGCTGTGGCATCCTACAAATGTGGCTGATGGGCAAGGGATGCCGGAGTCCTGCGGCAAAGGATGCCGGAGTCCTGCAGCAAGGGGAGACCCTGTCCTTGACTCAGCTCATTGGGCATTTCTGCAGCACCAAAAACTGGAACAAAAAGTAAACAGAATGTTTTAGTCCCCACAGCTACATACATCCACGTAGAGCAGAATGAGGAGCCCTGCCATGAGGCTGGACTAGGGCTGCAATCAGTAACCAACAGGTCACACTTATTAATGCACAGGCTAGGCTCATGTGGGTGGTAGTCACCTCTCAAAAATTTGTTCCAGAAGTAAATATCTTGTCTGTATTAATGTGTTGTAGAAGATGCATCTCCCTCTCATCTGGTTACTCACAATCCAATGTATTTGTCCAGATCCCTGTATCTTTGTTCCCATTTAGTACAGTAACATCCTAGAAGGCACTTTAATTCAATATTGTGGCCCTGAAGACAACTACTCACTGTTCCCCTCCCCAGCAGCACTGAAAATGAGATCAGTTGAATGATCCAGGTTAATAAATTTGAAGAAATAAATAGGGCTCTTTTTAACCTGGACCACGCCAGTGACCCATCTGACAACACAGACCCACAGTTGTACTGGAAAACACTGCAGATGGAGCGAGTGGGAGGAGTGGACGGAGCAAGTGGGAACTTTCCAAGCCGGCTGCGGGGATGGAGGCGGTGTGTTAGGGAAATGCACCCTCCCTTGGACCACACTGAAGAGACGGCAGCTCCCAGCTTGGTTGCAGCTGGCCGAGACCCAGAGAACAGCTCCTTCACCAGCCTTCAGATCCCACCAGAGGGATTTGATCTGGTCCACGTCCTACGGGAATGTCTAATTCACATAAAAAGGGTCAGTGTCCTCACAAGGTGTGTTGGTCTTGGCACCCTTTTATATAGGTCCTTATTCGGAAACAGGAGAGCTGTCTTCCATTGCCTCCTTGGCCTGGAAAGATTCAAGGCAAGTCCTTCACACAAGCTTAGCTGAAGCTGGCAAATGACTTTTAGTTTTTTATGATATAACCACTATAAGACAAATGCTGCAATCACATATACCTCGTTTTCTTTGGAAACAATGCTAAAAAAACCCCAACAAATACAACTGGAAAAAATAAGGAAAGCTTAATTCACGCCTAGCCTGCACAACATAAAACAAACTTTTGTAAAGATGTTTGCAAAAAATACTATTAATTTTCACATCTTGGACTGCACTGTAGAAAAGTAATTGCCATTTTTCTTATGCTAATGAGAGAGGCCAATTTTGTCAGATCCAGGATTTAGACACAGGATACCCCAACCCATGCGGTGCTCAGACAAGTGTGCTATTTTCCTGCTCCTAAGAGCAAACTACAAAATACACCCAATTTCCAGAGCACAGACACTCAGAACAGAGTTCACCTACGAAGCCTGTGTCTGCATCTGAACTCATCCTCCAGGAGCGCTGCACAGTCGAGGGAGAGAAAAAAGCACTTGGAGGGTGTGACTCATTTCACCTGCAGCTAGATGTTAAAACAGGTCAGACAAGATGTACCCTGAAATGCCTGTTTGTCTCCTGTGTTTATAAAGGGAGCTTTCTGCATGTCCCTTGGATGCCAACATCCTCCACGTGATGGTGGGTAAGAAGTATCCAAACCCCTGCCTCTAGCAGTGCAAATGTCAGGGTTTGGTGCAGATTGTGTAAAAAGCCTTCCCGTAAAGCTTTTCTCTGTGTGGGGGGTGTGTGTGTGTATTATACCCTTCATCTGATGCTATTTTTATTCCCCACAGCATGCTGGGGTATTGCCAGTTCCCGGCTGAGATGCGTTCTCCACCCAGCCTCAGAGACCAGCCAGTCCTTCCAGATAAACACTATTATTTTAAAAGCTGCAGAGGGAGGACGAGCGACAACTGCACAGAAGACCATGCCAGATTGGCGGGTCCAAGTGAGAGCTTGTGAAAAAACAGACTTTTTGTTCGCATGGAGCAATGGTAACAAACCACTAACAGGGAAGGTGAAGGCCCCCTGTTCTTACCTTGCTCTCTGGGAAAACCCTCCAACAGTTGGTGGAGAACTGGTCCCGTCTCCCCACAGCTCCTGGGAAACTGGAGCCCACCCGGGATGGCTGTGGCTGCTCCCGTACAACCACCCTTTTGCATTGCAAATCTCACCCCACTCCCAGGTGTTGCAGGACTGATCCTGCTCAGATCTCTCCCAGCATCAGCACTGTGTGCTGCTAAGGGCTGTCATCACCAGCAAACCCTTCCCAGGCCATTGCTTTGATGTGCTCATGTGAGTCTGGGATGCTTCATCCCTCAATCCTTGAGGACTAACCCTCTCTAGATGCATTCTGTTGTCAAAACAGGACATATCTGGGACCCTTTTTTTTTTATATTCTGAAGACTAGGTCAGTCAAGCCCAATTTCTCATGTGTAACCTTTGGTAAACAGGCTTGCTCCAAAACTGAAGTGTTTTTTAAACCTAGGCAGGTCACAGAGAACATTTTTCGCTATTACTACTTGTATGTTAAAAAGTTTTAAATCTCATTTTTTCAGATATTAATTTTTTTTTAAATTAACTTTAAGATGTTAACAACTCTTCCTTTTAATTTACATGCATTAAAATGCACTTAAATTTAAAAAGTTAAACTATTGAAAGAATGGACAGAAATGAATGAATAGGAAATTACCTCACACAAGCCCTTCTGTTTGCCATTAGGAAGAAACTGGAGCCCTGGGGCCTGGGCTAGCAGAGCTGTGAAATGCAGTTCAGTCTGATAGAAGAGCCACGGGCCATCTGTATTTGTCCTTCATCTGAAAGTCCAGCCTGTGAGCCTCACAGCAAGCCAGAGAAACCTCAACAGCCGGCGTTAATGCAAACCTTCCTTTGGGATGGGTGTAAGAAGCTGCTGCCATGCACGGTGGAGGGACTCACTGTGTCTGGACTGGTTCCCTGCCTTGAAAACCTGTTTCATTGCAGGTTTACTGCCCTTCCAAAAAAGAGAGGGCGATGGCAGCATCGCCCGCAAGATGCAATTCCAGCTCTTAACCCCAAGGGAGAGTCTGGAGTAATGCCTCCTCCTAGGTCAGGGCACGGCAAGGAGGTAGGAGCAGACAGCTAGGATGGGAAGACCAAGCCAGCAAGACCAGCAAACATCAGCAAAGGGCCAGAAAGGAGCACTGGCTCTGACCCAGCTTCCATTAACAGCTTTTCGATATGGCTCATGCATGAGAGCGGCCTCCGACCGCAGTGTCCTGCACTGGCAGGAGTCTCTGCAACCGAGAAGCATGGTCAGAAACCCTCTACTGAATATGACAGTGACAAGAAATCTGGCAGAAATGGAAGGGAGCTGAAGCCACAGAAAGCGAGAGCCAACAGAGACTGAAGCCAGGGTGCCTCTTTCCAAATGCAAACTGCATTTAGGCTGCTTCACCTAATTTACTCCTGTAAATCTCCATGTCCTCTTAGTTCACTTTATTAATCTGCACTCTGAGGATGCAGAATAGATGGCCTGAAATGATGGCTTTATTGTTCTTCTGCTCTGTACACTCCTCAGATAGCTTTACTTTGATGTGAAATTCAACCTCAAAAACAAATTGCTCTAACAACTGTTTTAATTGCTCTCCAGTAAATTCTCCTTAATCCTCCTGTCCCAGGAACTGTTTTGTGTTAAACCATTGCTCCATCTGCGTGTGGGAGAGGAATTGCTGTCCTTGGCTGTGCAGTGAAAATGACTGACTGCTGAGCAATTAGTTAATCTCCGGGATAGGAATGTTTCACTAAACAGTCTTTCATGCTGGATTTTGGAAGAAAAGATTTTTGTAGGTTAGTCTGTTGGCTGCTTGAAAGAAACAGTAAATAATAGCCTTTCCACAAATTTCCATTGATCCTGACTTCACAGACACGGTAGCATGCAAAAGCAAAAGCTTGCTCGCAAGCACATTTTAATTTTTCTTTGGAGAAACTGTATTCGTGTAGTTTCCTCCTAAGCGATTATAGAATTGACTTGTAAGAGATGTGAAGATTTCCAATCCAAGTAACAGTGACGTCACTTCAAGGAAAGAAGAATTATTTCCATGATGTTGAAAAAGCCCTTTTAAGGGAAATTTAATGGCATTTTATGTGCAAGAAAGGGGTTAATCTTTTCATCATGACTTAATAAAGATCTGTGTCGCCCAAGTTGCTCATCTAAAGAAAAAGCAGAGCACGTAGGGAGGGAGACACCCTTCAAAAGAATCCAACAACAGCCAACAACTGATTTCCCAGAGCCCAGAACTTCCATCACCTTGTAACTGCTTGCTCTGTGTTTTAGAAATTGGTTACTGTAGGTCAAATTTTAATCTGGTTCCATTTTGTGTTTGCAATCAATTCACATGGCACCCAACTACTCTTGCAGAGAGACATCTGTGCATGCTGGCAGTCAATTAGGCTGATCTGCATTTGCGAACAAGCATGCATATTAAGAAGAGAGCGGTTGAGAGTTTGCCCCATCTACTTCATACTTGGTATGGATCTGAAGTCATCCTGTTTTACTTTAAAACATGTCTGGATTGAAGAAGAAAGAGAAGAGAAGCAGGCAGAGATCCAAGTCACATTTGTCACATCCCGAGAGCGCCATGGCCCAACACATACAGCACCAGGCTGGGATTCAGGAGGATGGATTAACTCTGCTGGCCTGACCTTCGGTCAAGTGGGAGGTCTTGTGCAAATCACACTGTCCCTTCATGTCCCCATCTCTCCCAGTGTAAGAGAGGATAATAACACTGCCCTCATTTCTCCAATTAATCGGAAATCCCTCTATCATTGCTAACTATTTATAACCGAGAGACTAGGATCCATGGCTGATAGCAGAGAGAGAGAGAGAGGGGTCACCGTTTTGGCCTGTTGCCAAAACTGAGACAGTTCATTAAAAACACAGCCATAAAAAAATTACACATAAATGTTCTCAGGATTTCAACTCAAGATTAAGGGCCCAAGGCACTGCTGCACTGAGACGTCTAGGGCAGAGCACAAGGGATGTACAATGCCACATGAAGTTCTTTCCCGATGCCCTGGTAATCAGTCAAACCTTGATTAAGGGTAGCATTGACACCTACTTTGCAAGGAAGGATCAGTCAAATCCTCAGCTTGAGTGATGGGCATTGATTCTTCAAATGGTGTGATTACATGTTTAACTACGCATGTGCTGAGCTAAGGAGTCAGATTTCCAAAAGAAATGCCAAAGCTTTATACTCTGTTTGCACAATTACACACATTCACACCAACCACAAAAGCATCTTTTGCATTTTTTAGCAGCTCAGTCTCTTGAATCAGGAGCTCTTCCGTTCTTCCAGTCGCCCAGACCTGAGCACCTCCTCCCCATACATTCGGCACTTAGAGAGCTCTCCTCTTTGTACCCCAGGGAAAAACAACCGTGGATTTTCTGTTGCTGCAGGCTTAGCTGTTATATCTGATGCCTGCTGGGCTCTCTGTTTCTGCTTGGAGAGGGATGCTGGAGAAGGGCACTGTGGACCTTTGGCAGCAGGGAGCTTTGCTGTGGTTTTTAAACAAGACTCTGGAATTGAAACTGGTCACTTCTTTTGCTCCTCTTTGCCCTCACTGTTTTCTCTTTTCTTTGCTTTAACTGAACAGCAGATGCCTTAGCATGTTGCAGAACAGCCAGATTCAGACCCATTTCTCCAACACCATCAAGGACAGCAAAACACACCTTCCACATATAAAATTATTTAAAACAGTTAACTAGAAAGGCTACTTCATTTATGGATTTATGGTATTTTTCAACCAGTGTCTATTGCTGGTTGGCCTAGTTTAGAGTCAGTCCATCACAGAGACGAGTATTTTTTTGGTCTGTGCGGCCTCAGAAGAGAGACTGAACTGTGACCATGATCCAAAGAGACACAATCCCTCCTATGGGGCTCCTGTCACAACCTGGGACGATGAAACCCAGCTTTAGCCTCCTAATTCCTTTTCAGGACCCTAAATTCTACACTGAACCCAATACAAAGACTAAATTGGACTGGGAGCTGAAATACTTTGTTGAATCAGGGCCTAATTTGTTTTCTGTACACAACACAGAGATGGTTAAACATGGGGAAATTGAGCAGAGAGCAATTTTGGGATAACTGTTGCAGAGTAACTATTACTGAGTAGTGTCTCATGGGGACCCTTGTTCCCTCTCACTGGTTAGGTTTATCCACTTGGGATTTAAACTCACGCCTGCCTTCAGTCCATAACAACTCTTCCATGAAAACAAGGCGAGCCTGGGTTGGTCATTCAGTGGGTGAGCAAACTAAATGGTTCCTCCTGCTCCCTGCCTCCTTCTACCAATCTCTCCTTCTTGCAGATGTGCTCTTGATGGAGAGTATCATGTACTCATCTCTCCTTCCCCTTTCCATTCCCCTTCCCCTTCTCTTCCTTACTGAAGCAGTTATTAGAGGGAGCAAAGGGCAGGGGAGATATTTCTCCTATTTCTTTGCCTGGCCCTAAGGCAGAGGGAAGAGCAGATTTCTAACACTCTTGTTGGACTTTCTTTCCTTCCATCTTGCAGATGTTTTTTGCTCTGTGTACCACAGAGCTCCTGCAAGAAGGGAAGCTGGGGTAGTTATAGAGACTGTGGTGGATTTCCAACCCCTGGGAAAGAGAAGCCCTGCAGAAGGCTAAAAATCCAAGCTCAATAGACTCCAAATCTTTCACTAGATGTGGAGGAGAATCCCAGCAAAGACAGCCTCCACCCACCACAACAAAACCATCCCATGACTTTTAGAACTCCACGCTGATGTAAACAGCTGGTGACACATAGCACCAAGTGGGGCACCAAGACCATGTTGCCACCACCAGTCCTGCCAGCACATCACCATTAGGTACCCTAGAGTTGAAGGGAGCTTCCCATTGCCTCCTAGCTCAGCTGCGGGGTGGTACGCCCACTGCGAGACACTGCCCCTTCAATGGGACAGCTTCCAACTAGATCAGGCAGGCTTGGTCCTTGCAAACTTGTATTGGCCATCGGATCAATATCTGCTATTGGCACTGGCCTAATGAAATGTCAGTAAGCGGCAGTGTCAATTGATTCAGGCTTTTCTGCGGTGCAGATGAGTTACGGTCTGTGCATTTTATTACAGATGATTAAAAAAAAAGAAACTCCTCAAAGAAAGCAGCCTTTGCTTTGGCCACTCCTGAAAGTGATATGTTTCTGAGCATAAATAGGGAAAGACAGTTCAAAGCCTTCAGATGACAGTGGGGTGGTTTGAGCTTGGGGCAGACTGCAGAAATGGTGTTCTCTGGGACGGGGAAAAGTGTCAAAAGACTTCATGCCGCTCTTCAGCCTGATTTAACTTGCAACAGAAAATCAATCATCAATAATAATATGCAGTACTAATCTACCATGCTTCTTTCCCTGTGTTGGAAAAAAGTAGGATTCATGTTGCTGCCTCTTTTGCCAGATGCCGAAACCAGGGCACAGAGAGGTCATATATCACTTGCCCAGGGTCACTGAGCTGCTTAGCAGATGAGTGAAGGGGACGGAACCAAGGTTTCCAGCCCAGAAGGAAAAACCATACCACAAAAAGATGAAACAGATAATTATAAAGATATTTATTGAAGTAAAATAAAATTATTAATATAATAATGCACTTTCTTTTCACTACTGTCCAGTCTGGGAAATATAGTTCTGGATTTGAAATAGTTGGAAGGGCTCAACTGTAATTGCAGTTAATTGCTGAAATTGAATCCAGTCCAGGACAACTTTACTGCTGTTCAGGTTTGTGTTGGAAGAGGGGTGGGGAGGTGGGCAGCACTATCTCTGTTTATTTAGTGAAAAATTTCAGAAGGTCTTGCTTTTATTCCAATGAAAAATGTCAAAATCTTCACATTTGGCTTCTGGCCAGCCCTACGTGTGACAGACCCAGTATTCCTGCATATCCCTAGCACAAAGCCACACAGAACATGGGCCCAGAGGATTTGCAGAATTCATGTTTTGTTCTCTGCGTTTTTGCCTCTTATGGGTTTCTGCCTGAAGACCAAATGGTCTCAATAAATGCCTAAGAGAGATTCTCCATTTACAAAGTAATACATCAGCAAAAGAATTGCAAATTGTTCCCAAAATGAACTATTCTCTCCTCCCTACTTTAAGTGGAAATTTAAATTAATTGGAATCATTATGGGGTTTTTTTTCCTTAAATATTACTGTACCAGACTATAAAGTGCCTGAAATTTAATCAGAAGTCTTCAGACCTGAAAAAGTGTTTTGCAACTGAAAGCTTTTTGATTTTTTTCCAGCTATATCCACTGGTCTAACAAAAGATAACACTCCTTGCTATCAGCCTTGCTTCTGACATTGAGGACATTCTACCTGGCTTTCAGAAACTTTGGTTTTATACAGAATGTGCTCTGTTTGTTCACTTCATCATTTTCAAGGTTTTGTTAATTTATTGAAAAGCTTTTATAACAGGAGCTTCAATTAAAACAATGCACTTCCAGTGCCATGCGATGTAGAACACCATCAGTTTTGTTTGGAAGTGATGAGTCAGAAATGAAGAAATAATTTTAAAGGGCAGAACATACGAACAACAGACCCAAACAAAAGGGACAATGGGCAACCTCTGTACCTTGAAGAGCCAAGGCAGAAAAACTTTGTTGTATCTTTCCATATTACAGCAGAGAGAGGTAAAACATGCTGCTCTGTCACTGTCAGACATTCCTCACCTGAACCAGGTTTAATAATGCAGATTAATTTGGTGGGGAGTGCCACTGACTCCAGACTCAAGCTAATTCAAAACCATGGTAGTATTCCTGAGTGGAGCAGATTTAGGCGAGTGGCTGGGCAGTCATTTGCTTGTTTCCTATTTGCTTCTAGATCCCAGTGAAGGACCTGATCTTTTAAATGCTCATGGGGCTGAAAATGAGGGCATGGCTACGCCACACCACAGCGAAGGGCACAAGGACCCCTATTGCAACATAGTAGTGTTCCCCCACAGAAAGGCGGGATTAATTAGGCTCAGTTCAGAACTGCTTTAATCTGGCTCTGCTGCTTTCAAGCCCAAAGCTCACACTGCATCATGGTTCCGCTTTCAGCCAGCCAGCCATGCAAAAACTACCTCGGAGTTACTTCTTCTCCTTCTTGACACATAAATGCAGTCCATTGTCATATAAGAGAAGACTGAACCTGCCTGGACCAAATTCAGGGAAGTGCTGCCAGTGCTCACTCTCTTTCTACAGATCTTTTGGATGAAACCCAAGCTCAAATGACCGCTGGACGTATCTCTGTGCCTACCTTCCCCATAGGATGCCCTGCGAACGAAGCCACAGGGACGCTGCAAGGGAGAATGAGCTGGGGCAATTCAGCAACTCATATCTCTGCTCCTCAGCTCAGAGACACCAGCACAAAATCCACTGGCATTGTGACCTGGTAATTCTTTTAAATTGAAATCAAGACTCGGGAAAGATGAACATCTCTGGCAGATCATTCGCTGACTGAAAGACAGGGACAGCCGACTGCGTAATAGATGTGAAATAACTCAAGTTAAGCCATTGGGAAATCCCAATTTAACAGGAAAAAAGACCAAAAGGTTATTTAAACTTTTAATATCTACTTCATTTAACTATAGAAAGCTCTATGCAATAACCTTAACAAGTATCCCTGGGATTCTTCGAGTGAAACATCTCACCCAGCAAGAGCTAAAATTTTCCCAGTTGGCAGCGTGTGAGTAAGGAGTGCTGGCTGTTGAAACATACTGTAATTGCCTTTAATACGATCACAGCCAGTGCTTCATTGGGGAGGAACCCCTTAAGGAGAAGAAAAGACCCAAGACATAAGCATGCAAACATTGAAGAGCATCCAGACGAGAAGAAATATACTCTGAAGAGGATGTGCTACTTTCACCCAAGCATCTCTCTTTAGCCAAAAGTGGTTGGCATAGAGCTGTCACTGAGGGTACTTTAGCTCAAGAGATTGAAGGAATTAGAGTTTTTCAGATGCATCTGTAACTGTCAACAGAGCAGGGCCCTTCTATTTATGGCATAATCAAATGGAAAATCTTTAGAGAGCAAAGACCCCCTTTCAATGATGTTGCTAATGTTTCCTTGTACCTGAATCTGCACCAGTGAAGAACTCTTTCTGGGGCAGAAAGTCAAGGAAAATCACCCACAGCCAGAAGACCCTGGACGAGAGTTATCCACCAACTAGCGAGCTTCCTACAACAGCATGGAAATACTGCATCAGCCCCATGAAACTTCACCACAAAGACAGCGTGCTGTTCCCTGAAGGTTACTTGTGCAGAAATGAAGTTGCTAATGATAGTCGTATCAGAGCCTCTTGCAGGCAAAACCAGTGGGTTGCCTCTGTGACAAACACCCAGGGAGGATGAAGTGCTCCTCCTGTCCCCAAAGGGACCATTAGACGTTTTTTCTAACCTCAGAAGATGTGACTGAGGAACTTGGCAAGTGGTGACTCTGCAGAGTTTTGTGTTTCTTTTTGAAGGGTATCAGCAAGAGGAAGAGACAGCACAAAAGAGTTAACTAGTGGGGTTATGGGGATGGGATAAACAGATGGTGTGGTGAAGAGCCATTTCCTTCCCATTTACATGCTGACTGCATTAAATCAATCCCTGGGCTTTCATGGCAATAAGCTAAGGCTCTGCTGGGGAGGATTTTAATGATCTGGCTATATCCTAGTTGTGGGTATCATTGTATTGAGTCCCAGCATTTAGTCTATTCTTGGGGAAAAGGTCCTTCAGTTTTTTTCATGTGATTCTTGGTTGATCTTCCCTAATACCTGCATCACAGCCATCACCTCTTTTCTAGATGTGGATCTCTGTAAAGCTCATCAGCACTGTTTTATGTTCCTATCCATGTATTTAGGCACTGACACAGGATGCTCCTTAGGGGCTGAGCCTGCTGTTTTTGCAGCCTTAGCTTATCTCATTGCTCCAGACCCAAACAAATTAGTTTGTAATCCTCAGTATTGTGTACTTTCGCAAATCTGGCTTTAAAAGTGGTCAGAAATGACCTCCTCATGTAAAATTGGAGTCAGTCCAGTTGATTTGTCCCCTCTTCCTTTCTGGGGCCAGTAAGAAAATCCTATACCTGCACAAATAACAGGTCTTTGCAATCAATAACATTGATGATTCTGTATTTCCCCTTTTGTGACTATGCTGCACCCTGTTTACACACTGTTCGTATGCTTTCCACCACTCTCTGTGCACACACAATTAACAAAACACCAGCTGGTACAGGATAAACGCTGCTGCAAGGATGCAGAGAGACACCAGACAGAAGTACAGATCTCTACCTCTGGCTCTGTTACTTTTCATCTCAGATGCTGTGTTTGCTTCCCAGAGGTCCTTTTGACCTCCGAGTCTTTGACTAAAGCATCCTCTCTCTTTTTGTCTGGTTTGATTTTTTTTCTGGTATCTGAAGAATCCGGCTAACCCTAAGCCTCCCACATGAGACAGCAGTTCTTCAGTCACCTTCTCCCAGTAAGGCCTTGTCCAGGCACTTCCAGGAGGCCGACTCTTTTCAGCGGGGTCCATCACCCACCTTAGATGCTAAAGAATGCCTACAGATGTGCAACTGTGCCAGATGTTCCACCCATGGGGCAGGGCTGATCCGTGGAGCAAGAGCATCTGCCCACAAGAAGGCTAGGAAGGCTAAAGAAGGCTGTTGGGGATTTTGCAAGGTCAATCTCTGTCCCAGCAGAGTCCTTATCTACCCTATTAGCAGCTATCTGACACGTTGGACTGAATTTGAGCACAACTGGTCTGGGAGGAAGCTCTTCATAGGACACGTTACTGATGGACCACAGGGCAAATAGTGCCGTGGTTCAAACTTTGCAGTAAATGCTTTAAGTTATGGCTGATGGTTCATGCGGATCAGTCAGGCGTCTGTTTGGTACACTAATGCATGGCTGTGTTGAGCTTGTAAATTATTATTCATGTACTTTTGTAGAACATCTTGAGGTTATTGGCTAAGTCCTTTAAGAAATGGAAGCAGGGACAATTAATAACACATGAAAAACATGCATGATTCAGTTAATCCATTTATATTTCTACTGTAGCCTTCTTTGGCAGAAAAGTTAATACAGCCTGGGAGAAGTATGGGGGTCATTCATAACTGAGCTGCTCTGAACGACCAACAACTGCTCCATTTAAAAATGGATTTGCCTTAGACACATGATGGAGATGGAAATTCATTACAATGGCAGGCAGTCAGGGAAGGCAGAATTGGTGAAAATAGTGAGGCTAGACACAGAAATTAAGTGCTGAGATGCCAGGATGCTCTGATAAGGTCATAGACATGGGGAAGGAAAACTGGATGTCTGTGCACTGAGGGGCAAGTGATGGGCATGAATGGAAAAGCAAAGCTAATCTTAATAAAAATGCTGCATTTCAGCTGACAGGTAGAAATATCCTGCTTAGAAATGGCTGTTCTTTGCTGTTGTCATCTACTGGTTGCTTAGGTCCCCATTTTCACATTTTCAAGGGAGTGCAAAGTGTTTTAGGCTTTCAGAAAAAGCCAAAGCCTGTTCCTGTGGTAAGAGAAGTGCTGTCTGTAATAAAAAACAGAGGACAATGGACTGTTTCCTAAAGGCATTTGTACTCACAGAGCACGGAGAGGTACATCCCGCTGCGCTGGAGGTAAAGTGACTGATGGAAATATTTAGATAGGAAGCACTATACTTTTTGGCAGCTGAGACAAAGGAGTGCTAATAAAATAATCTAAAATTCACCTAAAAGTCTGAGGGGAGGTCCCGAAGTTCAAAAGATCACTGACAGTTTAATTAAGGGAGTTAAGAGAACCAGAGACTTTTATAACTGCTTAGGCTATGCTCTTTTTTTAACAGTAACTTACATCTGAAAACTATATTATATTTTTGTTATCTTTAGGAAGGGAAACGAATTAAGACTAAGGGCTGTAAAAACTGAGAAGTAAAAATATGAGGAAAAAACATGGATTAATAATATATATTGCTTCCTAAACACATGGAAGATTTTTGCCTTTCAGCAAGTTGCTCAAAAGTGCAATAATATGGGACTCAGCTTATTTCAGGTGCTTCCCAGAATCCCCCTGTCCCTCCTGACAGCTATGCCCACCTCTGGCATATATGTAAATCATCTACTCTCAAAATTGCTCCTCCAGACTTCCTTTGCACGGGACCTAAACTGAGGCAGCTTGCTAATCACAGTAACCGGCTGACAATTAAAAAAGGCACAGTCAATCAGCCATCATTAAGCTGAAAGTGACAGGCTGGGTTTTATTTTTAACTAAAACTAGTGGGATTCATGCAAACTTCCCCACAAAGTTTCTCTTGCACTTTGTGTACAATTTAATACTTTTCTACATGCACTGTTTCTTTGCTGTAGAAAGCAGCCCAAAAATAGCATTCAAAGTAAGGTAAATCTAGGATTTGCACGGCTGCAATGATTATCACATGCTGAACCAGCACGTTTGGGTATTGCATTGGTGAATTGTGTGCTGCAGAACAATAGATGGATGGATTTATACTTCTACAGAAAAGAAAGACCTTACACAGGGAGTTTTATTTAGCATTTTACAGGCTTACAGTACGTAACTGGTGAGGAGCCTTTTTGTGCAAGCCAAGGCAAAAACCTGTTCGGAGAGGGAGAGACAAGAATAAAATTAGTGCTCTCTCCAGCACAAAACAGCTGTGAAATTGTTACAGATCATTTCTAGATTGGTCAAAATTGATCCCATTTTGGGCAGAGCCAGAAAACTCCCACTGGGGTGAATGCTAAAGCTCTGCCTTCTCCTTTTGAAGCCTATGGGAATCCATTTATATCATCCCAATGAACAGGCAGAAGTTTTCTTTCCCCAGCCATGGCTTTCGGTGCATTGCGACTGGCATTCCCAGTCTTGCAGAAGTAAGGTTTGGGGAGTGAGAAGCCTGGTGTAGAAACTCATTTTTATACCTGCAAGTCATGCTGTGTTGTGTTACTGAAACGCCTGGTGTTCAGCTCCAGGAAGCAACAACAGAAGCAACCAGAACCCTTGGAATTAATCATCTCAGTTTTGTAACATTTCCCCCTCTTTTTGTGGTTATCGTGTTGGAAAAGTTGTAGATCTACATAGCAATTAGGCTCAGCAGCCCATGCAAGAAGAAATCCATTGCTCTGGGCTAATTGTTTGGAGGGGTGTGAGATAACACAGCAGACCTCTTTCCCCACTTTCCGTGCAAACCCTACCTGCTAGGATGCCGGTGGCCTCAGCGTTAGGCGCAGTTCTACCTAACGGAGGTGGCCCACAAGCAGGGAACCACCTGCAGCAGTGGCAGCTGCTGGGCACACTGAGGGCATCACAAAATAAATTGGCTACACTCAGCGGTAACACAAATGCATTTGTAATACTCCCATGGCTTATTAGGCACCAGAGGAGTCACGCAAAGCTGTGGGGAGATCGGCTTTGTTAGGACACCTGCCCAAAAGAGAGCCTGCCGCAGAGCTGAGCCTGGCAAAGTAACAGCCCGCAAGAGAAGCTCAGGGATGGGGACGGTGATCCGCTCGGGTCTGCTGCTGGCTGAGCTGCCGGTGCCCGTGGACATGACAATATCAAAACACAGGGGGGGCTGATGATAAAAACCTTCTTAACTGGCAATCAAAATTGAAATGGCAATGTTGCTTCCCATTGCACCATGCACATTCCCTCCCCTTCCCTAGCAGTTGGAAGAGATTAAAAGCGTCAATTTTAATCGATGAGGGGAGGTGAACACAAAATGTTTATTTTTTAATATTTACAAGATTAAATATAGTAAACCTTTGATTTACTTTTTATCATCATTCAAGTCCTGTGCAAGCAACACTGCCCTGAATCGATATTAACAGAGAGCCTGCAGAAGGCTTTCCGAGTCAACTAAGGAGAGTCTCTTAATTATGACAGCTTTCTAAATAAGAAAATGGTTTTAATTCATAAAAAGTACAATAGCAAATCATCGTCAATCTGGCTCTTCACTCTAACATAGCCAGCTTACATTTTTGTTTTCCTACAGACGCTGCCCATCCCTGACATTTCCTGTTTAATGATCTTTCCACACACAAATAAATCACTCTTTGCATTGCCTGCCTGAAGAAGAGATGCTCATATCTTTTGCTGGGGTAAATCAGCAGAGTGCCTTTTATAAAATCTGCTGAGTCCCTGCATGCAGAAAGCAGTATATCAGCACGCATGACTTTTTTCTGCAGCCATACCATGCTGTTCAAAGATCTTGATTGAAAAGTATGCTAAATTGCCTTGCATTTCTCAACAAAAACCAGCAGTATGACAAACAAGATCAAATGTCCTTTTGATTTAGATTTAGACAGGGAAGCTACACATCCAGGAAAAAATAAGTCTATCTCTGTAATGTCAAAGGATTATCAGAACTGGACTCAGTCCTACTTTTAACAGAGTGCTTTGCCTCTTGCTCCTACAGAAGCATGGTCAGGACATCTAAGGAAGGTATTTAATTTAGAGATTATATTCAGAATAGAATAGGGGCCTGCCGGTACCCTTGTGGGATTAGTGTGACTCTGAAACACTATTAAAGACGATAGCACGTTGGCTAATCTCTGCATCTGCCTGCAGTCTAAAGGTGAAATGTAGTAATCCAGACTGTGCCATGAATCTATACTACCCCAAGCCTCCCAAAGACCCTGCGGGATATACAATGCCCTGTTTTTCAGGTAAGTATTTAAACTCTCACTAAGACATCCAAGTCCTTGAGGTGGTGAGGAGAGGAGAGGAGAGGAGAGGAGAGGAGAGGAGAGGAGAGGAGAGGAGAGGAGAGGAGAGGAGAGGAGAGGAGAGGAGAGGAGAGAATATTTTGGTTGGAAGGGACCTACAGTGACCATCTAGTCCAACTGCCTGACCTATCCAGGGCTGATCCAAGTTAAAGCATGTTATTAAAGGCATTGTCCAAATGCCTCTTAAACACTGACAGGCATGGGGCATCGACCAGCTTTTAAGAAGCCTGTTCCAGTGTTTGACCACCCTCTTGGTAAAGAAATGCTTCCTAATGTCCAGTCTAAACCTCTCTGGCACAGCTTTAGTGGTTCAGAGGCACAATTGCTCTCATACCCCTGATTTCCCACAGTCTGCATGACCCAAAGGGTGCCCAGAAGAGACCACCGTAAAGGAGATGATGAAGTGGCAAAAAGGAGAGGGAAGGAGTGAGGCACACAGAAAAGAGTCAGACTCACAGCTACCAAAAAAAAGTGAGAAAGCAAACCCACCGACAACTTTTACAGCAATCGCTCTGCTCAGACAGCTGTCCCATGCCGTCTGGCAGAGAGGCACAGAGGGGTGAAGTTAATGCTGCCACAGCTTTCTCTTTGAATTTTTACGCTGCTCTTCTACCTAGCAAAGTCATGCACAGACCTCCAAGGACTAACTTCCTTGCTTTGACTGCTTTAAACTCAAATCCCCATGTCCCTGAAGAGAAGCAAAGGCACAGGGAATGGCTCAGGGGAGCAGGAGATGGAAGAGCTGCAGAAAAACCTCTACCCTCAGATCTGTAATCCTCACTCACAAGGAATTGCATGGGTCTCTCAATGGCAGAAGGTGTAGCATGGACTGTGCAGGGCTGTCTGTAACCACACAGATACAAATACACAAGGAATTACTCCATTCTCCATACTGATAAATTCCTCACATGGGTTTGGCCCAGACCCATTAGCAGTTTCTCAAGAAATTCCCAGGCATGGACCAGCCAGGGACCACTGTCAATTGGTAGATCTGGATGAGGTCATGTGTTGCTTGAAGTGGGCTCTTATGTCCCATGCACATTCAATATACAAGTCTAGACACTATCAGAAGTAGTACTAGATCTAAATCAGTGAAACAGTCCTTTAGGAAGTATTGCAATGGAATATTAACATAACTGGAGATAGCTGTGAATGCAATGAAACCAAACAATAAAAAATTTAAAAATATTGTCTTAAGTGAAAGCTTCTTCAAGCATAACGGAGGCTGCAGAGTCTGCTAAGATGTGAACAAAACAAAACCAAATTGATTTTTGAGGGTATAACTTGTTTGCTCTGTAATCATGCTAAACTGTCGCTACAGCTAAACTATAGCTATAGGACTTCATTTTCTGGGACAACATGTTCATATAAAAGAAGAAAAAACCCAGGCAACTAAAGACCAGAGAGGGACAGGAAAGGGCAGGAGCATCCTGAGACAAGGTAGAACAATCTTTCCTTTCTCACATGGAGATGGAGAAAGGAAGTTGGTGAAATTAAAGGCAAGGCTAGCCTGTGAGCTCTACAGAGAGAGCATGAGGAGGTAAATAGCCCATTTATGCCCAAACGGAACCGACCTTACTGCTTTAAAAAAGGAGGAAAAAAAAGGAATAAGGTGTGTTACTTTTGTTGGAGTTACAGGTGAGGAGAGAGTGAGGAGGAAAAGTAAGAGGTCAGACCTTTGGCTTACACAGCTGAAGAGGGTGTCCTTTGCCATGGTCACAAGAGAGTTGCCTGTTAACTGCAGTAATGAAGCAAGAGCTGTAAACGTCTAAACACAATGTCATGGGCAGCACAGCTATGGGCTGTGACTAACATCACTCAGTGTTTTTCCTTGAAAGTGAAAAGTGAAAAGAAGTGAAGAGGGGCATCACCATGCCTGGATGGGGAACCCCTCTGTGTCCCCTTGCCTCAGCTAGGGTCAGCAAGCAGCAGCATGTATCAGCCTGCAGATGCTTTGAGTCCCTGCAAAGATACAGGCAGGGAAAGGAAACATGCCATACACGTTGCCATCAAGAAGCTGATCAAATTAACTTTCAATAGGCTTGAGCAAGCCATTGAGTTACAAACAAACTCGGAGATAAGTGATGCCAAAAACCTGCTTGCCGTATAAGCCATAATAGAAATTGATCTGTTGGATCTGCCCTTCCAGAGGCTTGATCCCGCACTCCCTGGGACCCTTGACACTGGCTCAAACCAGCACACGAATAAGCTGCACATGCAAAAGGAAAGTATCAGGAGTGAGAGATGGATGAGGACCAAGTACCAGCCTGGGGATGGGCATATTCCCTATCACGAGACAGGAGACCAGGACCCCCCTGAAGCCCCCACCAGCTGATCTACATTATTAGTCACAGCAGCTCCCTAAGCAGCATGTTTTTCTCCCCTGCTTCTCATCATTAATAATGATGGAAAAACTTGGTTTTCCCAGATAGTTTTGCCATCATCACTGTCCCACATGGAGCAAGTTCCCAATAATAGACTGAAAAAAAGGTGAAAATGGATGACGGACCTGCCAGTGTAGATGGACCACTGGGCAGAGGAGGTGCTCAGCACATCCTGCTCCACAGTTACCCCACAGCTTTTTGTTTGCCAGTTACCCAAGGACGATGCTCTGATCCCTTTCTACATAAGCAAGTCACTCCCCACAACTGATCAGGACTGAGTGTGAGCACCAGCTGGCAAAGTGCAAACAGCTCTGAATTAAGCTGCCGTAATTGTGAATGGCTTTCAGAGCTCAAAACCTGCGAAAGTCCTCAGGTTCACCAGAACATGTGCAACCTTCAGGAGCAAGGGCCAATATACAGAGCAACGCTTTCTGCTTTTGACATTGCTTCTGCATCAGGACACTCGCTAATATCGCACGCCATCTGGAGAGTCTTAAAAATGAAGAAGAAGGGGGATCCGGAATGAACCTCGGTACAACCTTCACTTTCAGGAGACATGAACGCAGAATTCAAATTAAAATAAAGCTTTTCTAAAAACTATGTGACACAGAAATGACGAGTGATTCAGTCAAGAAACCACATGCGATTCATTAAAACCTCAAAAAAAACCAGGAAGACAATTTAAAAAGAAATTACTCCAATCTGAAATAGAAAGAAAAACAGGATGTGTGTTAAGACGGTCTGATGGCCTCACCCACTAAAGAGCCTCAGAGATTCACAGTGTGCTGGAGGAATTAGATAACATCAGTCGCTCACAGTGTTGTTCCTGGCTTTAAGAGTGTCATGGAAAAGAACCGAGACTCTCCGGATGGTATTTCACTGCCTTAAAGACACTCTTTTCTCCTCGCATCTCCTTGGTTCATTCTCCAGCACACCTTCTAGGAGAAAATGCGCCAGAGCTCCTATATGGACAATCCTCCTCTTCCCTGGTGCTCCTGACTCACTTCTTTAACACAGCTCATTTTGCTTATGGTAGAAAACAGCAGCATGCAACCGTGTACTTTAAAAGCTGGGGGAAATCTTTGCTTTATTGAAGCACAGGAAATTTTAGTTGGGATTTCAGGAGGGCCAAAATTTGAGTTTGATTTTTTCCTGCACTTGCACAGACTGTGTTGGTCTAGCAGTTAGGTGGAGGTGGTGCATTAGCTGATGCAAATGGGACCTATGATGAGAAAAGGAAAAAAAAACTTTAAAAATATTTCAGCTGAACACTTGTTTTCTGTGGGAACATATTTGGTAGCTTGATGTAGGCCTGCCTTCCTGAATTTTGACCATCAATAAAATGTACATTTATTTATACAGGTTCGAGCCTCCTAGAGGTCTGTCTTGGCTCCCCTCCTCAGGCCAAGCTCCATGGCTCAAGCTTGCAGAGAGGCCCTCCTCCAGCTGTGTGAAATCTTGAAAAGCACTTAATGAATTAGACATTATTAATATTCTCTTCCAACATCAGAAGGCAGTAATTAACTCTTTGAAGACTTATCCCAAACACTGCTTTATAACTTTCAGTCCTCTGAGGCAGCTATGTAATCTCATTGTGTTTTTCAAGAATATCTTTCCAGATTAATTATTTTCCCTGTTTGGAAAAAAAGTTCAAAGTCCTAGTTCTGCCTTGGAGTGTGCATCAGTGACGTTAGATGTGCCAGAAAGATTTCAGAGCACGAAACATGATATGCTGCAATACTTTGCAATTACAGAATAAAAGTCACCTCGCCACCCTGGGCAGGAAAGATGACTGCAGGTTGAAAAGCTAGCAGACATGCTCACTTTATGGGCTCATAAATGCAGCGTGATGGCTGAGCTACCTAACTCAAAAAAGACAACAAAAATCCAGAGTTGATAATAGCATGCTGAGCAGATGCCTTAAGTAGGTCATTCAACATGCCAGGCCTCTAAATGTTATTTGGGAGTGAGAAAACATTATCTTCCCACTTCAGCAAGACTTTCTCTTCCCTGTCATGTGGAACTAACCTTTTGTGTTCAGTACTATTATTAATTTATTAGCCTTTTGAACGTCTAAATTGTTTTGCAGTCCAGGGACTACATCTAAGTGCTGGTTGAGGGGCAGTGCAGCACAAACACATGTGTGTGTGCACCCACATACATGTATGCGTATTTCAAAGAGCAGACCTGATGAAAAAACAATTCTGTTTATATATTTCTGAGAGTGAGAACAGCCATTTTCTTGAACACAGAACTGCAAGGAGTGTATTTTTTTTCATAATTAAATGTCAAACCTTACGAGTGATGACTACATAGAAAAAGTGCCAAGTATATTTCTATTGAAATCAATTAAAGGAAACAATGATTTTCTTTCCATTTATATTACATGACTCCAGCACAAACTGCTGCAGTACAATGCAGCTCTGTCAGCCTAAACTCATTGCCTGAACTACCGTTTTCTGTTCACCTGATGGAACTGTCCTGGATGGCGCTGCTTTTCCTAAGAGATGAACTCACCGTCAAACACTTCTGTGCCCAACAGGGAATCACGTATACTTTCAGGAGATATGAGGTTTGAAACAATCCCCTGAATAACTTAATGTAACAGGACTTAGATAGTGTCCCTGGTGTTGAAAGTAGCATAATCTATTTTGTGCCTAAGAACAATACACAGAATTTCTGCAAAGCAGGCTCTGGCTCAGCACATCTTACTGCAATACTAGAAGTAAGAGTCCTCCCAACATAGTTGTTGAGTAAAAGTGTAGGAGACATCATAGGTGGAGTTCATCTGATATACCCTAGGTATTTAAAAGTTAGTGGTCATGGACTCTCTCAAAATTCAGCAGAAAGGGGGTGGTTTTCCCATCCCAGACTGGGCACTGAAGAGGGGCCAGGTGATTGCCTTCTGGAGGAACCATTCCTCATGGGCTAGAAAGGTGACCAGTGACTAGCCTGGACATCATCACCCAGCTTTTAGTGAAATGAACTCTACCCTGCAGGGACCACATTGACACAACCTTTCTTTGACTCTCCACCCACTCTCATGTAAAGCCCACACGTGCCCCCAGCCAACACTTCCTTTCCTTCTACGAAATCGAACATCTCTTTAGAAGTGCTGTTCCTTCTTGCTTTGAGTCACTGCCCCCATGGCAAAGTCCACGCACCTAACACTGAGCTAGAGAGCAGGTATCTGTACTGGGGACATGAGCCCACGAGTGTTTCCACCTGGGCGACTCCCTATGCCAGGGCCCTGCAGGGGAACTAATTTTCCTTAAAAAAAGGTGTTTGGGAGAGAAGAAAATCCATGAAAACCCAGCCAGGAGGCTATTCCCCATATGCACCCCTGGACTACAGAGTTGAACTCCAGCACATCGCTGGAGTCAGGAAAAGATATGTATGTGTTTTTGCTGTACACAGCCTTGTCACGGCTAATGGGGGAAGGGGAGTCCCAGGAACCTAGCTGAAGTGACAGGTTTACGGTTTTAAGAAGGAAAGAATACATTTTGGCACAATGTACGTGGCATTATCTTGTCCCATGAAATCACCGTCAGCAATGCCTGAGCCAAATTGTCATCGCGGGACAGTAGCTGGTGGCATGTTACAGGTAGGCGAGATGGCAAGCTGGGGATGCTGAAGTCAAGGTTTGAGGGACATCTTATAAACAGAGAAGCAATAAGCTAGAAACCCCAAACCAGCTTTCAAGCCCCAAAGCCCTTCTTCAGGTCTGAAGCAGAGTTAACAACCTTCAAGACAGAGGTAAGCTGACAAGCTGGAACCAAACCTGATTATAATTCAGCTCATTCAGGCTTCAGCACAGACAGAGGGGGACTGTAATCCCATTGCATCTGCTTTTTGCCATGGGTATTTTGTGCCATACTTGGTATATTAGCGAGCACAAGGAATGCACTAAAAATTAAACCTCCTTTGAAAGAAGCATTTGTAAGGTGCTCCAGTGGATAGAGAGAAACTAGACTGAGAAAGGTAAAATTTTAGTTGTGTTGAATTCCTATTACTGCAGAGGCTGAATTTGTCTTGTGAAATTCTGAGGTAGCCTTGCTACATTATCAGGTGAGATGCCCAAGGTACAGCTGCAGAAAAATGTGTTTCAGCGGCTAGAGGATCACAGTTAATGCTCAATAATCTATAAATCATTGTTATGAGATTTCTCTATGCAAATGAAATTTATATAACCCTCATCAATCTTAAAAAAAACATCATAAAGATTAAGTTTTGCAGCCGCAATGCGAATTAAAGAATCCCTTAACCTGTTTTCAAGACACATCCTTATAGCTAATTAATTTTTAGATGGAGTGTTCTTTGAAAGGACTAATGGATAGTGAGCATTGCTGATTGATTATAAAATGAGCAGGAGGGTTTAAGAAGTGAGCTGTGAATGTAGAATCGCTACCAAGCTTTATTAACCTTGCCATACTAAAATTCTAAACTATGCAAGTAAGACAAGCAGGTATTAATACAGTACTTTTGCTGAGTACATTTTATTTATTTAACATCAATAAATTGGTCTATGCCATGCAGATCCATCAGACTGTCCTCTGACCTATATCTTAGCAGGTGAGAGACTAAACCTCACCTCTGAGGAATCCAGCATCTTGATTCTATCAGACTATAAAACATAACTTTATACATTACGCAATGGGGGAAAAAAGCCAAAAACCAGCAACTGTGAAGAAAAGGAAAAGAAATGTAATTCCTATGTCACCCTGCTAGGACTGCTACTCAGAGCTGCAAATCTACAGGTAACTTCTATGGAGGCATCATTAACAAACAGAGACGACATTTATTGGAAGGCCAGTTAATCTGCAATGACCTGAAAACATCGAGAGTAAATTGGGGGTTGTTAAACACTGCAAACAGTCTGCAAGAGCGTGCAATCTCTCGGTGAGAGAAAGGGGAAAACAAGAGCTGTTGCCTTACCCGCTTCCTCAGATTGCAGGTGAGCGTGAGATTCCTTGAGAATGAGTTTGCAAAAGCAGTATAAAAGTCCAATACTTTAAGCAAGGCTTCTCGTTTAATAATGTGTAAATCGCAGTATGTCAGAGCCCGTACATTGGCACATGCGTGGGCCAGACTGGTTTCCTTCCAGAAGATATCACCAAACACATCACCTTTACCTGAAAAACAGCAGGACAAATTTGTTAAAAGGTAATGCTTATGCAGCATTCTTCGGCACACAAATGATTTCTTCCCAAACTGTCTTATGCTTCCAATTATCCTAACATAAGCTCCTAGCTTTGAAAACTAATAAGGGTAGAAGTTTTAAAAGTATCTGAGGTACTTGAGTATCCTTAGCAGTAGCCCCAGGTTTTTAAGGTATTTATAGATTGCTCTGTGAAGTGTCACAAAGCATAAAAGCCTGATTGTAAAGGTCTCCTTGTAGCTGAAGATGCAGGTAATGGATTTTTCAAAGGCTCCTGAATATAATAAGCACTTAACTAATGTCCAGGTGATTGGATATTTCTGAGGGTCTGTTCCTAAGTGACTTAGGAGCCCCACTCTTACCAAAAGTCTATGACATCTAGGTTCCTACATCACCATGGCTTTGCAGTGTGGTGCAAAAGCCAGCTTCCAGGGCCCAAGGACCACGTTTTAAAGGACATTTAAACATTTTTAATTCAGTGTGAGTGGCAACACTCCTTCTGAAAAACCCACCAAAAACCTCCCTGAGACTTTTAACCTCTAAATATCCAGCTTGAAATCTTAAACACATCCAGATGTCTAGTTCTAAACTCAAACACATCCACCTAAGTAGAGGCTTATGCTTAAGTGTGTATTTAATTGTTTACTGAGTAAGAAAGAGTTTGACACCTTAGACACCTGCACATATAAATAACTTCAACCAATGTGAAAATTACACCTGAAGGCTATTTCTACATTGGTAGGCAGTGTAGCAGAAGAGCTGATGCTGAGGACCTGCATATTTTGCAGACTTAGGGGTAGCTGTAGTCCAGTCCCATGGACAGATGAGCTCCAAGGGATGAAAGTGCATGAGATGTGCTCTGACATACGCCAGACTCCTTTCCTTTCCTCTGCAAGGAATCCACACCCCCAGACAGCCATGCTAGACACTGCAGCAGGACAACTCAGGAGGACCAGGACATCAGATTCAAAATCACACTCCTGACCCAACCACAACACCAGCATGGATGCAGACTGGAGATACGCTTTCAGGTTTGGACCCTATGGTTGCTCTGAAAAGAAGTAGCGGGAGCAACAGAAAGCACATTGACACATCCAAAAGCTGCCTCTTGCTGCCCAGCTGCTTGCCAGCCATGGGCTGGGTGAGGGCCACAGTGTGCGGTTTGTGGCTGACACCTCAAATCTTGAAGCAGAAACCATGGTACAAAGGGTGGTTTCTGTTTCAGACCCCAATGATATCCAAGCCCTTTACTTTAGCAGTTATTAAAAGGAAACTAAAATCAGGCAGTCAGTGGTGGTATTGCTATTGAGTTCAGGTACCTCAAGCAGCCCTTTGGTGAAGGTTAGTGATTTTGTAGTTTGGGGATAAAAAAGGTAATACATTCTAATATTTCCTCTTTTAAGTAGTTGCAACATTTCACTCAACTCTATTTTGGGAACACAGACCAGAGTAATAATTTATCCAATCCTATTACTTTTTGGGGCCAGAGGCTCTGTTTCTCTATTTCCAGTTCTGGTTTAGGTATTGTATCCAGCAAAACATACCTAACATTTCTCATGCAGAATAAAATAAAACGTGCAAGTCCTTATCTTAATTTCCTCGTTTTTATTTTCTAACAAAGTCTGTGTAGCAGAATCATCCCTTAGAAAGGTTGTAACTGCATTCTCATTGAACTGCTTTTAATTCTGCATATTTTGATGTAATTAAAATTAACTATAATTCATAATATAGCTGGTATAATTTATAAAACAAGTTGCTTTAAAATGCTCTTCTTATCACAGAGCATTTCCTAGTAACATATCATTTATCCAATGTACTGTTTTGGAATTACCCTTTGCAGTTAATTGTCCTTGTCTATACCCACAGTTCAAAACCTGGTTTACAGATATACTCAGTACAGTTACATAATTTACAGGAAACAGACCATTTTTGAAATGCACAAAATTGCTTAATGGATTTGCTCTCTGAGGTGGACACAGGACAGAATTGAGTCATGCTTTCAGCAGCTGCAGAGTGCAGTTAAAAAGACAGAATTCATTAATAGGGACTATTATGATTTTCCCACAGAAATGTGAGCAAAATACTTGTTTTCTTTCTAAATTTAAGGTAACACACAGTTAATTTAAGCCAAGAGGATGAAAGCAGTGGATGCTTACTCTGAAACTCTGCACGATGGTGTGTTACAGAATGTGTGCCCAAACCACAGATAACTGAAATCACCATTCATAAACTCAAGAAGATCTTCTCATTGCCTTCAGTTCAGTGAGGCAGGGAACAGCACTGGGTCCCTCAGAAAGTCTGGGACACGATCAACTGAATTTATTCACTCTTCCATGAGCCATCAGTCACTGGATTTGAACAGTGAAGTATAAGCTCCTCTTATATTGTGGGTTACTCTCTTCAGAAATTATAAAATCTTAGAAGCGTTTAAGGGTTCTTGAATTTGACATTTCCCACACACACTTCCGAGTCTTGTTTGCCTCTTACAAATGTGCTAAGGAACGTACTTAATGAAAACAAACCCAACCAGATTCTCCAAAACAATGTATCTTTTCTCATAACTACAGAGATTAATGTACTATACTTCGCCCCTATTAACCATAGTTCACTGAGTAGAGAGTGGTAATCATTCATTCAAGTTTAATTTTACACAGTGCAACTAAATGAAAAAAAACTTTCAGAGTTGCAAAAGAAAATTTAACTGGTAGGTCTGAAACACCAGCTACTCGGAGGCACCTATACCCTGGACACTTCCACGACATGCGCACACCTCCACGTAAAGCCCGGGGCTGGGCTGGGAATAGGGAGGTGCTTGGGGCTGATGCAGCCTGCAGGCTTTTCAAAGCCTCTCTCTAGAGATTTCTTGAGGCCCCAGCATGTTACCTCCCACATCTGCACTGCCCTGAGTCCTGAGCAGTCTTAATACCCGCTCCTGAATGGAGGTGAAGCTCTGGGAAGTCCTCCTGCCCCTGCTCTCACAGTACCCAAAGCACCGCTGAAAAAAGGAACGCCGTAAATTAGAGTGGGAACCGCTTGCGTACATTTTGCACTTGGTATGAGGAAAGGGGAGGGGAGAGTCAGGATTTGGATACTGCTGGATTAAAGCTGGCAGGAACATGGGTGTAAGGATTTGGGACTGAAGGAACCACGGAAACCACGGAGAGATGTGCAGGGTGTTGGTGACAGGCATAATTTTTGCTGAAATAGCTACCCTGGTATCATCCTAAATATGGAGAAAAATTTGCTGGTGTATTATGTACATATGCCTGTAGGTAAAACATACATATATGTTCAGGCATGTTTGTGTATATATTTAGAGACAATCATATGGTATGCAACTATATAATAGACAATGATATTTCTATACACTAGTCTATCTTTTATATTATGATAACTCTCCCATACCGAAGGCGGGCAGTAGATATTCTCCGCAGCCTTGCACCATGGACTGACTTGCCAATTTGTGAGACAGAAGCTCATGCCTGGACCTTTCAGGCAGAACAAATCTTAAGGGCCTTATGAAACTCCCCAGAAGCTTGCAAAGGGAATGAAAAAGCCCTTGGACTCCGAGAGGAAACACTTTTGTTAAACAGCGTCTCAGAAGCCATATAAGGCAAAATTGATCCTTCTCCAGATGGGGACAGAAACTGAGCTAAGAAATATCCTCGTAGACATGAGAATTTGATGGGGCCTTTGGGAGAAAGTTTGGGCAGGCAGTGAAAGAATAAATTCTTGGTGGAGAACAGCACTGAGGAAAAACACATAAAAGGGACCAAGACTTCCTCTTAAGGTGATAAGGAGTTCTTCTGGGCTGTGCAGTCTTAGCTAATAGGCCAGCTACCCCTCCCCCCATTTTAGAACATTTCCAAAGTCCCATCAGTCACATGAGCAAAAGCCAGACATGATGAATAATGTAGGCTTTCCATCATGATGTGCTCAAATCTTCCGTTGCTTATGAAAAGCAAAAGGCTGATTTTGTTGCAGAATCAGTAAAACTGCATCATGTAGAGAAAACATTCATCTAATCAGCTCAGGTACTAATAGCCATGAAGTGATGGCAGCATGCACAGAACTGGAGGTCAGTGACCACATATCAAGTCCCTGCCGCCATAATTACATATACTGGTATGTATATTCATACAAATACATCTGCCTGTGTCTATACATCCACGGTGAAACCTCTGGCTGCAGGACAGACGTACCTCAAACTGATGTCAAAATCAAATGAGCAAGGAGGGAGGCAGCTCCTCTTACCCAGAGCAGCAAACAGCTCTCTGATGGTTCAGTGAGTAGGTAAGCTCTGCAGCTCCTTGCCATGGGACATCAAGGCTGGCTGCATAGGTTTACAAAATGCTGGGATGTATCCATGGAATAAAATCCATCTGTGGCTACTAAACACAAAAGATTTCCCTCTGAGTGAGGAAGACCTTGAAACACAATTCAACGGAGGGTTGGAGAATATTCTGGGGAAGTATTTCTGTTTGCTTCCTTCACCTTCCTACTTTCTCCTGCACATCCGCTATTGGCCATTTTTGGAGACAAGCTACTGGGCTGGCTGGATTTCTGGACTTAGCCGATACAGCTGTTTAAGTCTGAAGAGGGGATCTGGAGAAGTTGGAGGTGAGGTAGAGGTGCAAATTCACCAGCTGCCTCCTGCCATCTGGGACATCATTGCTTCCTGTAAGCACAGCCTACGATGTGCACAGATGACTACTAGACTGTGAGAGAGGTCTCCTTGCCCCTGTGAATGTTTTAGCCAAAACTTCAGCCTTTTCTGGGGTATCCAGAAGGGCCCGAAGTCCCTTGAAAATCAGATCAGAGCTCAGCACTGACCAGTCAGATATCCAACTCTACAGGACTGCACGTTAATATGTGAAAGGGCAGAATGATGGGAGAAAACAGCATTTCTAGCATTTGAAAGATTGTTAAAATAGTCAGTAAAGAAACAATAACAAGAGACTGTGCCAAAGATCCAAGTCCATGCTGGCAAAGGTACTTTGCATTATTTAACACAGTGCAACCTTCCCCATCGGCACCTAGAAACACAAAAGAAACTTACCTTTCTTCCAGCATTCAGAACTGCTGCAAGAAGAGCAAGAGGTCTATATAGATATTCTCCCCTCACCTTTCTCATTTTTAGTGCAAGTCTCCTAGTACTTCATGTTTTTCTAGAAGCCCCAGCTCCTGAAGACTGGATATCTCCATTTTGATTTTATACAAAAATAAGTTTCTATCCTTCCTGACTGAGGAAATAAACTTGAAAGCATGACCATTCCCACCATCTTCAAAACTGATAAGGCAAATCAGATTGCCTCAAACTGTTAGTCTGATTTAAAAGAAATATATCACATGATTTTAAAATAATTTTCCTTTTCTTGTGCTGCCAAGACTTTTGAGTTCCTGAGTTTGGCAGTGAAGCATGCAGGTCTAATTCAAAAACATTTCAATTCAGTGAAAGGAATCTTTCTGACATTGGAGGCTGCAGATCACATCTATAACACACCAGTTGGCACTAAATTAAGATTGATGCTTCTTATTATAGTTAACTATCATGCAGACAAGAGATGAAAATATTTTAAATTTACAAAATAATGTGAAAAATTGAGTGTTCCCTTCAACTCTGTCAGTAAGAACTAATAACACTTTTGAACAAGCATCAACAGGACTAAATCTTACATAGTTCTACGTATGCCAACCCAGACCTGCAAGGTATGACTTATTCCAAGGCACGTGCTTAAGAAGAATTGCACACTGCAGAGTAGCACATCACATTGGTTCTCAGATCAGTAATCCTTCAAGTATTTTGCAAAATACTTTGAGATTCAATACTTAAAAAACGACCTGCATCACATTAATTATTGCAGTCCTGCTAGCTGAAAAAAACCCAACCCTTTCCTTTATGAATCATTTTCCTCTTAGTTAATTTAGAGCTTTAACTCATTGGAACGAAAGGGACCTTTCCTATAGATGAAATAGGACACAGGCTGTTCCATAAATTGCTACCAGGTGCACGTTACTAACCTGCGGAAACTCTCACAATTAGTCTGCCTTGGTTTACTTCACATGAAAACCAAAAAACAAGCTCAGTATAAAATATCAAGAACTGATTTGACATAGGGGCAAATTCTGCCACCTTCATTCCACTTGAGAAGAAAACCAAGCTGCAGCTAAACTACTTAAAATTACAGAATTATCTACCAAAACCATGAGATGGAATTGGACCGACAGTTTTTCGTGTCATACAGTGCATCACGCACAGTCTTGCCCTGCAGAAAGCACATGCCTGGCTGTGTAGCACCAAGGAAATTCAAAATGTTGATGCATGGATGCCAAACACCAAATTACTAATGCCCACAGATGAGCGCTATGGAGCGCCTGGGTCTCCTGCTCACCTAAATGGGAGCTGCTACTTGCTCAGCCTCTAAAGAAATTTCCTGTGTGCGATTTGGTAGGAGACTTAATCTTTTGACCTCCAAACACATTAAGATTAAGAGTAGAAAAAGTCTCATCCTTATTTGCAGCTGTAATACCAAATTCAAGAAGACATGCCACTTGCACTCTTGCTTTCCTTAACTCCTCTGATACTGCATAATATCCCCTTCCCGGACCAAATATTTGGAAATAATTCATGAAGCAGACCTTTAATAAGTGAAACTCTGGCTTGCCTAAAAGCAATAAATCCAATAAACAACAGGTTGCTCTGGGACTATACGCAGAACATGCTGAGAATTAACATGCAACAGATAAAGGCAAATAACAACTTAATTGAATACATATGGGATCAGGACCCTAAGTGCAGCTGAAACACGAGCTATTAAATCTATATTCATTCTGGCTTGACTATCGAAATTGAATTTATTCAGCAGCGGCCCCCACTAGGATTTCACTGCTCAATATATTTTTATCGCTATGCAGTTTGAGCAGTATTTTTGATCAATTCCTACAATCAACATTTCAACGTGGTGGATCATTATTTTTCTGCTGGCAAAACGACTTCTTTAAACCTTGTTAATCAATCTGCCTGGTTTAAGTTACTGTACAACTTACGCAGTCAGCTGTGCAAATAGCGGGAGCTGGAAAGCAGCTTCTAGAGACACTTGGTTGGCATCACCACTTACGCGGAACTCCTCACCAGGAGCAAATTCAGGTTAATTGCAGCAGGGTGAATTGTTAGGTGCCCTCTGCTAGCAGATGCCTGGTTTCATTAGCCTGGGGGACTTCAAAGCCCCGGTCCCTCCTGAGACTTCTCTGCTGATAACACCTCCCCATGCAGAGCAGCGGCAGTTAAATTGTTTACTCCTGCTTGAGATGGTGGAAAATTACTGATGTGCCTTCTCAGGGTCACCTCACTTGCTAAGAAAGTTTTGATAATTAGAGACAAGACTGTTTGCCCTTCTCCATTATCCTGGCAACTGCAGATGAGTTATGTTAAAATGACTGGATCTTGTTTTCTCCAGAGAAGCAGCACCCCATCACACCAGCTCTGCATGTGGTGTGCATGTTTCTGCTACTCCACCTGCAAAAGGTGGGAGACTGTCCTCAAGACATGGAGATAACTAATGAGGGGAATGTAATGGGGCACCTGGGTACCTTCATTAATGAGTCCTATAAACTGCAGATCTACAACTGGATTCATTCTCTTACTGTACTGATTTTTGTAATGCTGATTACTGCAGCAGCTGGGCATTTAATTACGCACAAATGAGAACAAACCAAACCAGGGGAGAACAAAATGTCACAGTGCTGCAAGATGCCCTGTCAATCACTGGGTTTCACCTGCTTTTGAGCACAAGAAATGCCAAAGCTGGGGCCATTGAGCCTGGAAAACTGCTGCTGAAGAAAAGGATGGTTGTCTCCACAGTGGGCCTGCAGAAAGCACCTGGCCGGGATGCGAAGCCTCCTGAGGACACCGTTTCAGCAGGCAAGGAGGCTGCATGTGCCAACTCACTGTGGCCGCGAGGAAAGGGAACGTGGTAAGGGAAGACGGAGAAGGGGAAAAAGCAGCAATTTCATGGAGTGATTCATGCTTGGACCCAAGGGAGGATGAAGCCCTGCACTTCGGACAGAAGCACGAATGTAAGAGATGGAAGATGCACGTTCTTAACCCCTTTTGGCGTTCCTACCCGATTCACTTTTCTAGGATATTCCACTTCTGAGAATATACCAAAACTTCCATCTGTGGGCGAGCATGGTAAAGAAAAAAAAAATGGCACCCCTCTCCCTCTCCCTTTAAGCAAGGCAAATAACACTACCATATTAATTAACACTACACTATTAAAACAGTAACTGCAAAGTACCAGTTCCAAAGCAAACTTAGGAAACGGATGGCTTTGCAAGGAGTAGAGGCTGGCAGACAGCATGTCCTGCCACGCTCCTGCTCCCATAGAGGAAATTAATGAGGACAAGTTTCCAAAGGATACTTATCGCATTTCCACTCTAGGTTACTGCTGGGGGATGGAGAAGATGGACAGGCTGGTAGTACAACCCCTGAAGTTGACTTTACCTAGGAAATCCAGTGTGACGGCAGGTGCTTGGAGTATTTAAAGCAGGCTGCGCAGGTTTTCATGTTAGGCAGAGGTTTTTAAACCTGGTTTCCCCCTTAGGCAGATTCACTTTCCTTGTGCTTGAACTTCTCAAGGCAGAACAGATAGATAAAAATTATGTTCTTTATCATCTGATCTGCAGTCACCATTTCAGGTGCCACAGCTGCCACTATAAATGTCTTTGCAACTACATCTGGGAGACTTTCTTCCACAAGTAAGTTTTTAGGATACGACATCTCATAATTACTCAGTTCACTATTCTGTTAAATAATTTGTCAGAGCATGAAAAAACTCTTCAGTGTGCTCTATGACTAGAGGAAGCAGTTTATCTTGCTTCAAGTTACATTTACATGTTCTGCCAATCCCTGTAGTACACAATGAACATAGCTCTGAGTCATGGGATCGCTTGTCAGCAGCCATGGCAAAATCAAAGCCACTTCTGGTAATTAAAGGTAATTCACTTTAACTAGATACAGTTAAAGGTCTCTCCAGCCAAATGGAGACTAAGATAGATACTAGATTTACCATATCTACAAGGTAGAAACAAAAAGTTCTTATTGTCATTCCAAACACACAATATTGCATTAGTAAATGCAATAAAGTTTTGCATGTAATCCATTTAGTGATGGCTTCTAGTTCAGTAAATTACATATTTATTGTTTGTTTTCATTGTAATACCCAGAAAAGTTATTTGTTTAAATGCTGCTACTTACTCTTAAAGCTTTTTTTTTTTTAAATAGCTGTAAGCAAATATAAGATATCATCACTGATATTAATAATAAAAATAAAATGGTCCAGTGAGCTGAAAGACAAGGAATATTTTACTATGGAAATTGCAGATTTAGGAGCTTTTACCACAATGACTTCACATCTGAATATGCCAATAGACTCATTCTTACATTAAATCTCTCTTTTTAAAAACCTTAGTATATACTAGCATACGGAAAGCTGCAGCAGGTATTTCAAAAGAGCATGGATGTGCATTTTCCCCAGTTCATCCTCTCCAGCTCGGAGGACCTGGGTTCTGCCCTTGGGGAGCCATCCCCATGCAGTCCTATCCACACACCTGCATGCTGGCCAGTCCCACCCCAGTGCAGGACACCTGTACACAGGCTTGTACGGCAACACGTCAGGAGTCAACTTCGGCTACGTGCTTGTCCTCATTTCTCTCCTCCTCCCCCTTGCTGCCAGTTGGGAAGGAGCTGAAGCCTTGATTCACAACCAGTATTGACTCCCCACGTCTGCCCTCTTCCCACGCGCCAGTGCAACTCCCAAGTGTAACCCTCATCGCCCAGCGATTGTCCCCATAGGGTACGAGAGGGACCCATGGAGCCCCCCTTAGAGGGAAGAAGCATTGCAGAGCTTCGGTGGGGTGTGAGAGGTCCCCTAGGACAAGGCGACCCACTCGATTTGCCCTCAGGGAGCCACAGCTCCCGTTTCAGAGAGGGCAGATAGCTAATATTCAACGGGAGACGAGCTCTACAGTAAATGGGTCTATTTTAAACAGGCACGACAAACTCTAGGTGGCTTTCATGCAGAGCCACCGGTTCTTCCTCTACATTGTTCTGCCTCTGAGGATGACTCCCGCCTCACCACTGGTGCTGACCACTCAGTTCCACCATCTGCTACACCTTTCCCGATCCCACTCAGTTCCACCATCTGCTACACCTTTCCCGATCCCACACAAGCTAGCAAGGAGGCTGCATTAGGCTCTTTCCCACCCACTGCTGGCAAACCAGACACCACAGCGGGGGGACGGCATGATTAACCTGGAGCTCCCCCATTACTCAGACTTCTCATGACTGTGGCTGGATAGACAGTGCATCGTTATCTCTTTGCATAGTCCAATCAGACTCTTTATCTTCTTCAAAGCCAGTTCACTACAAGCAACGGTTTTGCTTCCTTGTCGAGACTGTTTGAGGGTGTTATTCTGGGCTAGAATACAGACAAATGAAAATCCCAGTGTGAAGATTAAGATGGAAATCCTCCTGAGAGACTAATATAAAACAATGTGCATTTCCTCGATCAGGCTATTTAAAAGATGTCAGGCACACAGATGCCATTCTCTTTGCTCAGAGACACTGTAACTGTGACCGGTGAGCCATACTGGGCAGAAAGAGCATTCCCAAAGGCATAAAAGATGAAGGGTTTGCTTTTAGAGTAGTATCTCTGGAGACATGACATCTCCAACTCATGACAACCACTAGCTTCCTGCAGTCCCAGCTGATGTTAGGCAAGACTAGTTAATATTCAAAGCTAAGCAGAAGGCAAATATATCCAAACCACTAGCATTTCAATAGAGATCACAGTACCTAAAATAGCCACCACCTCGTCGTCCTGGATGACTTCTAGGGATCCCGAGACCACAAAGCAAAGAGCGTCAACGCTTTCCCCAGCATGATAGATGAGGTCCCCCGGGGCGCAATGGATCGTCTGAAACTCCACAGCCAGGGCTCGCAGGCAGCCGTCGCTAGCCAGCCGGAAGGCAGGGTGCTCGTTAAAAACTTTCCGGTTTAGATGCACGCAAATATCTGCTCTCATGTCCTTTGGGCAAATTGAGAGAACCTGAATGAAAGAAAGATTAAAAATAATCAGCTGGGAACGTGACAGGGGGCCAGCGCGCGCTTTATGAAATAACTGAATGGATGAACCCGGGTGGATCTTAGGATCCATCCATCCAGTTATTTCATAAAGCTTCTGGCGGGAATTTTATCTTGAATTGGGGTAGTCTATTTCTACCCATCTACTGCTTTCACTGCAGCTGAAAGGGTGATGTGGAAGAAGGGGCTATTCTGTTACACCGTTCTCATCCCTAACAGTTTTCACACTCGTTTTCCAGAATCGCAGGTGGCACTACTAGGTTCCTGTCTGTGGATATCCCTCCAGACTTGGTGCCCAGACTATCCTCCCGCTGCTACGCTCAATCCCTGCAGGAGCACAGAACGGAGGCTCAGAGCTGAAGGAGCTTGAAGACATGCAAAGACGGACCATTCACAATAGAAAACACCACATTTTGCTCACATCCAGAAAACCTAGTCTTCAACAGTCTTGATGTAGATGACCACTTACCAACGTGTATCCAAACACACCTAGGGTTTTGTTTCAGTGCCGTACAGACATATAATAAGTAACCTGCCCTGGAGGGCTTACAGACTAGAAAATCCAAAGAGCTTGAGATTAGAGCAAAAAGAAAGTATTATGAAACCTTATGAAATGTAAAGTAAAGGTGAGTGAAAAACTGTCCTGTGAACATGAAGATGTCTTCATAGCAGACCAATTAAATAAGACCTTCAATTAATTCCTTACCTTAAATAGCTTTCCCTACTGAAATAGTAACACAAATACTCCTGAAGAAAGTGAAAACCTGTGGTTCTTGTTAGGTTTGTAAACTGTGTCTTTAATATTTGCACATCCTCCTAAACACACTAATGTCCTTATAACCCTAAAATACATGGTAGCTAATTGCACTGAGAAACATATAAAACCTTTTAAAGTTTAAATAGAAAAAAGCACGAGATTAAGAGCACTCTGGAAGTCTCCTATAAAGAAGACTGCAGATCGATAGTACTGATTAATTTCTCATTGTATGGAATTAATCTGGCAGCTTGCTCTGCAGACAGGGACATTGGGTCAATGTGTTGACTGCCATTGAATATTAGCAAACAGAGGGAGACTGCTAACCCTGCCTAAGTTTTGAGGCAAATGGTCATGTTAATATTGAAGTAAAGCCACGATTTTCATTTCTGTTTAATGCAGAAGAGGTATAAAACACATTATTGTAAAGTATTACTAAAAGCCCTAAAGCATAGAATGGGAAAATAGTAAACAATTTCTAGTTTAATAATAACATTTAGTCCCTTTCTTATTTCAATAGATCAAAGTTCCTTTGCAGTCAAAGATACAATGAATGCAAAAAGGTGAAGTTGAAGTTATTCTCCTATTCTCTGGACCATGACGGTCTGAGGCAAGGAACGGGCTATGCAACCACCTGCACTAACCTCTTGCACTCATGATTTTCATATCAGTCCCAGAAAACCTGGTAAAATTATAGCCTAGAAGGCCTTGATTTAATGTTTTCAAATTATATAGGGTAGTTGTTCCAATGGACAGCTACTCTCTCTTAAAACTTGTGCTGTTTCTGAACTGATTTTTTTTTTAATTTTCAGACAACAGCTAGTGGATCTCATCATGCTGCTCAGATATAAGACCTGCAATCATCAGAAATCTCTTCCACATGTAGGTGTTTATAGAATATGATCAGGTCATCTCTCGATCTCATCCTGACTAAGCAAGAGAAATGATGCTTCTTGTGCCTAACACTATGAAGCACAGTATCTCTTTGGAAACTTCCCCACAGCATGAGGTTTTCTCACTTACAACCACCTTCTCAGATCTACCAGATCATTAGTTTTTCTTTGATTGAACACAGAATAATCATTTGGTTTAATGCTATTTTTCTGTAAAAAAATCTTGTACAGAACACATTAAAATACCCTGCATAAGTTTGTTTTATCATAAAAATTAATAACAAACACATTTGACAAGACATATTCTCCATAAACCATCATTTGCATTAGCAATAATGTCTTGTCTGAGTCACTGTTGATCATATCCCATATCACATTTCCATAATTTTATTAGGGGCAAATGTCAATTTTACAAACTTATACTTACCTGAATCATTCCATTTACCATTAGAAATATAGGCACACCTTAGTTCTTCCAGTAAAAAACAAAAATTATTTTTGAGAGTGATTGTTTCACCTCAGCCCTACTTCTGGATCAAACAGAAAGCTCGTCTTTATTACAACAAAATAGAAACATGCCATCTTTCTTCTTCTGAATAGCAATTCAATGAAAAATTCGGCTTTCTTTTGTATCATGATGGATGATTTTTAACATTTTTATCTGCTCTTGGGCCTAAATCATGCTTAGAAGCTTTTTACGTCCCTTTAGTAACTTTCAGTAATGTAAGTACTTCTGACTTAACAAGGCCATGAGCTATGAATTCTCAAACACTGCTCTTAAGAAAAATGTGTGTATTCATGCATGACTGATTTCCAAATTTTATCTTTTAAGCTTCCAAACTGCAGGAAAAATTGGTTAAACTATTGCAGAGGTTGTTACTGTAAGATTCAGAGATGTTCCAGGACCCTTTGGTTTTTGGAGTGTAAATTAATTGTGTCCCTCAAGAATAAAAGCCACTTGGATGCAAAGCAGCATATTGTTTCCTCACAAATACAGAGTTAAATACAGAGTATTAAAATGAGCACTCAAAGCATTACTCTTTTTATAGACACAACAAACGTATCTATCATCACACACTGTAATATGAAGAGACAGAAAAAATTCCATTGCACAGAAAAAGCCAGTCTTAGAAAGCATAATTCAGGAATTTTCTGATGGCATGATAAAGTGATTCTCCTAATGACATATTACTGTATAGAGATATATACGGAGATATCACTTATCAACTAGTACCGCAGTAAATGAGTTATGATCCAAGAGTTAGCCAGGAACAAATATTCTTTATTTCAGTTTTTTGTCTGCTACACTGCAACTACTGAGAACAGAGAAAGAAACAGATGAAAACTAAAAGAAACACCGAATATTAAAAGATTTGGCAAAGGAGCTTTGACTGATAAGGATAAATGTAGATAGATGTAGGAAAACAAAAGAGCAAAGATAGACAATCTCAATATCCAGCTATGTGTTTACTGTATGCTCCAAGCACAGAACTTCATGAGCTCCAACCTGACTTTGCAGCACTTCTTTTTGAGTTTACAAATACCAATGTCATGAATTCAGAGGAGTCTCACAGATGCCACCAGTTTCTCTGTTAGTTGTAATGTAGAAAGGGGTTGTTGGTGACACAGATTATGGTATGTAGTAATTTTCCTGCTTCCAAAGAAGACACATGATGTGATATAGGATCACACAGAAGCATTTGGAAGCTAATGATAAATAGTCCAAAGATTCTAAGAGCAGAAAATGAGAAAATGAGCACTTCAAATTCAGATAAATATTCTTCTGAAAATGATCCCTTATTAATGATACAAGACTTTGACATTCTTATTGTGAAATGCTCTTACTGAGATCTCAGCATTTTTAAGGCAGCATGCAACTAAAAAGATAAAACTAGTAACAACACGGTTGTACATGAGTCCATATGATGTACAAATGCACACACATGGGTGTAAAAGAGAAATTCAATTTAAGGGAGAGGATATCCTGTAATGCTTAATCTATTGTTTCGCTGTTAGGGAAATGCCTCCAACACTTCATGTTAGTAGAACCAAAGTTCAGCTGGGAAATTTGTTCTAGCCCATATATTCTTTCAGCAGCGTATCAAAAAGCACCAAGACAAATTTCTGAAGAGGAAATTTCCTTAGAGATTTCAAGACATTTCTCAGTGAAACCTCTAGTTTATAAGCAAGGCAGGATATTAAGGTTGCTGACTGCAATGCTTTCCTAACTGATGGGTTTGGAGCACACAACTTGGAGCAGGCAGTCTGCAGGGACCAGATGCTAGGGCTGCTACAGAAGTTGCTTCGTAATAAATCTGTAGCCACAGACTTCACAGTCAGCTTTCCCATATGCATTGAAGCAGCATGAAAGAACAGAACCTGCTACATTTCAATGCAAAATCAGAGGAGAAAGTCGAATTTTACCCAGAGGAAAATCTTCACCAGCTGTAAAAGCTGTGTTTCTACCAGAAAAGGAGCAAGGCTCCATGCCACACATGAACAGTACACATGTATCCACAAAGACCTGAGCCACTACAAAGCTGAGAGAGGAGAAAGTAAAGCACAGAATAACATTTATCACTTCCCTTCTCCACAGAGAAAATTAAACCTCGTCAAAGTCAGTATAAGACAATTGCTGAGCTCTGCCATCGTCACCTGGCACCCAGCTGATACAAACCCCAACACAACGACACCCAATGCAGAGATTCAACACCGCTGTCGTCTCTAGAGCACCCTATGGCATACGTAAAATGCTGGCAGCGAGTGAAAAGCTTGCGGTTGCTGCTAGAGATTGGGAAAGGCAGTAACCAGCTCAGGAAGACTTGCAGGGAATTGGCACAAAACATCTCACTATCTTTTCAGCTCAAGATCTGTAAAGGGGGAATAAAATTCCCAAGGAGGTTCCATCTGATTTTTTTCCTCTCCCATCCGTTTCCTCAGCACGCTCAGGCAGTTTAAGATAAGCCCCTTGAACAGTTCAAAGAACTCGATGGGGAGCAGAGATTATTAAAAACTCAAAGAAAAGCAAATGAAACTAAACAAAAACTACAGATTAAGAGTGTGTCCAAACAATATCTTTTAGGACGGGTTTAATTATTTTTAAAAAAATCTTCCCCAGCTGTAAAGCACTACAGGATGGCTTAGCAAATATTACAGAATCTGTTAAGACTTGTTAACAAAAAGGGCAGAGGCCCGTGAATCATGAATGCTATCTATTTGCAATTCTCTTTCAGCACACAGGATTCTCACTTTTGCGGGGTTGCAGCTAAGGGATATATTGACTGATATTCAAGCAAAGAGCTTAGACTGCCTTAGCGGTGGAATAACAAGGACTGTTTCCTAAATGAATAACCATAACAAATATTGGAGTTACTAAAAAATGTCGGCTTTGACAGCAAATAAAATAAACTCCTCCAACTTCTAACCAGTTACAGGCCACAGATAGCTCTTTTTGTTTTGTGGAGAAAGGCCACTCTGGGTTTTCCGACATATTCAGCAGTCATAATCAAGGTCAGTTCTTTCCAAAAAACCACAATACCCTCTAGGCACCTGACCAAGTTATTCAGATTTTTAGAAGGATTTGGCTCATTTGAATGTTGAATGCTTTTGCAGACCTGGCTAAAAGTGTTACATTTGGTGCTGGATGGAGGCCAAAGAGACAAAGGTAAGAAAACAGCTGATTGGCAAATCACAGAGCATTTTCCTGTAATAATCAGGTAATTTTGTAAGTAACTCAAAGGTGATGTATGGAACTGAGCAGTTATTAACCCTGCATGCATTAGGGTAATCTTTAATACATCACTGAAAATCTTGGCACTAAGAATTGAATTTCAGCAGCAATGGTGTGCTCTGTTTTAATTGCACTAAAATCCAAGGTCACTTGTATTTAAATGCTCAGAAATCGAGATCTGAAATTCAAGTCTAATAAGTTGAGTTTGGTTTGTTATTAATAATACATGAGCTGAACCAGTGATCAAAATGGTTAGATTTAGTGGTATAGCAACAAAATTAACTGGTTTTTAACTGAGTAACAAGTGTTAGAGACATGAAAAAATCCGTAGAAATCGGCTCTAGATTACATTAAATTCAGCTTTGTCAACACAGATAGAATCTCGCTAAGGGTCTGAAAAATGGGGGAATCACCATGTGTTTTAAGGAATCAAGTGGTTCACCAGCACAAGGCCTGCTGGTTTGTCTAATGCACCGAGAAGTGTGGCACACTAGTAACATTCACTGATGACCTGAAGTAGCAGATCCCAGGTCGCCTAAGGGTTGTACAGCATAGGTTTTAGTGTTTTCGGTTTTGCTATAATATCCATCCTAAGCACAATCATTACATGACCTTCTAACGGTGCAAAGGATGGCAGACTACGGGGAATTCTATCATTAAAAATCAACTTTTTAGATGACAGAAAGAAAAATAAACATCAGAAAGAATATGGCATACATCAAAGAATCTCTCAAGTCACAACATTTTTTGGACTGACAACTTCTGGCACAAAGGTCACCCTTGCAAGAATGAAGACGATCAATGGATTTTTTTTTATTTTGTGCTTTTTCTGGAGGTGCCTGTATTTTCTAACATGCAGCATTGTGTAAAGACATTCAAGGGTGAAAGCATTAAGAAAACAGATCTGTAGAAGACCTTCCCCTAGATGTGGTCTCTCGAACTGACAGCCCCTCTGGCAGTTCCATCCCCTTGGTGGCAGTGCTCAGGAAAATGCCCGACCCATCCACTCAGGTACTTATTCCCCCAAGAAATAAGCTCATGAGCTGCTCCATAGCCCTGGCATTTCCTCAAGCATGACAGGTTCATAGTTTAATCTGTACCAATCCCAAGATGAACACATCCAAGAAGCAGAGATAATTGTGGATAATCTTTCCTGGCTCTGGACAGTGCATACAGGAGGTAAATAATCCATACCATCCACAAAGGTGAAACAGAAAGCCCCACTGGTGCACAGGCCCCGCACTCGGACCCGTGTGAAGGACAGTGAGACCCTGACCGTCTCTCCTGCATCCCACTCTCCAAAGAACCGTGGATTGCAACTGTTACCTGGTCCTAGCTCAGCTCTGTGAGGTGAGGGAAGACTTCTTGTTCACCTCGTCCCGATCTGCAAGGAACGACCAACAACCCCGCCTCTACAACGAAACAAAAATACTTGTCCAAACGATTTTTACCTTCCCTCTTCAGCAGGGAATTGTATGTAGCTGTCACACCTAATTTTGTAGAAGTTCTCTTTGGCCACGAAGCTTGGAAGCCTTCTACCCCGGTCATCCACGAGGAAATCCAGCCAGCACTTACAGACACCTCTATGGGATGGGGCACCGTAGGAATGGCAGCCTGATTCCCCTATTCGTCTCAGGGTATCACTAATTATTACTACAGCTCTTGAAGATCTTATTAACAGCAAACATGACTAAACTGCACTGTCCTTCTGTAGATTAATGTTTACTAAAGTTACAACCTGTGTTTATTTACCATAAACCCATCTCTCCTGTATGAAAGCTTAGTGGGCCAGCAGTGAATAGTTTTAATACTGTGTTATTTTCCCATGATTTCCATTTCAGTCATTGCAATGTGGAATTGGCTCTCATTATTCGAATCGCCATTGATGCTTAGGTTGAGACTAAATAGACGCCTTTTTTCTCTTTCAACCTATGGCTTTTCTGAAGGAATCAACTGTTAAAACATGATAGACATTTATTTAATTGCTTTCTGAGCAAATCCTAAGCCATACAACAGCATAGAGGTCAAGAAGAGAAAATCTTTGGGTTTTACTGACATTTCAGAACGTTATCATTAGATGAGACCTTGAGACATCTGCATGTTAGTTAATGGTTGTTCTGCTTTCATGTATAATGACCTATTTCTTATAGAAGAGCTAGTATCTATAAATTTTTCATTTGCTGCCTAGAGATTTCAATAAAAACTAAGAGATTTGAATTCAGTGTGTGTTTCATATATCAAATTATTACTGTAAAGATTTTTTTCAGCTGCTTAAAAATGGTCATACACAGAGAATGTACTGCCTCCTTTTTACCTCTCTCAAAAAAACAGGTTCTGCTAGATGAGGGATACTGTTTAGTATATAAAGGCTTCTTAGGTTTGTCATGTTTTTAGCTCTGCTCATTATTAGATGAATAACCCCGAAACCTGTAGCATTAAACATAAAAAAAAAATTCCACCTTGTTTGAGCCACTGTTAGACCAGGAGGTAACAGTCCATGTGCATGTATTACATATATCATCCCAGCTGTCAGAGGAGGGCTCTCATGTTTAAGTGATTTAAGATTATGGATCAGAGGCCACTTGCTTCCCCTTAAGTAATAATAATAAATATGCTAATGCTTTTAGTGTCATTTTTAATTCCTTATTTGTGAACACTCGGAGACAGGCTGAAGTGCTGTGGTTTGAAGACAGGATTTGAAGATGAGCTATTCCCAAGGAGAACAGGGAAGCCAAAATTGTATGCTTAAGGCACTGTCACTTCAATGTGGGAGAACAAGTCCTCTTCCACATACAAGGACAACAGACTGGGCCTTTAAGACAAAGTTTTGTTTGGGACAGCTTGCTCTCACAAGCAGCAGGGACAGGATCTTCATTTAACTTCCTCCGTGCTAACTTCCACTTTGTCTTCAGTTCCCATCTAAGGACTCATTCTTACCAGTATTAGGCAAGATCTTCTTTTGGATTACAGACTGAATGTGTCATTCAAGGATAGGGATTTGACTTCTGCCGCAACAAAACTACACATTAACTGGTAGCAATTCCAATCAAGTTATTAACTTATATTTTAATTTCAAGCATATTAATTTAAAATCTTTAGTTATCAAAGAAACACATGCACATGTGTTTATTTGCACTCCATCAAATTGCTAGGGTTGTTCATCACCATAGGAACCTACTGTAACACTCATATAAGAAATTTCATTCTTTGTTAGTACATTAACCTTCTTGCTCTTTGAATTTGGATTTCAAAACAAAGCCATTTCAACATGCTGAGTGACTGAATGAAATGTATTACAAATTTGTGGCAAATGATGTTGCAAAACACATTCCAGGGTGACAATGCAGATATATTTGGAACAGTTTAGGATGTAATACTGTATGTTAGTTTGAAAAACATCCTTCGATGATGGAAACTGTCTGAGCTGTCTGATGGAAACTGAAAAGTTGAGAAATTCCTCACTAATTATCATGTGTCGTGAGCACACGTGTTTTGCAAGATAATAAGAAGCTTACTGAAAAGTTCATAAAAATTAAGGAGAATGGGAAATCATGTGATGCAAAGATATCCAGACAACAGACTGGTCAGAATCTCATTATTGGAGCTTTGAAAACTAGACTGGAAGAAACCCCTAAGGTCACATCCAGGCTGTCAGACAAAGCAGTGCAGAGAGGCAATTCAAGACCTGGGGCAGTAATCCCCTATTCCAACCTACGCTGGAGCACTACCTGGATTTAGCAGCTCAGCTGCAGGTGCAGTGTCGTCCCGTTAGCCCCACTGTGTCTACGGTAGTAAATCTGACTTGACTCTGTGTACCTTGGAGGTCCCTACAGTGCGCTCCCATCCACTTGCTGCTCTAGGTTTAGTACAGATGGATTCAATTTAAATGCAGAGGGTCTTGAAGGGTAATGAAGGAACTAATGCAAGAGAAACGATCCACCCTACGTGACTAGTCTCTGGGACCGTACCACTGTTTCTATAATTTTTCAGCTGGGATTTACAACATTTTCTCATTTGTTTTGGTGAAGCACATCATAACACCTTCCTGAGTGAAGATAAAGGTAGGAAGGCTGCCTGGCTATGACACAGCTTTCCACCCTTTTGCTAAAACAAATCCTGACTTTGGCTAAGGTCCTGCAGCTGAAAGCAAACTGCCTGATCCTTACACTCATACAGACCCCGGGATGCTCAATGCGGGCACTACAGGCCGCTGGTGCTGTTGCTTTTGCAGACTTGCAGGCTGTAAGGGATACAAAACACCAAAATATTCAAACCGGTGCTCAAGTTCTTACTTTTATCTTGTCTCTGTTCTTCTGTAACATGGGCTTTTCTGGGAAGTTCGATTAGATGCAACTACTGAAGTCCAGATGCAGAGGTTCCTGAAATCCTTCCACTGTTTTAAATACGTTTTGGATCCAGGCCTAAGTTTAGGCAAGTCTTTACCAAGGGAAAATTGTTAAAAGCCTAAGTCACAGATTTTACAGCCATATTAATTATCTAGCTAAGCAGCCACTACTATCTTACAGACCAGAGAACACTGCTTACCATGAGTCGAAGATTATGGCTCTAACTGCATTTTTATAATCTATAAAACCGGACATGCGGAAACTATGGAAGGAAATTTCAGTAATTAAAGCAGAGGTTCTCCTAATTAACTGCAAAGCATCATTAAAATCTAATGAAACTGTAGTGGAATAATACAGGATTCTGGCTTAACTGCAAGGAGATAAATGCAAATGAAAGTTGAATTTTCACATGGTTTTGAGTTTACACAATAGGACTGAATGCATTTACAGTAGTTTACAATATAAAAACTCACTTTTAACACTGTATGAATCAGCATTGGGAAGTTAGGGTATTAGTGTATAAGAAGTTAACGTATTAAAGAATGTGGCATGTTGAAGCACAAGAATCAAAGAAATCAAAATCTTTGTTACTTAAAATAGTTGTATTTATGATGGTAAACCAAATTTCACAGCAGATGATTAATAAGATAACTGCTGTTGCATTAGCATGATGTAAGACTAAATTTTTCAGGGTAGCAACTTCATCTTGGCATATCTGAACAAGCTGCATCATCATCATCCCATATTACGCAACAGATTCAACTGAAGCAAGAACTTCAAAGATCTGCAAGCACTAGACATTTTAAGATATTAATCTGCCATGACGCTTCTTTACCCTCCCTCGGACACTTGCCTTTTAAGTTCTTGGGAGGGAAATCTTCATGGAAACCGGAGCTTAAATGCCTAATTTCAGCTGATGTATATCAGGTCCACAGAAGCCACAGGAGCATTGCCGATCTCCATTGACCAAAAATCTAGACCTAAAACTGTTGTATCTTGCCTACATTCACGGTATTGCAGGTGGAAACCCTCCTATCTAACTTCATCTCTCTAAAATATCCAAGGCTAGACAGACTCGCTGCACATACCATGGAGAAAGAGAGGCCCTGAGCACAATTCACTTGGTCTGTCCTGGCACACCATGAATCACTCTCCAAAGACGACCTTCTGCTTTAATCAGCTTTTGAAGAAACCTAAATGACCAGTCCTTTCTGAGGGCTAAAGTCCTGTAGGACTTCTACCCCGCGTGGCTGCCAGCAGCGCCGCATTTTCTGTATCTCCCTACCAAAGGCCTTAAGTTCTAGCCGACAGATTTTAGCTCAAGGAGATCAATCTCTACTGCCATTAAATCCTATACTAATTATGCTGATGGATATGTTGATGTCCTGGGCATCAGCAAAAGGTCTAAGCCAATCAAACTCATTTCACTGCAACTCACAGATGCCAATACTTTTCAGAATAATACTGATGTAGGTTAGACACCAAATTATGTTCTCGGACTAATTTGAAGACCAATTTCCCGTTGATTTCAATAGTGAAGTACATTAAAATTATTTAGAATTTAGGCAAAGTAACACTGGAAAGCAGAAAACATTTACCATAATAAAAAAAAAAGGCATATTTCCAAAGCAGCAAAACAGTTCTTTTTTAAAACATCCAGCTTTTGATCCAAACACAAACATAATTATAGAGTAGCATGCAGTTAAGAATTTGTTAGTAAGTTATATGCTGTTATACAGTCCTGTTTCTAAGAAAGTACACAACAGACACAAGCTCTTGCTATCTAAATTGTTACCTCATGTACTCATACCTTCTCTGTGTCAATTCCTTTAGACATGGACCAGGTTGAGACAATATAATCCATGACTCTTTCACTAAGGCCTTTTGGGACTTGATATAATTTTAGGAAATCCCTCACATTGTTCAGCATCTCATGGTATCGGTTGGTGTTGGCATACATTTGCTGGAAAATGGTGGTGACGTTTCCAAAAATAGTTGCATAAAGAAGAGCTGGAAAAAACCAAAGGTAGTTAAAAATAAATATGTATGCTCCAGTAAATGCTACTCATAAGCCAAGAATTTTATGTATGGTTACAAATTACTGCAAATACATAGGTGTAGACTGAAAATTTCTATTTATGCACACACTCTCACACACATACATGTACATAGTTATTTATTGAATTTACCCATACGGCTCATATAGCCACTCAGTATGCATTAATTTACAAAATCAGTCATACAGATAACGTCCACACATGACGTTATTTAAAAACAGCCGGTGCATTTTAACTCTATACCTTATACTAATCCAAACTAATTTTCAAATGTAGCTTCAGCCTGCCAGTAAACCTTGAAGGCACTATCCAGAGAATCTTGTGGATCTCCCGTAAGATCAGCTCAGCTAGCACATGCTATGAATAGAGAATGGCCTCAGTCCCAAAGATGGAATAAAATGGAGAAGAAAGGAACCTGGGAAAACTGGCAAGGAGATATCTATACAAATGGGGTCCTGTGTCAACGGCCAAGATGTGCACAAGAAAGATTCACAGTGGCAATTCACAGACCAATTTCACAGCCAGCCCCAGCAGACAACTTGGGTATGTCATGTCAACTCTAGATGCCAGTCACTAATGATTCCAAAGAGAGAAAAATTAGATGAGTGAACAACAGAAAGTGCCATTACTGAGGGCATATGACTAGGGCAGGAGGAGGACATGGTAGAGTAGGAAGCACTACCTCAAGCCCACTCCTGCAGTTACCTTCTTTTCTGGTTTGATTCTCCCCTTTCCATACATGCCACCGTTACTGACAAGCTCAGCCAGCTGAGTTGTGCAACACCAAATAACAATGTGCCATATTCAAGAAAATCATGTTTTAAGTAAGCCTTTCCAACTGAAAAGGCATCAGCCTCTGTATACTATTACAAATGTGATGCACTGAACACTATTTGATGGAGAACAGTTAATTTCTGAAGCCTAAATTCTGCAAAGCGTTTAAGAAAAAACTTAAATGCACACCTTTACTAGTGCTGTCTTGAATAGTGGTGGATTGAAAGACGTTCTTGAAGTCAAGCAAGTTTAAGGTGCCTTATTGAGTCACAATGTAATTACCCTTGCAAGCAAGCCCAAAATGACGTTCTTCCATTAGGCATTACAGATTTTGCAGAAAAGAGAATTATTCTGATATCTCATAACACCAATGTGCGGCATTACTTCTGCTCTTGACATTATCAAATACACAGAAATGTGCCTGTCATTTTTAATAATCTTTGCTTGGAGGTACTTTATAGCAGAACGCAGCTATGCATTTCCATATTGCTTTTTTGAAAAACAACTGCAGCCTACAAATGGCAAGAAATAACCTACTGTGAAAGGAAAAAATGTCCTCCATCTCTCAGTGCATAATGTCTTCCCTCTACGCAACACATTTCTACCTCATTCCAGAAAACTCACTTTGTTTCATACTAATTGACTAATGTTCATCACCCCTATTTGAGAGGTGGCATTTTTAAGGAAACATGGTGCTTTCCTAAAACCTGTCTAATAGAAAAATTGTACTTCCATTTCTCACAGTGCTTTTTACTATGTCCATGTAAAACTTCGATGCTGAAGTTCATCAGAAATACGATGTTCATTGTTTTATCAAAGCCTTGGGTTTTTTCATCTCAACACACAAGATCATATCAAACAAGGTCACACAATGTGTAGCAAAGATGAGCGTGAGGTTTCAGTTGTAGAAAACACAGCAGATTAATATTCTGTGTGATGTCCAGAAATAAATCTCTTTGCAAGGGTAGGTTTTTTCCCTTGCTTTACTGATTGTTGCATCATACTTGCTAGCTACTGAAAGGTTTTCTCTACCTCTGTATCCATTCAGATATATATCAACTCTCACTCAGAGTATAAGACTATGTCGATTGTAAAAAAGTCTAGTTGGATGAATGCCACCTGACTTTTTTCTTTCTTCTTCTTTTCAGCTTTCTCCACTCTTTTGGACTTTTGTAGGACAAACTTGATGAAGTGTCACTTCTTCTAAGTGCAACATCCCTCATCCTTCTGAAGAACAGTTGCTGATTTATCATGAACTCAGCTCATCAGATATGCGAGTGCACAATATCTCGTCTTGCCCTCTGGCGTTAGATGCATCTGCAATTTACTGTGACTATAAATGTAAAGAGAAGCCATAACTGTCCCCAAAATTCTGCCTTTCTGCATGAATAAAATTCATGCAAGCCTGTAACTCCAGCTAGACTGCATATGCAATTACAATGCATATAACCCAACTGGCCATGCAAACCTACACAGAAGACAGGCTGATTGAAAATGTGACACAGTGCCCTGTAAGGTTGGGGAAAAAGAGATTCAACTCTTGACACCTGCCAGGTTGGAAACAGCTAAGAATGCCATGGTGAAAACAGCTTGTCTGAAGCAACTGGCACATATTACCTTCTCTGCAAAAAAACGACTTTGGCAGAGACAATTTGTAGAAAATATACAGCCAGAAGAGAAATTCTAGTTCTGTGTCTCCTAATATAGGAGTACTTAAACTAATATAATTGTACTTAAAAAGAGTATGGTCAAGAAATTAAGGATAGAATAAATCCTTGGATCAAGCCTGCAAAATCGCTGGAAGCATTCATTACCCAGCAGTACCTCACTAAGCCAGAATTCATGAACCTACACACTGTAGAGTCCACACAGACAAAACCAGCATTATCCCTCTGTTGGAAATCAAAGCCTTCCTTTGCCTCCTATTGGAAATGGTAAAGACACATGGTTGAGTTCATCTAAATATTCCACTTCTCTTACAGGTTACTGCATTGGGGGCCTTTGGCAAACATTTAAAGGGAACCCACTTAGATCTTCACAGCTTTGAAGCTGTGCCTCAAAGACTCTCCTCACTCGTGGTGCTTCCCTATGCCAACGCTGGTAGCTGCTGGGACTGGTTTGCCGGTTTTGGGGGGGAAAGTACATTTTTCATAATTTGGCACGGAAAATCCACCTCTCTCTGTAAATCAGCTCCCCACCCCTGTTCTCTATATGATACCTAGAAAACGGGATCATTTGAAAAAAGCTAATATTTATTGTTTTGCAGGTCTTGGTATGCAACAAAACAAGGAAATAATAAATACATAAATAAAATAATTCTCATTGCATTTGTTACACCTGTTGTGACACTCCTCTACAGGGAAAGGGTCCTCTGCTTTGGAGGGTCTAATGGGAAGAGGTTAGTCTGCCTTAAAAATACAAGTTACCTGCCTTTGCTCTTCCCCACCCAACTTTAGGCTGGAGTGATTGCATTAGCTGCAAATACAACAGAGAGGGGACAGAACAGAGAGGTGAGCTGGATCAGCTCCTTCGTTGGCAGAGATGTCTGAGCTTGGGGAGCCGACCACCTCCAGAGCACGGTGTATCCCCTACGCACAGATGCACACGTGCAGGCACGTGCGCACACTGGTGAGCACCTAACGCTGCTGTTGCGTTTATCAGCCTTTGAAGGTTTAAGGCTCTCCATCAATAACCCTTAGGGCCTGTAATTAGCGAACGAAGATGTCTCAGAGCATCCCTATTTAATGAGCAAACGGTGAAGTGCCAAGAGTGAACCTTACCCCTCACCTTTTTAAAAACATAGGCAGAGGAGCGCTACCAAGGGCATTTCACTTTTGCTGTGTTTTAATTATTTTTGTCAGGCAGAACTGGCAGTAAAGATCATTTGCAAAAGGTTCTGAAGGAAATAAAAGACTGTGCCTCTCTTGACAGTATGAAGATTTAAACAAGTTCTAAAGAAATCTCCACAGTGTATGTATACATATACTTCAATAGTTTTAATTTAGTCTCTCTGTTTACAAGAAATGGGAGAGATGATGCTACAGAGGTTGAAGGCAAAATTACTTTACGCAATTTCTTGAATAACTAGTTAGGTCAAACTGCATTTATTCACCTTCTCTTTAATGACTTGCATTCCTCCAGATATTTCCTGTTATGTTCCTACAGTCATGCAATGCTCATTTACTTAATTGTCCTATGTGTGTAAATCTGGAACAGTCTTTACTAGATTTCATAGAGATCAATTTGATATAATGATGCAGAAATATTTTTTCTCAGTCCTAAAGGTGAGGTAGGTGGTTTAACTGTTATTTTAATTTCTATTTTTACTCTTCAGTGTTGAAAAATATTCCCTAAATTATATACAAGGATCTAAGTGCTATATATTTTTATATATAAAATGTGTGTTACTGTATTTGTACATATATAAACCATTTTTGAATGATTTAGCAACAGTGTTACGTAAATCTTTTTGCCTGTTTAAAAGCAAGGAACTTTCTAAAGAAAAATGATTCAGAGTTACGTAAATTATCCCAAAGCATTTCAGATCTCTTACTATCCTGACCGTACGCTAAGTATATCCAGAAAGGAACATCTGCCTTTAGGAACTGAAGGCTTGATTGAGAGATCTAATTTTCCCTATGGTCTGCTCTGTGCTAGAGTATTATTAGTCTAAGCATATACAATATGCCTCTAAACTGCAATTGTAAAGAAGAAGATAAGCAAGGTGAGTGTTGGTATCTGCTCCCAAGTAATGAGTGATAGGATGAGAGGAAATGGCCTCGTGTTGTGCCAGGGGAGGTTTAAATTGAATATTAGGAAAAATTTCTTCACTGAAAGGGTTGTCAAGCCTTGGAACAGGCTGCCCAGGGAAGTGGTTGAGTCACCGTCCCTGGAGGTGTTTAAGAGGCGTGCAGATGTGGCACTGACATGGTTTAGTGGTGGACTTGGCAGTGCTAGTTTAATGGTTGGACTCGATGAACTTAAAAGTCTTTTCCAACCTAAATGATTCTATGAGTCTATGATTCTATGATGCCTTGATCCTGGAAAAATATAGGTATTCATTTTTGCATGCTTAGGCTAGCTGCAACTCCTTCAATGAATTTTTGGAATTAGGTATTCCTGCAAGATTATTAGCTTAATATTATTAAAGCTGTATCATTCAGGAGAGATTCGATACAAATTCCAATATATAGATACCAGATATAATTAGATAATAAGCCCAGTACCCAAATATCTGATTTACTATTTTAAAAGCTGAGCAGTTTTCTGTTATTTCTTTCCACCTCACCTTAATACATCATATTGCAAAACTTTTGCAGGCCCTATTGGGTGCAACGCCTGGCAGCACAGTGCAGTGTCCACCTCCTAAGTTCAACAGCCTCACTGAGATGCAGCAGCAGCAATAGGCTGCTGCTGGCACAATAAACAGCTTTCTTCAAATCCATCAACACCATTCAACAAAGCCTATTACTTGGAAGAAAATAATCCTTCTAAGCCCCCTCCCTTATGACTGTTTTATAGCACTTTTTTAATGCCGCCCACCTCTACCCTGCAGTGACACTCCTGCCTGCCAGCTCTGCTAGTGAAAGCACCAACACAACCCTGTGGTTTTACAGGTCTTCAAAAGGCCAATTTTGATTTTGAATCCTTGGCCCAAATAAATATTGTGCTCTTAAAATACACTCCCCCATTCCAGTAATGCTGACGCCAGTTTTACATCAGTGTTCAATCAGTGTCCTAAATACAATTACTCCCCATTTACAGGGAGGCGATACCAACACCAGAGCAATACTAGCTTTCAAATTTTACTTCCAAAAGTACCCAAAGTAAAAAAAAAACAAACCTTTCCTCCAATTACCCCTGCAGTCATACCACTGTACTATCCCACATAATCCAATATATTTATCCTCCCACAAGCCCCAACAATGCAGTGTTAGACCCCCTTTGCAGAGGAGAAGCTAATGGGCAAAGCTCTGGATTCAACAGTGAACTTCAGCTCTGAACTTCTTGCCAAAATCATCTGACTGCTGAAATTAGGGGGGAGTTGGATGCAATTGTGTCTAGATAAATGCACACCATGGCCAGTCTGTTCCATCATCACCATATCCTATACGCTTTACATACAGTGCCTGCACCCAGAGGTATGTCCCATTTTGCCAACGCAGGGAGGTGGCGGCCATCCACACATTCCTATATCCCATGCTGCAGTCACATCAGATGAATGGCTCCACTGACATTCACCCTTGTTTTCCTGACCCAACACCTTCTTGATAATATAGTAATGCAAACTCTAAATTAAGAGGATCATGATATGTTGCAGTTTAACCCCAGCCAGCAACTAAGCACCATGCAGCTGCTCGCTCACTCCTCTCCCTACCCCCATGGGATGGGGAGGAGAATTGGGAAAAAAGTAAAACTTGTGGGTTGAGATAAGAACAGTTTAATAATTGAAATAAAATAAAATATTATAATAATAATAGTAGTAGTAATGAAAAGGGAAATAACAAAAAGAGAGAGAAATAAACCCCAGGAGAGACAAGGGATGCACAATGCAATTGCTCGCTGCCCGATGCCCAGCTAGTCCCTGAGCAGCGATCGGCCCCTCTCGGCCAACTCCCCCCCAGTTTATATACTGAGCATGACATCCCTATGGTATGGAATATCCCTTTGACTAGTTCAGGTCAGCTGTCCTGGCCATGCTCCCTCCCAGCTTCTTGTGCACCTCCTTGCTGGCACAGCGTGGGAAACTGAAAAGTCCTTGACTTAGGATAAGCGCAACAACTAAAACATCAGTGTGTTACCAACATTATTCTCATACTAAATCCAAAACATAGCGCTGTACCAGCTGCTAGGAAGAAAATTAACTCTCTGCCAGCTGAAACCAGGACATGATAATAAAGATAGGTCTGTAAAATCCCTGTTAACATTGATGAGATTTTTTTTTCATGAGAACTAAATTATTAGGTAATTAAGAGGATCATCAGTAGTAAACTATAGGAGCTCACATTTGCTGTTCTTCCCTTTATAGGGGACACTGCACAGAAGAGTGGAACAGCTGTTTTGGAGGTAGTTAGGCATTTTGCATACTTTATGCATAAATTCTTATAAAAATAAGGGCTTTCAACTGCACGTACAGTCACTAATTTTTAAATGGCGAAACTGGGGGCTTTTTTTTTCATGAGAGCACTTAGCTAACAGAAAATATTTACTTTAAAGCTCCAATGCCTCTCCACCATGCATATGTGATGAGATGACTACCTACATTTTTGTGCATAGTTGCAATCCAAGACTGCCTGAATTGGTATTGCAAAACACAGTCTTAAATTAAGGCTACCGTTGCCCGTAGCTATCAGTGTGTTTGGCTTCTAGCCCTGAGGGAGCGATGGACATAAGCTGAAGTTGGACATGAGTTGAAGGTTACTCAGCAGCATAGACAACAAAATTACGCATTGCCCCCCCGAGGATGAGTGGCCAAGGGCTGCCTGGGTCTGACGATGTAAATGTTCAGCAGCTTGAAATCACAGTTCACACACAACATCTTCCCTGCTCAACATCCCCTATCACAGCCACCCCATGTTACTAGATTACTTTGTTCTTTCACTTGAGAAACAGTGCTAGCTATCAGAAATACAGCCCTGTAGATGTTCAGCAGTCTCCTCTTGGCATTTGGATGCAATTTACTGCATTTTCTTTCAACTGGAAAGCGTAACATGTCTTGGGTTGGCTGGGGTCTGCTTCTCCCTCATCATATTATTCAAGGGTGTTAAGCATCATATGGGAAGGCGCAGGCTGAAAAATGGCTGCAATTACACCACAACAGGCAGCAGGGCAAATAGCATTACCCTGTGTTAGCATTGCCCTGAGGCAAAACCTCACTTTGCCTGAAAAATGCGTATCTTGTAGTGAAGGGGCCTTAACTCTGGAAACTTTTTCCCAAGAGCTCTGGAGTAAGAGGCTGAGAGTTAGGGCTTTTTCTACATATTTCATGCACAGTGGAAGTTGGATCTAATGGGTCAACAGCTTTTGGTGGTGACAATCGCTGGAGGAATAATTTAAGTTTCCATTTATAAGAACGGTATGGCATAAACACAGAGAATAATTAACTCGTGAAATGAGCCAAACCATTTCTTATACTAATGCTTCAGCATTCCTGT